>NC_139665.1:6469120-7026620 GCF_951799395.1 Argentina silus
GCCTTTTTAGGCCTTTTTAGGCCTTGCAGCATGACGGTAAATGAGTGACAGCACTGTGTCACCATGGTCACAAGAAATCTTTATGCATAAAGAACCTGCGCAATGATATACAGTAGGCCAATATTTAAAAGGTTCATACTGCCATCGCAACAGTGGTCTACCTCAATGCCACTGCTGTGCCAGATGAAAATATCTATTCAAGTGAGATAAAAACAAGTGTAAAGTAAACATGTTGTCCCCCACAAATGAATTGGTGACAATTATACAAACATAGCCTGTGACTAAAACGTTAACAAAACATGTAGGCCTTGTGCGTATTTGATTAATTATCAGTCTTGCTTCTTACAGCTTTGATTTACTACGGATTTTAGGTAGGCTGAAAAGTTACCAGAGCATGTAGTGCTTCTTTGGTCTCCACTTTTTCTCAAGCATAGCCTTCAGGTTACATTACAAACATAAATAGGGTAAATCAGCTGTGATTGAATTTACTGAGACTCATGCCATAACTATCCTATTCCTCTCTTAACCCTAGTCCCTCCATTCATTAAGTTTCTTCCATCAATGCCTTCTTTTCTTTCCTCAGCTAATTATTTCACTCTCCTTCATTCCTCTGAATACCATTGATGTTTAGGTGCCATATAGTGGCAGCAATTAATTTTGAATAATAAAAAACAATACATATTGATGGATTTTAATTGATGTAACAAATATAATCATATCGTTGATTAAAGGTTACTTTATACAATCGTTTAGATTTTCAACATTATTCTTACTCTCATATCTCGTAAGAGTGTCATAGCAAAGGGTCTGAATACTTATGTACATGAGATATTTCTGTATTTAAATTTTCGCAGAAATGTATAAAAAAAAAGACGTGTTTTCACTCATTATGGGGTATTGTGTGTGGATTGATTTAAAAAAATAAATTAAAAAAATTAAATCTATAACACAACAAAATGTGGAAAAAGTTAAGGGGTACCTTCAGAAGCCACTTTACATTAAAAAAACTAATTGCATCCTTAAAAAGTTCCTTTTTTCATTCTTATTTAATCATATTTTAATTTGATACATTTATACAAAATGCATACAAAGCAACATCAAAAACATGAAAAACTGTTTAAAATCAACGACTACTAGAAGGCAGCTTTAGAAATTGAATAATCAAGCTGTTTATTGGTTATTTCAGTTTTCATCTTTATTGCCCGCTATAGCTTGCAGGATGTGTACAGCAATGTTGAACCATAATGCTAGTTATAATAACTGGAGTTAGTAGCACTACTGGGTAGCATGTGGCTAGCTATACCTACTATTGGTAGCAAAATTTGTTATAGCTACATGTCTACTATGATGATACAGGTTTAATCATGATTTTGTGTAACTGTATGAGAAATGCTGATAAAATGTGCTAACCTCCTAATAAGTTATTTGTTTGCAGGCTGCTAGCCATGGAGTGTAGGGGGCTATGCTAACTAGTGATACAAATAAGTGTTTATACTGTAGTTGATACAGAAGAAAACAATTACATACAAATCACAGGATATAGTCAGATGAGTAGTTGGCTTTATTCAGAGTGCCAAAATGTATTTTGAAAAACAATAGAAGGATTAAGGACTCACAACAATGTGGAGAAGGAACTCACATGATGCTGAAGACACACCAATTACCAGGGTTGTTCCATAAAATTTATGGAACACAGGTAAAGCTTCCTTATACTCCTGCAGGTGTTTACACACAGTGGACAGGTCTGTTTCATTTGGACATTTCTTGACCAACATTGGTTTTGCAACAAGAATTTCATTTTTCAGACTCTCATCGTCTGCTGCAGTGCCAGCAAGCACGGTGGAATCTAGAAATGCACTAGATTAGGGTACAAGACTGGATATGGCTGGATATGGTCTACATTATTCTTGGAAAATCTGTTTTCTGTTTCTGAAATGGCCCTGTCAAGGATGTTTTCAGAGACTGACAGGGGGTGATTGTGGGATCATCAGAATCTGTACGACCCACAGTTGAGAGCACAACACATTCACCAAGGTGTTTACTCAATGTTCTTCTCTTTGGAGGGTGTCAATCATCCCCAGCAGGTGCCTGAGAAAGCTCTGTCCAGCAATCATCTTTATGGATGTATTTTAAGGACTCCAGTGATGCACCAACAACCTCACAAGCAGTGCACATATCCACAGACTGAGACTGTAGAATTGCATTCGCTGGTTTCAAGACACCAAGCACCCGCACAAAGAAATTATGCCTCTTAATTTGAATTAACAGGCCTGATGCCTCAGTGCACAAATCAACTGTGGCATCATCATCCTCTGAGATCTTTGACAGGATAGTGAGAAGACAGTCTTCATTCTCAACAATGCACCTTGTCACGTCATAATGGCTTGTCCAGCGAATTTCAAGCAGTCTTTTGAGACAAGGAGCATCATACTTTTCTAACGGATAGTGGTGATGGAAGAAGTTGAATTTGGTGATCAACTGTATCAAACACAGCACTTAAGTCAAGGAGCACAAGGATATAAAAAGAGTTGGTGTCAGAGGCCAATAGTAGGCCATTACATACTTTGATTAATGCAGTCTCTGCTATGTTTTGCCCTAAAACCGAGAGTGCATTAAGGAGGCTGTCGTGGATAAGGAAGGACATTTTTCCTTCAAAGTTCGGGTCTCCATGTATAAACCCAGAGCACTTTCTCCAATATGTTAGACAAAAATGGTAGGTTGAAAATATTGAATATTTCATGAGGGACTTCATTACAGCCAGTTTCAGTGGGTTGGGAAAAGCCAGTAGTGAGTGATGCATTTATGATGGATAGGATGGAGTTAGCATGGACTGGAAGAAGCTCCTTCAAACGTTGTAGGCACTAGAATGCACAAGGAGGCAGGTAGACTGTTTGGCACAAGAAATGCTCCCATCAATGCTCCCATCAATGCTCCCATCAATGCTCCCATCAAGGTGATAGACATTCTAGAGTCACAGGTGATCTTTGAGCCTCACAGTCCTGTATTATCACTGTGCTAGGGGAATTGAGTTTAGTGGAGGATGCATGTCTGGGTCTCTAATGATATACATTTTCATGAAATCAGCACAGCTAAAATGAGATGGTATTTTACTATTATTAGAGGAGTGACTTTTAGTTAGTTTGGCAACAATATCAAATAGAAATATGAATTTGATCAAGAAGGCTGAGGTGATACATGTATATCAGAGGGCTGTGCTCTGGGTTTATACATGGAGACCCGAACTTTGAAAGAGGAACACACATACTCTGTGCTGGGTGTGACATTTAGCCTGGAATGGTGGATCACAGCAACCCCTCCTCCTATGCCAGAGACCCTGGGGATCTGGTAGTTAGAATAATTACTGGGGGGTGTAACCATGTTCAGTGAAATACACTCATCAGTCTTAAGCCATGTTTCTGTGAGACCTATCAAAATCATGATCTGTAATTATTTAATTGACAAGAGTACCCTTAGAATTAAGTGACCTTATATTTAAGAGACCAAACTTGATTAAGGCAGTTATGACATTGTGAAGACATTAGCATCTGATAGATTTGCTGTTGCCTAACCGACAGTAGGGAGGGGTGTGCACGTGTCAAATTCCTACAATTGATGAGAATTGATTGCATGGCCAAATAAAGAGTCTTCTTCTTATAGTGTTTCTCCAACACCACTGACTGTCTGAGGCGAATGTCATTTGTGCCAACATGAGTTACGATGGTACTCACATGTCTGTCGTCTGACAGCACGGAGGTAATATCCTAAAACTTGGCACCTGGGAAACAGTGGTCCGACGGCGCGTGAGAGCCTAATATCCTTGACGATGGAGCTCCCCATCACAATCACGGAGGTAGTAGAGACCTGTGAGACTCCACGAGACAGAGAGAAAGAGATCCACATCCCTCCAGTTTATTCCTCTCGAGACATCATATTTTCTGAACACTTTTCCGGCATTAAAAGTTCAGAGCCAGTCACAAAAAATATAAAATGTTCCCAAAATATAAATGTTGAGTGATATGTCATATTGGGACCTTTACTTGGATGTATAAAACAAATCAGAATGTTGAACAGCAACCTAATTCTGAGTTGCTGTATGTAACTACATACAGTAGCAACACCAGGATTTGAATATTGGCTGGACTAGAAAAATTCATGGGCGGGCTAAAACATTTTTGGGGTTGAAATATAATATATTATGTATACTGGCCTAATGCCAGTGTAAACATGACTTCAGCCTATTCCAGACCAACATTATAGCCTATACATGTTAGGCTATATCAAAGATCTCTCATCAGAAATGACTAAATGTAATCAATGCAAAAGGGTTATTGGTTTGAGTAGGCAATGTGTGAAAACGTGTTCTTTATTTGAAGGAGAAGACAAATTTATTTATATGTCAGAATTCCAAACTTGTACAAGGACCTCTTTTGGCGAAGAAAATCACAGTCAGCAAGCTGTTAATCTGTAACCAACCTTCCAAAAATGGATGCATTCAAACAGTCAAACAAAGCATTTACAGTATACAAAATGATTGTGATTGGCTATTTGGTTGGGGAGGAACCGCGGTTTAGACTTGGCATCCCTTGTTGTTCACGGACTGGTCACACCATTCGTCCCATCTGCGGAGTCAGCACCCTGTAAGAGATAAGATACCTACTCTGGTATGTCCTCCCTAGCCTGTCCTCCCTAGCCTGGTACTTTTCCACTATAGCTCTTTGTGTAAGCGTGTGTTGCAACATCTTTCTTGATGACCTGGCTTAACCTCTCGTACCATGTGACCATCTGCAAACATTATGCACCAATATATCCTATGCCAGTATGCGATAACAATGCAAATGGTAAGCGTAAACACACACACACACACACACACACACACACACACACACACACACACACACACGACAAGTCTTCAGTGTTCTGATGGAGCAGAGCTGAGGGATGCGTGCCACTCCATTCACAGTCAGGACACGGGGTCTCCAATAATGTAGTCTGAAGAGGAGAGCTCTGGGTGATGCAACACCAGACAAGAACCCCGCAACTCAGCCAGTGGTTCACTATCCATCTGACTTCATCGTAGGGTGATTGGTGTTTTTTGTGAGGCTGACACAGGCACCAAAAACAAGTGCCACTATCTCCATATAAAGTTACCTTTGAACGGTTCACCTTTAAAAAGACTTCTATATGATGAAATAGTCAGGAAAAGGGGAGATGCATCTTATGTTAAACAAAACCCTTTGAAGTTTGCCGTCAAAATAGCCTGTTGCGGTTGAGTAAGTCATCATGTGATGCAAACTGTATATGACAGCTTCACACAGTTTTACTATAGCACAGTCTTTAACAGTGCATCACAGTTCAACTGTGTTATAATTGCTCTGTTTAGTCTACTGCCAAACCACAACAACCTATCCACGTGTTAAAGGAAGGTGACCTAACTGCACAATGCTAAGTTAGCTACAAATAGCTGCCCACCACCCACTGCACATTCAACACAGGCTACATTTGTGCACAGTAGCTACTCTTTGTATAGCAAATGTATTATAAAATAGCAATGTAGATGAGTGTGCAGAATTGATTTGTTGGCATTTCTGTGTGTAGAGAGTGACCTTCTAAGCTATTGTTGTTTAATTACTGTGTAGAGAGTGGCCTTCTAAACTATTGTTGTTTAATTACTGTGTAGAGAGTAACATTCTAAACTATTGTTGTTTAATTACTGTGTGTAGAGAGTAACCTTCTAAACTATTGTTATTTAATTACTGTGTGTAGAGAGTAACCTTCTAAACTATTGTTATTTAATTACTGGGTGCTCAGTGTGTGGCACACTTCCTTCTTTCATTATGACTGGAGAAATGAACGTACATTCAGTCCAGCTGTGGGGGATGATGTTGCTCACGGTTGAAGGATGGAGGAGCAGGCTCAAACTGTGGGGGTGGTGACCACACTAATGGACGCGGTGCAGGGGTGACAGTGTTTACGGTCACCGAGGTCAAGCCCAGGGGGATGGGCTGCTTCTCCACATGGTTGAGCTGTGAGGATGGTGTCCATAGCTACGGTCGAACTGCAGGTTTGACCGCAAACTGAAGGAGTAACAGCATTTACGGCCAAAAATAACAAGCACTGGTGGAGTGGTGGTTTCAACACAGCTGAGCTGTAGGGGTTTCTGTTCTTATGAACAGGGGAAACCTCTCTGACGTATGCCATTCTCACTGTGTAATTAAAACCATCATTAGTCTCTTAGTCAGTGTGTGCCAAGGCTTACTAGCGGCCAGCTAGTGTTCAAAGCCCAGTGCTTCAAGTCTAGTGAATAAGCCTGTTTGAATTTCCACAGCTGGGCTTTCTTTTCTTTTCCGCCCCGTATATGATCTCCAGTATGTTTACATTCTGCAGCGTGTAAGGTGGCGAACTGTATGGAGACAGCATGTAAAATCCTCCGGTTTCTCAACAGGTTCTGATAACTCAAGCACTTAGTGTAACATTTTAATTGTAGTATTCAAATCAATTCGATTTATTACTATTACGCCTGCCACCTACCAAGTTCACTAGCCAACTAAAGCACTTGAATGATAAGAATATCCCCCCCGTCACTCTCATTCCCCTAGCCCCATTTGGCCTCAGAAGGACCAGGGGGGTCGAGGAGGCTAAAAGCCTGCGTTTTAAGCAGCTAACAGGCCCGAAGTAAGCACCGTTTGAAGCCCGGAAGTAACTGTGGAAAAGCAATTGGCTTTGCCACGTACCGGCACGCACAGTGTAAGCCCTGCTGTGACAAACCGGCTATTGGTATAGCGCCGCGGGCACCCGGAGAGATAATTACTTCATGCTCACTCTCAGTAGGTTTCAGTAGGAAAAGGAGAATGATGCTTTAATTCACCCTTGATACTCTCTCTCACCTACTCCGTATGTGTCTGTTTGCCTCTCTCCTCCAATACCAGTCTTCCTCGCTCTCTCTATCTCTCTTTATCTCTCTGTCTCTTTCACTTTCGTTACTGTCTTCCCCCTTTCTCTGTCACACCACCTTTTGCTCAGTCTTTTTATGTCATTCCTTCCTAACCATTTAAAAACATGGCCCCTGAACATAAAGTGAAGAATGCTGTGGTAATAATGTATTTAAAAGTGGTACTTACGTTCAAGCTGCCTGATACTGTACCGTATAAATATTCTGAAATATTCCTATGTTACTCCTGTTCTATACGTTACTATATCACCACATTGTCATTTCGACATCACCATTCACTTTACAGTAGGTGTATTGTAACATGTATTGGTTAAGCATAATGACAAGATGGGTTAGACAGAAGATATGCATTGGTTTTACATGATAAATACTGATGTATGGAACACATATTGGTTTGCTGATAAATTGTTTTATTGTACTGTACTGTCCTGTTTTGTTTATGTACTGTATATTTTGGTTTGCTAAAGGGCATTCAAATTTGTATTCAAATTGGTTTGCTGATGTGTGTACTGGCTAACTGGCATGTATTGGCACATGTACTGTATCTAAGAGTCAAGTGCCCTTGTGACGATCTTGACAACAAAGAAAATGGCCTATTTCTCAAGATAGATACAATGCATTCGGAAAGTATTCAGACCCCCTCACTTTTTCCGCATTATGTTATGTTACAGCCTTATTCTAAAATGGATTAAATTCATTTTTTCCTCATCCATCTACACACAATACCCAATAATGACGAAGCGAAAACAGGTTTTTAGAAATTGTTGCTAATTTATTAAAAATAAATAATTTAAATATTACATTTACAGAAGTATTCAGACCCTTTACTCAGTACTTTGTTGAAGCACCTTTAACAGCGATTACAGCCTTGAGTCTTCTTGGGTATGACGCTACAAGCTTGGCACAGCTGTATTTGGGGAGTTTCTTCCATTCTTCTCTGCAGATCCTCTCAAGCTCTGTCATGTTGGATGGGGAGCGTCGGTGCACAGCTATTTTCAGGTCTCTCCAGAGATGTTCGATCAGGTTCAAGTCTGGGCTCTGACTGGGCCACTCAAGGACATTCACTCAAGGATGTTCCTCTAGACGTGACGCTTGGCATTCAGGCCAAAGAGTTCAATCTTGGTTTCATCAGACCAGAGAATCTTGTTTCTCATGGTCTGAGAGTCCTTTAGGTGCCTTTTGGCAAACTCCAAGCGGGCTGTCATGTGCTTTTTACTGAGGAGTGGCTTCCGTCTGGCCACTCTACCATAAAGGCCTGATTGGTCGAGTACTGCAGAGATGGTTGTCCTTCTGGAACGTTCTCCCATCTCCACAGAGGAAATCTGGAGGTCTGTCAGAGTGACCATTAGGTTCTTGGTCACCTCGCTGACGATGGCCCTTCTCCCCCTATTGCTCAGTTTGGCCAGGCGGCCAGCTCTAGGAAGAGAAGAAGAATGATGGAGGCTACTGTGTTCTTGGGGACCTTCAATACTGCAGACATTTTTTTTGTACTCTTTCCCAGATCTGTGCCTCGACACAATCCTGCCTCGGAGGTCGACAGACAATTCCTTCAACCTCATGGCCTGGTTTTTGCTCTGACATGCACTGTCAACTGTGGGACCTTATATAGACAGGTGTGTGCCGTTCCAAATCATGTCCAATCAATTGAATTTACCACAGGTGGTACTCCAATCAAGTCGTAGAAACGTCTCGCAGATGATCAATGGAAACAGGATGCACCTGACCTCAAAGGCTGTAACACAACAAAATGTGGAAAAAGTGAAGAGGTCTGAATACTTTCCGAATGCACTGTACACAAAATGTGTATGTTTGTATACACAAAATGTGTATGTTTGTATACACAAGATGTGTATGTTTGTTGGGGTTTGAGGTGGCATGTGAAGTTGAGCAAAGGGTGTTCTAAATGGCCTCCCCTGTCGCTCAGTTAAACCAATTCATGCTCTTGTCTTTAATGCCCTGCGCCGCTATTGATCCCTGGGAATGGGCTTTCGACTTTTACATGGCACTAAACCAGCAACTCGCCACTCCTCTGTATTGATCCTATCTCCTGCACCGCAGACCCTTTCCCTGCTTTGATTGTTCAGACCCCGTGGTTGTGTAGACAGAGCAAAGCAATAAAACGCAAGCAGCAGTCTCGAGAGAGAGAGAGAGAGAGAGAGAGAGAGAGAGAGAGAGAGAGAGAGAGCGAGAGAGAGAAAGATACACCTAGAGCGATCAGGGGTGATTCCTTCAAAGACAGTCAGATGGGCTGTCACCTATCGACCACCAATAACGATTAGGGCAGAGAAATGCTGCCACGAGAGCATAGAGGAAAAAATAGGTACCAAAACAAAGAGAAAAACAACCAACAAGAAGAGACAGCGAGAGATAAGACACGGTAATTTAAGGATGTAGTGCTTGTCATTTCGGCTGAATTAAAAAGGAATGAGCACACTCTCTGGATTGTAGACATTAGTGTGACGCAATTAATCAACATATCACAGATGAAATCTCTATTAGGGAAAATTAGACAAATTAGGCATGCTGAGGATTACAGAATAGTATCCTCGAAGACATGGATTTCACTTACACTTATTTCATACCAGATCTTCTTCTCTTGGCTCTATACCCCAAAAGTTTGGATTTGAAATCAAACATTTACGATTAGGTTAAAGTCGATTTTTTCAGCTTTTATTTTAGGGTATTTGTGGAATATTGGAATTTGGAAATGACAACAGTTTTTATACATAGTCCCCCTATTTCAGGGCACCAAATGTAAGTCTAGTGTGTTCAGCCACATTATTTGTGCATGCATAAGAGAGCTGTCAATGTCTAGTCTTGATTCTAGGCTTTGTGTTTGCCTTTGGAGTCTATTATTGGTGTCAACATGAGGACCAAAGAGACGTCAATGAATGTCATGGAAGCCAATATTGTCCATCCGATGCATAAGATCAAAATGTTGAGTTAGACAGTAGCATTACCCCGGCACAGCCAGCAGACGGGTTTGCTGTTGTCTCTGGGAGGCACAGTTGCCGGCCTGAGCCACCCTACCCTGGGTGGCAAATTGAGGTATCTAATTGCTTCTCACCGCTCAGCAGTGGTACGCAAGCACATCGGTGTCTGTGTCTCCTCAAGCTCCTACAAATACAACATTAGTCATTGGCGACTCCATAACTCTTAATATTAGATTAGCATCACCAGCTACTGTACTCTGTTTACCAGGGGCCAGGGCTACTGATGTAGCAGCTAATCTTAAAGTGCTGGCGTCTAAAGTGAAAAAGAACAAAACTAGAACATTGTTATTCACGCCGGCTCCAATGATGTTAGAATGAAGCAGTCAGAGGTCACTAAGAGCAACATTGCTACAGCCTGTGATCCTGCTAAAGTTGAGTGGCATCGAGTAATTGTCTCTGTTATTGTCTCTGTCCAAATTAAAACAACAACTCATGCCTCCATGTGGTTGTTTTGCCAAGGTCCATGTTTTGCCAAGGTCCATAAAACATGGCAAATAGTCGAGCTGACTCTGGTACCCCGGCAACATCATTGCACAAGAATCTTTTAAACTATGACCTACTGTACAATGTTGTCTCACTTGTGACATTATGCTTTGATGAAGGAGCTTGCTCTGAAATGTATCAGCAAATAAAACATCTTTGAAGGGATCAAGTTGCCATCCAGAACTGTTTTTTCTTTATATGAAAAATAATATCCTTGTCTGGCAGAATGTATGATAAAAAAAAAAAAAAAAAAATCTATCTACTGCATGTTGTACTGTTGGTGATTACAACAACCAACAAGTGCTCTGGTGTAGTGTTTCTTCTTGTCAAATTTATTTCAATACAAAGTGACGTTAAATGTCAGTGGAGGAAAATAGATTCTCACTGATTGTGAGAGCTAAACTAAGACTGATAAACAGTGCCCCGAAGGTGTGTGTGTGTGTGTGTGTGTGTGTGTGTGTGTGTGTTACATTGGAGTCAGATTATCAATAATAGAGATTAACAAAATATAGCCAAAAGTCTCAGCCTAACCTTCGTGTGGAAACTGACATTATTATAAAATGCTCCACACTCTACTTTACACTCACCTTTCTCAATCATGCATGGTATTCTATCAGCCAAAAGAGCCCTGTTTCTCAATTATGGTTGAATACATACATTTTGGGTTTACTGAATATACAGTGCCCAGTGTAAGTGATGGGACAGTGAAGCATTTTTTCTTTTGGCTCTACACTCCAGAAGTTTTGATTCTAAATCAAACAATTACTGTGAGGTTAAAGCAGAGATTGTCAGCTTTTATTTGATGGGATTTGTGTACATATTGGTTTCACCATTCAGACGTAAAAGAAATAGAACCGAATACTTTTTATGCATAGCCCACCTATTTTAGGGTACCCAAAAGCAATAGGACAATTGGCTTGACAGGTGTTTCTGCCAAGTCAGACGTGTTTCATGATTGCATCATTTGTGCAGGCATAATAAAGCTGTCAATGTCTAGTATTGATTCTAGGCTTTTCATTTGCCTTTGGAGTTTGCTATTGGTGTCTGTCAACATGAGGACAAAGAGGTATCAATGAAAGTCAAGGAAGTCATTATTAGGCTGAATCAGAAACAACATCAGAAACCTAAAGCAAAACAAAAGCACTGGTGAGTTTGCAATCGCAAATGAGCTGGTAGGCCAAGACATCCACAGTGGATGACCAAAGAATGCTCACCCCAAAACAACTGTCTCACAGATCAGGAACACGCTCCAGGAGGTAGGCATGAATGTGTCAGAGACTACCATCCGCAGAATACGTCACCAGCCGAACTACAGATGCTTCACTGCAAGGTGCAAACCACTAGTTATCCTCAAAAAGGATGGTCAGGTTACAGTTTGCTAAAAAGTACCTACAAAGCCTGCAGAGGTCTGGAAAAATGTCTTGTGAACAGATAAGATGAATATTGTCATGTATGAGCAAGAGAAAAGTTTGGAGAAAAAAGGATCTGCCCAACATCATACCATCTCATACCACCGAATCTGTGAAACATGGTGCAGGGGGTGTTTGGGCATGTATAGCTGCCACTAACCTTTCTTAATTGATGATTGTAACTGCTGACGACAGAAGCAGATGTATGTATTCTGAAGTGTACAGAAACATCCTGTCTGCTCAAGTGCAAGCAAATGCCTCCAAATTCATTGGATGGTGCTTCATCATGCAGTAAGAAAATAAAACATACTGCCATAGGGAGTTAGGGAGTTTTTCAGAGCCAAAAAGTGGAAAGGTCTCGACTGCAAAGTCAATCTTCAGATTTAAATCCAATTGGACATGCATTTAATTTCCTGATGATAAGATTTTAGGCAAAAATATCTAAAAACAAACAACTGAAGATGGCTGCAGTACACTCCTGGCAGAGCATCACCAGAGAAGATACCTAGCATCTGGTGGGAACAATGGGTCGCAGACTTCAGGCAGTTATTGAATGCAAAGGATTCTCAACCAAATACTAAACACAAGTGCTTATTTTGGACATTTGATAATTCTGTCCCATGCATAAAAATGCATAGAAATTAATTTCTGAATGGTGAAATCAATATGTACACAAATACCATCAAATAAAAGTTGAGAATCTCTACTTTAACCTCATAGCAATTATTTGATTTTGAGTTTAGAACCGAGAGAAAATGCTTCAATGTCCCATTACTTACGCAGGGCACTGTATACTCTATACAGTATATACAGGTACTGTATTTCAACAACATGTAAAACTCTACAGCCCAAAAAAATAGAAAAATGAAATAAACATTTAAAATTAAAATGGTGATTGCAGATGATGGGCCTCACATGCAGTTCTTTTCTCCACTTGCCGTTGTGTTGTTGAACATTTCCACTGCACTTTCTTTTCTGAAAGTTCAGGCTGAGAGCTGAGGGGCCCTGACAGCATATCCGCCGGAGCATGTTCCAGAGGCTCATTTCCACAATGACCACAGTGGCAGTGGATCGGCCTCCCCTCATCTTCAAAGCTTTTAGCCCCAGCGATAAGGCCTTTTAGTCTCCTCATGGGCCTCCTGGCTGTGCCTGCCTGTCCCCACCGCCCTCCCGACGGGATGCTTAGCACAGAGGTTTGTGTCGCGGTGACATTTCTGGGTGGATATGTCCTCCCCGGTTCACTCAGCGGGTCTCGGGGAAGAGTCTAATCGGATCACAGTGGAGTCAGGGGCTCGGGGACGGAGCGCTCCAGCTCTTGCTGCTCTGCTCCAGGGCTGACGACCGATACTGTCATTAACCAACTCCTACACAGACTAACCTCAATTGCCCTATCAGGTATGGATAGGTAGAACGCATTGGGCCACATTTAGACATTTGATCCCTTTCGTATATAAATAACACCACGTTTTAATTACCATAAGCTGCATATCTGAATTTCATGAAAACATTGTACTCTCACACAACAAAACCACAGAAGTGATTGGCGACAGAAGTGATTGGAAGAATCCCACAATTGCAAATCCCAAGCTAAATCAAACTCTATTTGTATTTCACCCAGGTCTGGACAGTATACCTGGATTTAGCATTTAAGATAAGCTTAACACTAGTTGTCCCAAATGGAGTTCCACGCATGTGACACTTTATAAATACAAGAAATCTGCCATTGTGAAACCCATGTCCCCCTCCTTCCCTGACTTTTCATCAATGTTTGTTTTTAACATAATAGCGTTGCTACAATTTCAATATCAATCAAGCATTTTCATGACTACCACACCTTTTTTTATAGCAAACATGTCTAAGTCACGTCCTGAGGCGCAATTAGCAACTGCCACATGCGCAAATGGACCATTGAAACAAGCCTCACCCTCATTTTGGTGAATCGAAACTGACCTTACAGTTATGGATGGCACACTCATTTCAACCGTATGAGTAAATTTATAAAAGTATAACAGATTTAAAACAGACAATAACAGTTATTTGCATGATCAGTGCATGATTACATGTGAATAGAAGCCAGCGTGCACCCAGCCTCTGAAGACACTCATATGCCGAAACACAGTTTTTCTGTATAGACCTATTTGCGTACACTATAACATGTATAACATTATGTATAACATGCCCATAATGTTCCCAGCCATCTTGTTCAGTCGCAAAACTTGGGTTTTGAGCTGTGCAGTCAGATCGCTGAAGCAGGTTGCAATCCCATAGCTTAGGATCGACTCAATGGCTCTATAGAAAATGAGCATGATGTCCTTGCTGACGCTATGTACTGTATTTCAATGGGGGATAATCAGTCTCAAAGCCAAAGTTTATTTACCTCCAGAAAAGTGTACCCAAGCGAAAGAAAAGTGTATATAAGATAAGATACAACTGCCATCCGTCATTTTTTACAGATTTTGCTGTAAAAGAAATAGCTAAAGAGCAAAGAATCGTTGAAAAGCTGCTTACTGTTGTTTTAGTCCCACCTTGCTGTGTGACCTAACGGGTGCTGTCATGATGATTACCAGAGTAATCTCTGGTCTACATTATCAGGCTGGTATGCCTTCTTCATTATATGGCATTCTAACTTATGTTGCAGTGAAGCTTATTGCTTGAAGCACAAATTTGCTCATCTCCCCCCTTAAAAATTAACAATGGGGTGATTTTATTTTCGGTTTTGTAAACAAGACGCAATAACGAGTTCTAATCATGTCACACTATTGATCTGTCACTGGAACTTCTCTGCGATTCATCTGGATAGATGTTGCAGGTAGACTATGTAGAATATACATTTCTCTAATAATAATTAGTTGACGGGTTGGGCAACCATTGAGTAGAGTTTGGTTGCCAAAATCTCTCATCTGGGGATTTTTGGGTGCCCAAGGCCCGATTGGTAAATATAATTTACTATGTTGGTATCATGTCCTTTATTGTCATGTTCTTAAATCTGGACGGCAGTATACTTACAAAATATATACTTTATTGTCATATCCATAAATGTGTACTTCAGTAATCCCATACTTATTTTTCATTTTGACAAATGTCCCTGAGAGATGGTACGCAATGTTAGGTAACCTGGTCCTTCAACTTGAATGCAATTGCACCTCTAATGGGATCAATTAGAAACTCAGTTTTTCTTAAGTAGATATCTTGGTTGTCTTGGGGCATGAATAAACCATCTCAGAAACAAGTTTGAACAATAAGATTTGTAGAACATCCTGAAAAAATCCCAATAAAAATATATTAAATGAAGTATGTTTAGAATATAATGTTAATATACTTTTAGAAAGAGAAAGTGAAAGTGAAAGAGGAGTTTACTCAGGCTCAGTAGTTACACACATTTTGGAGGTGCCAATTATTGTCTGACATTTTAGTTGGCGCTTGTGTAATGTGAAACGGTCTACAAGGTGAGATAAACTGATGACAAAATACCGGTGAGAGAGTCAGCTGTAGGTAGAATTGCCTCTCGTGCCGGTTGACTGAAACCAGAGAAAATAAACAAATAATCAATAGCATCTTTCATGTGCTACACAAAATTAAATAGCACAAGTGACGGCTATTTGTACACCTTGTTATGCTCACACAAACACATGACTGTAAAGTTTACCAATATCTCAATCCTCTATTCAAACTTCATTTCTGTCTGTTTCTGAAATGCGTCACTCTCCTGCAGCCCCAAACACTCCAACCAGCCCAGGCAGAAGGTGCGTGGGAGAGTCATGCTGACACACCAGGGAGTTTGGGCCCGTTTCACATGTCAACATGTCTCTGTTCATCACAACACAATCATGAGTGCCAAACACACTCCTGAGACTAGGCTCATTTCACCTGCTTTTAATTCATCTGAATTGGGTTTGGGTGGGAGAGACATGACTATCAAATGATGGCAGGTATAGAGTGATAGAAATGCCATATGGTTGAGTGCTCTGTGTTTATACACTGTGGGCGTCATCTGTTGTGATTCTGTAGCATACCTAAATTAGGCTGCACTAAAAAGTATCTATTTCATTTCAAATATTGCTCATGTTCCCAGATTAATTTATCTACTGTATGAATGCTTTGCTGTGTATTAAGACCAAGATTGTGAATACTTGTTTGTTTGTTTGTGTGTGTGTCTGTGTGTGTCTGTGTGTGTTCAAGCTTTTTTATATTTATTCCAGCCATGGGGAATTTGAGCAATGGCGGCAAAGCGAGACGGCCACAGCTCGCCACAGTGACGTAAATGATCTCACTGACCGGCCTCTGTGTTACTGTTTCCTCTAGACACACACACACACACACACACACACACACACACACACACACACACACACACACACGCCTACACACCTAAACCCGCAGAAGCCCCCTTGGGGGGCTATAGCATCAATGACTCCTCAGTGTGGGTGTGTCGTCAGCCAAACTTGCAGAGGTTTGCCAACGGCAGCTTCAGCTCCCAATATAAACCTACACAGGGACAGAGTGTCACTGCCAGCTCCATCCATGCTAGCATAACTCTTTTAAAACACACACACACACACACACACACACACACACACACACACACACACACACACACACACACACACACGTGCAAGCACAAACACTTGCATACACATGGAGCTTTCAAAACAGCTATAACATGGAGCTTCTACTTGCATTCTTTGATGAAAAATTGACAAAGGTTAAGATTAAGGTTAAGGGGACCCTCTCCAGAATAGATAACCAGTTTTTTTTAATTTCAGGACAGAGACAGGCTGTGCGTTATTTGATAGTGGATTTGATTATCCAAGTACTTGAACATTTAATCGAGCAATGTGAATGTAACAGTAAGTGTATGTCTTTTATATGTAATAATAATATGAATTATTATATTGTGTGTGTGTTTCAAATATTTGAAAGAAAACTCTATGATAATAATACTACATTAGGACATTCCACTTCCACTAAAACATCTCATTGTTCAGCATACCTCCTTAACACCAGTTTCCTTACAATGTCATACCATCATTGTAACAGGAATCAGAATCATAATACGTAAGAAAACAAAAACCAAAAAAACCCTGAGTTACTTAAATGCTAATTGCAAGACCTGTGGATACTGGCCAATGGAAAGCTCAATGGGCCTCTCCACAACATTAACATGAACCAATGAAAGACTGGAAAAGATTTATGCTAATAGATGATGTGTCAAGTCTCACAAAACAGGATGTGAGATGGCTACATAATAGCCCTATATGATATTTACCACATGTCAGTTTCAGTGTCACAGTATTGCCGCACAAAGGGTGTGACTCATATCTGCATAAGGGGTCTAGTTCCACCACTCTTTCATTTGAGTAGTGTTGATTGTACAGCTGGAGCTATTGAGGATCTGCCACTCAAGCAGTCACAAGGGCGACAAAATCAATAATTCTGGCGACACCCACACACACAAACACACACACACACACACACACACACAGAATACCGACTATGGAGCACATATCTGACCTCACACTTCCGGCGGTTGTGACAGTGCACAAGACCGCAGGAAGCGTGCGGATATTGGCTGTTAATGCACAGCCTGTCATGCATTAATGCTTACTTATAACACTGTGGTTTCCGGTACTCCACCATGCCAATTTATTATGCCAACATAGGGTTGCTATGTTACTATTTCCCTTTTAGCCAACTAGTTAGCCAGCTGCGTTCTCTTATAAAGACACAATCTTTGGTGGGAAAAGAAAAGTAGCTAGCTACACTGGTGGTCATGGCGTGTAGAGTAACAGCGAACAAATGTGTTAGCTTGCTAGCATTTCTCTGCTGGGTATCAGTACAACTATAAAATTAGCCAAAAAATCCCTTGTTAGCTTGTACAATATCCATTGGGGTAATGTTATTACAGTGTTCACATGTTAGATGTGTATTTTAGGTTTGAGATATTGACATTGTTATTTTGTGGTAACCAGGGGTAACATAATTTGAGGCAAGAGAGATGTCAGCCATGTTTTTTGTTTTGAAAAGCCAAAGGGTTGGCGAATGTATATGTTAACCCATAACCGCTCAGCTGTGTGATTGTCAGAGATAATGCATGGCTTGGAAAGCAGTTTTAGCTAATCAAATCACATATTTCTCTGAACCCGTTTTATAACTTTCCTCGAGCCATGGGATTAAAACGAATAGTTAGAGTGGCGACAATATAATCAAAGCCTCTTTAAATGAAGCCGGTTCACTCAGCCTCCATCTTGGTGACACCTCTTTGTACACTTATTTTCATTAAGGAGACTAAACGTTTTTTTTTTTTTTCGACAGGTCGTCTGGGAGGGCAGGACAAAAACTCCACTTACACCAAAATTATACTGATTAGCATTTTTTCCTTTTGGTTTTTCGTATCACTGAAGTGTGTAGAAACATTTTGTTTGATCATTTGATCGTTAAAAGTTGTTGTAATGTTAAAAATGCACTTCATTTGGCTCTGTCCTAGCCTAATGTTGCTAGAGAAACGGCGCTAGAAAGGCCGTCAGTAAATAGTAATAGTAAATCAAAGGAGTGACATATCTCTAGTATAGTATACAATCTCTGATATAATGCTGATTTGAGAGCATGACATTTTTACTAACATAGCCAAGCTTCCAACAGAGATTTCATTGATGAGACCCCCAAAACATGGACATTTACAATATGTCAGTACCCGCTGGTGTCTTCTGTTTCAATTATATCAGAGGTTTTTTATATGTATTTTTTTCCTGGTTCAGCATCTACCTGCCTATTGCACATATTTTTATCTCTTTCATAGACTATCGAAGGGACAATGAGCAAAGCATCGTCAAGGAGCTAGGAGGCAGCAATGAGCATTTGCCCCGCAGGCAATCCATTCAAAACAAACTCAGAGTCGCAGCTGATCACTTTGGGAGAAGGACACAGTTACCCTTAGAGACGCAGATCGAAGGTCAGTTGTGCATTCCCGCCCTTAAGGGACAGATCCTAGATATGTACCTAAGGGCAACTATACTTCAGAGTTACCACTTCACAGTACTCGTGCCTGGGTCGCCAGACATCTATATTAGGTTGCATTATTAGAGATGAGAGCGGGGAGGAGAGATTTGGGTCTATTCTCTTCTAGTGGTTTGTGAGCCATATGTTCAGCCCAAGGACACAATAAACATCATGAAGGGCTCAGTGGGCTCACGCAGGGAGGAGAACACATGAGGAGCAGGCCACAAACTTTTTCCTCATTCCCAGATGCTTAATAATTCCCAGAAGCCTTATAGCAATAAGAAGCGCAAGCAAATGATATTACAAACAAGAATGAATCATAAAAACATGTTATTTTGATCACTGTGGTCATTCGATGTAGTTCAAGTCAACATTTTTAGGCCATCTGATAGTTCAAGTCAGTTGAGATTCTGTGGAGACCTGCTAGAAACTATCATGTATGTATGTATGTATGTATGTATGTATGTATGTATGTATTTATGTATGTAGTATGGAGGAAAGTGAGGATACTTTGTTTGAATTAGATGGGGAGGTCATGGGTTAAAACGGGTTGCCATGCAACAGCTTAACAGTCCAAATGGCACTTGGAATTCAATTTTCTAAAGGAAATTAGCATGTTTAGGATGCGTCCACGCACTCGTGCACATATGACAAGCTTTCAAACCACATATAAACAAACCACAAATAAATATTGAGTATACTGTATACAGAGGAAAGAATACTGTATATTCAAGAGAGGAACGAGAGAGAGAGAGAGAGAGAGAGAGAGAGAGAGAGAGAGAGAGAGAGACACACACACACAGAGATGCACTTTGAGGGGCATGGGGAGTCTCCTGGGACTGCTGTAATATGGAAAAGGAGGGGAATGGAGGGAGAGAAAGCAAAAGGCAGAGAGGAAGAGAGATAGAGGGAAAGAGAGAGAGAGAAAAAAAGAAAGAAAGAGATGCACTTTGAGAGGCATCGGGAGTCTCCTGGGACTGCTGGAATATGTAATATGGAAAGGGAGGGAAATGGAGGGAGAGAAAGCGAGAAAGAGAGAGAGAGAGAGTGAGAGAGTGTGTGTGCAAGAGAGGGAGCGTGCTTCCAGACCCAGCACAGAGGAGGATCAAAGGCTTGTGCTCTGCATCTCAATGGACATACCGCCACCAATACTGATGAGACTGGGAGTGTGATGTTCCATTCACAGATTTTATCTGTTACGGGTAAATGAGTAGATATCAGAAATCAGAAACGAGAAATCAATGACCAAAAGCTCAGCATTCCCTACTGCCCACCTCTCTTTACCGGGATAGCCCTTACCAGATTCACATTCTATTCGTTGGATGTTATTTATAGAAATTCAACCTGGAGAGGAACATTTGCACTTGTGCAGTGTGTGCGACGTGTCAACAAGCATACAATACAACACTATAAGCAGGCCTTTAGGTTTCTTATAATCTTAATTTACCTTTAAATTACATTACATTTTAAATTCATGCTTTTTTATGCTTCGCAAATCCAGCGAAGAGACATTGGTACCCGGGGACATTGAGGTAATGTGATTTAAGATTGTGTTTTGTAAGTGCTGTTCATTGGTCACCAAAGACAAAAGACTACTGGCCTCACACTTAGAATGAAGCCTCCATTAACTCTTTACAAGGCTTTTCATAGATTATTCACATCATTTATGAGCAAATATCTAATTATACAGTATATCTAACTATATATATCTAACTATATATATCTAACTATATATATAACTATAACTATAACTATACTGTATATCTAACTATATTTTACAATGATGGCATGATCTGGACCGTTATAGCACACTTTATATTTCATGACAGTTGCTTAGTAATTATTTGAGATGCATCTATGTAGGCATTGTGAAGGGTTTATATAAGCCTTATAGCCTTTATATAATTTAAATTATGCTTGGTTATAAAATGAAAAAGATAATGTGACCCATTTACCTGCGATGGATTTCAAGCTATTATTCATCTGAGCTTGTTGTTCCTAACAGATGGCTTGAAACCCTGCGAGCCTGATGCTGTGATAAAACATTCATACCGTCTCCTGTGGAACTGAATGCCTTTGACTGGTTCATACTAATTGTTTCGAATCACTCTTTGCTGTTTGACACCCTGTCACAAGTAGTCTTTCCTCTATATTGTCAGAAATCCCACACTGGTAAAGGTTGACGGCGACATTCACTATTTATTGCACAGTTGGTCTTGTACAGTCCAATGTTGTCGTTACAGGGCTTAAAAAGCACATTTGCTGCCTGCTACGCAGACCATGTCCCGCCCCGATGGTATGGCAACATTAACTTTTATTGATGCAACAGCTGGCATACAGAAAATTAATAATGATGTTGCTCTGCATTTGTTCCGGTCGCTAAATGTAAAAGTCTTGGTCTTTGTCATAAAAATCAACGTTCAATTGACATTTGTAAACTGTCATTTGTTTCTTAATTCATACATGTTGTGCTGTTCCTAAATCAACAGGGGATTTCCCCTCCCCAGATGAATTCAAGGATTTTTAAGGTTTAGTGCAAATTTAAAAAAAAAGAAAAAAAAAGAAGAAGACAAAACAAGACAAAAAAAACAATAAGGCAACATTTATAAATATATCAAAAATAGTCATCCGGGAACTATCTTTGTTACAAAAAAGGTACAAAAGTTTTGTCCTGCACCAGAGAGAGAGACATGTTTTTCAGTTCCTCCGCTGACTTCACAGCCTTATAGCCCAGCTGGTGAAGTACCTTCTGACACACAGTCTGTGTATACTCCACCATGTCATAGGACAGTTTCAAGCGCCAGCTCTCCGCGTTCGCGGCTGAGTCTCTCACAGTACCGTACTTGTGTTTGGCCGACAGCTCAGTGCTACCCCTAGTGTTGGCCTGTATCCATTCATCCACGTTCTTGTCCATGGACAGGCCCAGGTAGGCGTAAATCTCCTTGGTTTTCAGGAGGGGGTTCCTGGCCAGATCCTCGTACCGCACCAGCATGTACTTCCCTTTGAGCCAGTGAGGGTGGCTGAGGCCCGTGGAAACGGAACTGCCAAAGTCCTCGCAGACCATCGTCAGCTGACTCAGGTCCAAGTTATATGGCCTCCGTCCCGTGGCCCTCCATATCCGCCACAGACGGTACGTGTCCCGGAACGTCTCGATGCGTGACGACAGGATCCCTCGAGGGTCCCTTACAAGCTGGATGACCTTGAGGTTTAGCCGCGGATCCTCCACGAGGGCGCGAAGGTCCCCTATCTCCGGCACTCTGACAATCTTAATAGCCACGTGTCGCCGCTCACGGCAAGCTTCTGCTGCCAGGGTCATGTTAAGGGTGGTGCACTTCTTGACGCAGTCGCCCTCCTCCACATTAGAATCGGCCGGACCAAAGGCATCACACACAGGCTGCGAGCACAGCGCCCGGCTGGCCCCCCGGCGGAACAGCTTGTCCGTGGTGTGGTTTGTTGGTGCTGGCTTTATGTAGCTCTCCAGGAAGTAGAGGTCGCAGCCGTAGAGGCTTCGCAGGAGGTCTCGGCTTGCACCCAGCATCACCCGGCGGTCAGCAGCGTTGCGGCTGTGTGGCAGGCGCGGGATCAAGGTGGTTTGGACGTGGTAGAGGGGTTCGAACAGGTAGAAGACGTCCTGGTGCTGGTTGAGCAGCTGGCCTACGAAGGAGGACCCGCTGCGCGTGGTGGCCAGCACCAGGATGTGGGTCTTACGGGAGGCGTTGAAGGAGAAGTAGGGGTAGTCGTCACAGCCACCCCCAGCTCCCCGTTCGAAGGGGGGGTCTGTCTCCTGCCCCCCCAGGCCACAGTTCTGGGGGCTTGGCACCGGACAGAGCTGAAAGGGCTTGGAAGTGAGCGTCCGGATGGCCGTGTACTGGATGGCGATGGAGGCCAAGGCCAGCAGGATCACAGCCTTCCAGGAACATTGCATGGCTGGGCCACTTCATTTAGACGCCTCGGTCTGGGCCAGGTCCTCCCTAGGGGTGAAGGAAGGAGGCAAGAGTTTTTGTATAAGGCAAAAATATAGCAACCCTACTATCACTAAGAGCTCTGCGGTCTCTACTAAGTGCACAGTGCTTTCTCCTCTGGTACATGACTTTAGATTTGCACTCCATCATAAATTTGCTACAATAAACAATAGTTACAAATGCTAAATAAACATTTATTGTTCCAGAAATGCATTGATGTTTGTGATGTTTTGTAAAAGAAAACTTGGATAACATGGATAACACCACTCTGATTTATTTAAAGTTTTAGTTCTTTTAGTACTAAAGTTAGTTTAGTACTAAATCAGTATGTTGCTGTTCATCATCTGAGCTCTACATGTCACCTCAAGTGGTATACCAGATGGTTGTCCTTGTTACTGGGAATGAGTTCAGTTGATATCAAACTCACTTAAGGTAATCAAATGCATATGTAGTAACTTATCACTTATCTTATAAATCCACCACTAAACACCACTGCCCAATAGAGCTAACAGAAAGACAGGGAGAAAGAGAGAGGGAAGTTTTGTCAAGTCAATATGTAATTTATGTCTGTGTCTCTCTTTCTTTATGAATGCAAATATTATTGCATAATATCATTGCTTGATGGTTCCAGGCGGGCCATAATATGAATGAGCTCCTGTCTCTGTTCTGTTTTAACCCCTAATGCCATCCGGCATGCAACAGCACCCTTGCTATTAGTGATCTTCCACTAATAGGCACCCTTGCTATTAGTGATCTTCCACCAATAGGCACCCTTGCTAGGCTATCACAACAGTTTCTGGCCAATGTAGAGATGAACATTGAACTCTCATATGTGCACGATTACATTTCGTTGTATGCCTCAGATGTCAGCTATTGGTAGTAATGTTAAAAAAGTGCAAATCCCTCATTTATTTCTTCATATTGATCGTGAAAGTGAAGCTGATTGTGAAGAAACCATAAGACTCATACTATTCTGTGTTCTGTGAAGGACTATAAGCAAACCGACATAAAGACGTCCGGTTTCGTTTTTGCGACTTCAAAATAAAAGCGCGAGATAAGAGATCAATGGAAAGTGATTGGTTTACAATATTTTCCCATATTCCTCATGAAATAAGGAAATTTTACAAAACAAAACTTATTTTCAATTTAAAAAAAAAAAGTAATTTTGATCATTATAATTGACGTGTTGAAATTACATGCATCTTTACATAGGACATATATAATGAACTGTACACACATATTTGTCCAAGGCTAAACTTGATATTTACTACCAATCTACTCAGCAACACTTCTAGAATCTAACCCATGTGTGTTTAAACCATGACCGTTGTCATACAAAGTGCTTTTTACTGTGGCCATACAGCGAACAGTGCCCCATCTGGACTGTATAGGGCGCATACAATGGACTGTACACAAATATTTGTCCAAGGCTAAACTTCATATTTACTACCAATCTACTCGGCAACACTTCCACAATAGGCCTATGGATCAAGTGAATGTCAACCATGACTGGTGTCACACAAAATGTTGATGGCTTTTTACTGTGGCCATACAGCTATATTTACTACTGCAAATTGCTACCGTATGGGACAACCACTAACCTATTTTGCTTCGTTGTGGTTGCAATAATGAGGCACCTGTGGAAAACTATCATGTCTACCGAAACATATACGGGTTTGAGTCAGTCCATTTGCGTGGAGATTTTCTATTTTGCAGAAATACAAGAGAAAAAGAACCAGCGCGCGTCTTGTCTTGACATGGAAATGGCTGCAAAAATATCATCAGATAACTTTATCCGCATAAGAACAGGTTGTAATTATCTTGTATGTCATATTACCTTATTGATGGCTGTATTGTAGGACTTCCATTAATCGCAATCAAGAGCAGACGAGTGCGTTCAATATATCCGATTTCCAACAGTATCAACCGTGCGCTCCTCGGCTTTGTCGCCGATTCTGCCACTGGGATAGCGGCGAAATAAGGTTGCATTATCCGTAGGCATTAGATCCATAGTTACACTAAGGGTACCAAACACGCCGTTGGCATTTGCATGACCCGAAAGTGTGGAGATTAACAGAGAAAAGAACTGATGAAAATGTCTGGAAACGCCAGGACATTCGCGGGACAGCATCCGTTGCGCACTCGGATTTTTATCAAATGATGCGCGGAGGCTGTGTGTGAGGTACACGGGCACCGAATGTCAGGACCACCCCTAGTAACCGCCCCCCCCCCCCCCTCTCTCTCTCTCTCTCTCACACACACACATACACCCACCCACCCACCCACCACACACACACACACACACACACACACACACACACACACACCCACCCACCCACCCACCCACCCACCCACCCACACACACACACACACACACACACACATATATATACACATTAAATA
Organism: Argentina silus; assembly: GCF_951799395.1. Lineage (NCBI taxonomy): Eukaryota > Metazoa > Chordata > Actinopteri > Argentiniformes > Argentinidae > Argentina > Argentina silus. The sequence goes on from NC_139665.1 coordinate 6,494,316, forward strand.
CATAAAAAAAACAAGCCAGATACCTCTCTTTTACCTATCGAATAGATTTGGTGCATAGGCAGTAGGCACAGTGTTTTAGGGCGATTTCAAACATTGTGCAATTGTTTACATAAATAACATAAAGAAAGTCCATTCAAAGTATGACAAATACAGAAAAAAGGAAACTCATTTCATCATTTTCTCGCATCCCCCATGAAACCAGACGATGGGAGATGAATTAATGTTAACTGACTTGACAGTCAATTAAATTCTCGTTAGATTATACTCTTTAAATACAGTGCTTATAACCTTGCACAGGAAGTTTCAGGTCACCATGGCATTGACCTTCAGATAATGTTTGGAGCAAAGTCACTGAAAAACTAGCAAAGTCTGTTTGGTGGATTTCAAGACATTGCAGAACCATTAAGTTTCTCCTCCGATTGACGCAGACTCAGCAAGCGTCAGCACTCTTGCCTAGAGCACTGTGTTTCTGAGGCACTCTCTCCTGGGAATAAACAACCCAGTTATTGATATGAGAGTGAGTGGGCTGATAATGAACATGAAATAATCCAGCGTTAACTCTAATATCTACTTACCCAAGGATACAGGAATGGGTGCTCAAATGACACATCTCCTTCTCACATTGCAGTTTCCTACAGGTAGCAGTCCCTATGAAAAGAACATGGAAATGCACAAATGGGAAGTCTGAAAGTCTTTCTCACACATGCACACACGCACACACACAGACCTGCATATAATACACTCAAGGACATTCTCTTTAATATGATATGTATTCTAATATTTGTGACGGCTAAACTCAGTGGGTTAATCTCGCATTGCATGTTAAATATCCTAGGAGGTGTGAATTGCCTGTGGCTGTGCTGGAACTCATTACAAACCTGAGGAAGAGGCGCCAGACCAATCACAGGCGACACAATTTGACTTATTTAGTTATTCTTCCCATTATCTTTTGCTATGCTTCCCTGGTTACTGTATGTAGAGTCTTGTCATTGTGACTGTATGTAGAGTCTTGTCATTGTGACTGATGCTTCAAGACAAACTGTTCAATGAGAAGGAACATCTTTCATGAAAATGTAATTTTGTCCTCATGATGACATGATTTGGTGAACCAAGGAAAAGAAAAAAAAAACTCTACAAAATGTCATTGACATAGATGCAATAAATCACATTCGACAGGTTTATCAAATTTCTTTGTGATGACAAACATACTTTTTTTGGAGGTACATCAACCAAACAATCAGAATGTTCTTCTGTAAAACTCTACTTCATTGCCCACACAAGAACAATTTGCAGAAGGAATAATACTGTCTTGGAAGAGCTAAATTGATTTTCATAAGCAAAGAGATCTCTTTGCTTTGGATAAACACTAGTGATACTTGATAATGAAGAGGCTGATGGATTGGGAGATGAAGAAAGGAGTGCATGCACTGCATTAGAGTGATAAAGAGAATGGGAGCTTGAAAATGGATCTTGTCAGAGAAGTCATCCTTCTTTGAGTGAGTAATGTGGTATTGAAGTGAATTTCAACATATGAATAGAAGCTTACATTTGGTGTGTCAGCTCACATTTGGTGGGCTATATTTGTGAAATCTTCAATAGATAAACGGTGGGTGCTAAGTGGGCAGTGTTTGATGTGCAGCAAGTGTAGGAAATTAAACTGATTGAACCATATAATCACTAGCGTGTGATCATCACCTATCAAGAAACATCCAGCTCAATAGATTATACTGTGGCTTTAACTGCATCTCTCTCCATGTCCATGTTCAAAGTTACACTTGGATACACTTTAGTTGACACTCCCTGAGGTACTTGCCGGTTTTGTCTTAACCTTGCAGATGAAAGGCACTTGGATGTGTTTACTGTGAGGCCTATGGGAGGCCATTGTTGTTGTGGACAGCCAGCCCTGAATCGCTGCCCATCTCCAGAGCCCCCATGTCAGTGAGCCCAGCTTGTGTGAGGCGATGTCAGGGGAGGCATCCCTGCATTGGAAGCTAGCATATGCTTCGGTGCGATAGCCTCTCTCTGCTGTAACCGCATGTTATCGCTAAGTCTATTCTGTATGAATACGCTTTAAAAAGATTGGGAAAAGCAACATTAAATGCCACGCTAAATATTAGCAGCTAACTGATTTTTCCTCCTCTCATCCACATGCTGTTAAAGCACTTGGTGACAGTTAGCGAACATGTTTTGTGCCAGGTATTTATCCATTCACAGCTTGAACACTCAAGGATTTCAAGGGATTTGCTTTGGTCTTGTTTGCAAAAGGAAGGAGGGGAAAACATATTGTGGGGGAAGAGGAGAAACATCTGAACACCTTTGTGAATGGAATTAGCAAGGTGAAAACAGTAATAACACAAATCTTATCCTACTGGCTGTCTTTGTGTAGTCTTAAGAATGGTGAGTTCAAACTCATGTTGCAATATTTCTACCTCCATAGAAAGTAATTTTGATGGAATTGTACCATCCACTTCTTTTTTTTCTTCTTAAATGATTTATTATTATGGAATCTCACCCTAGGTTTTTCACCATGTGTCTTCTGCTCGACCACCTCCTCATTCCCTTCATCATATTTCATACTAGCCTTTATTGTTTTTTTTTTTTTTCTCAAGTGCGAAGAAGTATCTGTTCTAATCCTATATACTGAACAGTGTAAGAAGATCTATAAAATACAATATTTGATATGCACAAGTGCCAACTACTGCCCCAATCTGCATCCTCTCTACTGAATGACCTGGAAAAGCTCCCATTCGCACAGAGACAAGCCACCACCAGTATTACTGTAAGCCCTCTAGACAGCTTGCAATTCCAACTAGGCCTTGGCCCTTTGGGATCTGCTCTATACAGTAAACCCGCCGAGCTTTGTCTGTCATTCTCCTGCACCATCTCCACTGTCCCTCAAATCAAAGGTCCCTCAAATCAAATATACACTGTACTAGCCCCCTCTCCACACACATCCATATGTATGGGTCCCGTGACTTGATGAATGACTGTAGTCTTGACAAATAAAAATGTGGGACTCTATCTGCACACATGAATATGTGTGTGTGTGTGTGTGTGTGAGAGAGAGAGAGAGAGAGAGAGAGAGAGAGAGAGAGAGAGAGAGAGAGAGAGAGAGAGAGAGAGAGAGAGCAAGAGAGAGAGAGAGAGAGAGAGAAAGAGAGAGCAAGGGAGAGAGAGAGAGAAGAGAGAGAGAGAGAGAGAGAGAGAGAGAGAGAGAGAGAGAGAGAGAGAGAGAGAGAGAGAGAGAGAGAAGACAAATACACCTAGAGTGATTAGGAGTGATTCCTACAAACAGATGGGCTGTCACCTATCGACCACCAATAACGATTAGGACAGAGAAATGCTGCCCCGAGAGCATAGAGGAAAAAATAGGTACCAAAACGAAGAGAAAAACAACCAACAATAAGAGACAAGAGACAGCAAGAGACAATTTAAGGTAATTTAAGGATGCGGCACTTGTCATTTAGGCTGAATTAAAAAGGAATGAGCACACTCTATGGATTGTAGACATTAGTGTGACAAAGAGAGAGAGAGAGAGGTTTTATGTGTTTTTGTTGCCTGGAAATCCATACAGAATCTACTCTCAGTTCAACTTTGTTTTTCACTTCACTGATTCAGTCTGGCCAAGCTCTAATAGAGAAGCACTTGGACTGACGAGAAAGTAACCCGTTTAGTGAGTGGCCAAAATGCTTTTAAATGTTTTAAAATGATTTGATGGTCTAATTGGTTGATATTGCTCCAATCACTGACTGATTCGTTTTGCATAACGCCTGTCATCACAGAAGTAGGCTCAAACAGTTTCTATGAAGGCGGACTGAATCAGTGAAGTGAAACTGCAGTGGAACGAAGCCTGGATGTAGTGAGAATGTTCAGGCTAGTGCTTTATGTATGTACTAATCCTGGTACCAATGGATGCAGTTGCTAAGAGAGACGGTCACCTCTTCATGTCAAGAGCAGTATCAGACAATTGCTTTTGTTGTCCTCAACCTCAGCAGTTTTCACCTGGGCCCCATTCAGACACAGGCAGGATTGACAGTGTGAGACCAGTGAGGTCAACGAAGGAACAGTGCTGGTGAAAAGAGGCTGTCTTTGTAAGAAAGGGCCTTGCTTCGGGGCTAACATCTTTCTGTCTGGAGCCAGAAACAACTATTATTACAGTGTGAATTTAAATCATCAGAGATGCATCATTATAACGGCACATACAGTATACTGTTGAAGATAAGCCTGCAATTTGTTGTTTAGGCCTCAAGCTTTGGGTTCCGTTCTCCTATATGTCTTTCACCAGTCCTTTCAAGTAACAACAACAAGTGAGGAGAGATGGGGAAAGAAATGAAATTGAGTTTAGTCCTCCCTCCCATGAAATGCTCATCACATCCAGCAGGATCCAGCATCCACTGGGCTGGCGCCAAGTACCAGTCACAGAGCATTAGCCAGATCTGAGAGGGAGCCTTTCGCTACCCCTTAACTTAAGAGAGACTAACCCGCAATGACCAAGGCACAGCCTACATGTAGAATTGTAGAATTCTGAACACACAAACACTTAATTGACGACAGAAAATACTACCACTCACTCGGCGGTGAGGGATGAACTACGCAGCGACCCAAACACTCCACTGTCCAGACAGACAGACATAGAGACAGACAGAGAGAGAGAGAGAGAGAAAGAGAGAGACAGACAGACAGAGAGAGACACACAGACAGAAAGAGAAAGAGAGACAGACAGACAGACAGACAGACAGAGAGAGAGAAAGTCACTATGTGACTTACCTGCACAGATGAGCAGAACCATGTTGGTGAAGTTTCACTGTGAAAGTGTCAACAAAACTGCAGGGGAGAGAGTCTGTCTCAGTGACAACATGGATTGGAGAAACACTGGGCTGTTTGGGTTATTGTTCCAAAACCCTTTTCACACTATAAAAGAAACAAACTGAGCTGAGCCGTCGCAAACACAGAGTAATAAACATGACTTAACATTAGAATGTGATGTACAGTGTTGGGGAAGCTACTCCCCAAAGTAACCCTAGGTTTAAAAGGAAGAAGTTGAACTATACTAAAGCTAGTTTGTCAAACTAAAGCTACTTTGAAAAAGTCATCACTACATCGAAATTCACTACACTACACTACAACGAACACATGACAGTCAGTTACTGAAAGATGACTTGTCCATATGATGTTCAATGCAGTCTCCTAAATACAATACACACACACGCACACACACACACACACACACACACACACACACACACACACACACACACACACACACACACACACACACACAGTGTAGGCGCCGTACCTCTGTAGGTGTCTCTTATAGGGGAAGGGAGGAGGGGAGAGGGGAGGAGAGGAGAGAGGAGAGGGGGGTGAGGGGAGAGAGGAGAGGAGAGGAGAGGGGATCGACAATCGATCATATCGGATCCCAGATTCCATTAAGAATACCCAATATGCTATGACCATGCTTTTAAGTTAGAAGAAATCGTGAGGAGTTTACACATGACAAATGGTCCTTCTTCAGGATGTCCGCCAGGCTCATTCAACTGTAAATAGGTAACACATTGAAATCAAGGCTGTCACCACCAAAATCCTTCTACATGAGGAGGAGAGGGGAGGTCTTCATTCAGGGTTTATTGGGTAAAAGGCTAGCTTAATTTCTAGGAATCTTAGTTTTATCAAATTAAAGCAGAGAATTTCTACTTTAACTTCATAGTAATTATTTGATTTCAAATCTAAACTGTTGGAGTACAGAGCTAAAACAAAACAAAATGCTTCCTCTTTCCAATACTTATGCAGGGCACTGTAGTACTGACATTGAACCCAGAGCTTGGGGAAAGTCATCAAGTGCCTGTGTGTGTGCGTCAACAATAGTTGGAATATACAATATATGGAATATATATATTCTATACATGTATATTCTATACATGTCGCTCCAGCAGCCACTTGACTATGACCTTCTGGCTGTCTTTGCAAAAGGAATGATCATTTTAAAGGTTAGTTTGTATGATACCGGTTTAGTGATGCCACAAGGAATTCTTGCTTATGCGTAGGCTGAGCAACGAGTTCAAATGATCAATGTCAGCCATTTTAGATTCCTCTCCTCATGTTCTTGATAGTCTGCCCCAGAGGTTCTCAACCTTTTTTAGACCAATGCCCCCATAACTATTTATCAAGTTTCCTTTTTTCTTGCTAGCTTGCACCATTTTTGCAATGATACAACAGATCATTGAAATATATACTCATATATACTCAGCTCATATGAAATATGATACTTATTGTCGGGCTCTGATGATGATGTTATTTATATTTGTTTATAATTGGACATGAAGGGTCAAGCCCGCAACCCTTATGCAGGGTTGCCTAAAACCCATGGGTGCACTCCCACTCCCACTAGTCCCAAGCAAGTATTTCACTTACTGACCCATGGGTGCGATGCACTACTACTACCAGCCGGGCAGCGTATTCCTAAGCGTTTATTTCACTGACTCTATTGTTGCTGCTTTTCTGGATCTTCCCGATGCTGCTTTATTGCTGAATATTTGATCAGAAAAAGTCGCTGTTCTGTTTCCAATGCTTGTTCTAGCTTCAGCAGTACCATTTGTCAGTTTTTTCCCTCAGGTTGCTTAGCAGGTCCTGTCCTAGCTGGCTGTGGGGGTGAGTCTACAGGTAAGTCATTGACAAGTAGTATAAGGTTCTTTGAGTATTTGTCCCTTAGCCTCTTTCGGGACAAACATTATACACAGGATTGTCTCCAACTTGTTCCTTCACAATATATATTGTCATTTCCCAGTGCGATGGGAGTTTCCCCAGACCGTCTCGCTCACTGAGTTTCCTCAGTGATTAACCAGTCTCCTGTGTGAAGGGCTACACCTCTCATCTTCTTATTTCTTGAGCTGGATTGTTTACTTTCCTCTGACGTGACCTTGAATGCCTTAGTCATTTGGTTGGTCCATATCTTGGCATAGCCTCTGGGCGAACTTGTCTCTTCTGTCATCAGGCCAAACAACAGCTCCGCTGGCAGGCACAGATGCTGGCCATAGAGTACGCAAAACAAAAAGAACCCAGTGGCTTTGTGTTTGGTGACATTGTATGCATGCATGACTTGCAGGAGATGGTCTTTCCACTTGCATTTCTACTTCCCTTCAAGTGTCCTTAGCATCTGCAGCAGAGTGCTTTTGAACCAACATTCTTGAATGGCCCACTCCTGAAAGCTGCTGGAGAGTCTTGAATAGCTGGTTCTCGAACTCGCTGCCCATGATGTAGTTTTGATTTTTTACCAATGGACAAAATCATTGAAGATTTGTTACGCTGCTGTCTTGCCAGATTTGTTCTTCGTATCGTAAGCTTGAGTGAATCTGGTGAAGTGGTCAACAACAACCAAGATGTACTCGTAACCACCTTGGCTGGTTTCTAGGTGGAGGCAGTCAATAAAGACGAGTTCTAGAGGTGAACTGAAGTTGATACTCTTCATGGGACCTCTGACATGCATGATATGTTACTTCTGTTTGGTGCATGTGCATCTTCTTGTGACGTATTCTTTGATCTCCTTTTCATGGATGGCCAGTAGAACCTCTCCCTAAAAAGGTTAAGCACTTGTTCTGTCCCTATGTGGCCCATATCATCATACAGGTGTTTCAACACTGTTTGTCTGTACTTTACTGGTAAGATATGTTGTAGTTTCTGACTTGTTTTTCTTGTTTTCCATCTTCATTGTGTATCTTGCTCCATGTGTGTGTGGCGCATCGAACAGATAGTCACAAAACACACTTAGAACAGATAGTCACAAAACTTCTCACACACTGCCCATTTTAAGGCTAGGAATTCAAGTTTCCTTGAGTGTAGGTTGTAGTTTCTCTCGGCTGGCTTGGATGTTCTAGATCCTTCATCTTTTCTTCCTGCCACTGATACAGCGCAACTCCGAGGCCCTGTTCCTAGGTATCTGTATCAAGTGTGAACAGTAAGTTGAAGTCAGGGTACGCCAACACAGGTGGGTTGGCTGACATTTCAAGGACTCTCTTAAGGGTTCTCTGGTGTTCATTCATCTTCTGGACAGGAGCCCTAGAGGACAGCTGGGGACCTCTGACTTTTCCTTTGTATGGTTTTACTGGCAGTACTTCAGTTGCAGCTCATAGATTGGTTTTGCTATCCTGGAGAAGTCCTGAATGTAGCTTCTGTCGTAGCTCAGAAACAGAAGTAGTTTTCACAGATGGCCTGAGGTGTTTTCTCCTTCAGTGCCATGATCACCTCCGCGTTCTTGGGCTCAGTCGTAACACCATCTGCTGATATGACTCATCCAACATATCTGACCTTGAACTGCTCACATTGTGTTGGTCTCAGCTATACTCTATGTTTTTTTAAGGGCTTTGAGGACCTTCTGGAGTCCCTCAACGTTCAAAGGACTTTGCGTAGCACAGTATGTTGTCTACGTAGGAGACATTCGTCACACAGCCTGTCCAGCCTCTCCTCCATGCTCCTCTGGAATGCGGCGTGTGCATTTAACAGCCCAGGGGGTGATGAACACCGTCAGATGTCCGGACCCTTCGGCCATGAACCACTTTCAACAAGTCTTGAATGTACTCCTTAACTTCCTGGTAAAGTGGTTTTGGCACTACAGTCAGTGAACAGATACATCATCTTTGAGATTGAGTGACATCTGCCGGCTTGGAATTTATCCGATATCATTGTCTGGAAGCTGATTCCTCAAACAACATTTTCTTGACTCTTTGTTGTTCTTATTAAGCCCTCCCCAACATCCATTTATTCTAGCTGCAATGTTGTTGCTGCATGTTTTTAATTTGGCTCAAACAGGTGGAACTCTGCACCTTACCTGAGCTATTTGGCCTGGGGGATAACTATACTCTGTGATCCAACTCTCATGAGGGCATGTTCCATGCTGGCTTTGTGGATCTGGACAAAGTTAAGTTTACAATCACTTTGGCTTTGTCATTTTGGATTGCCATGGCCCCACTGAGTAAGCTATTTTTGATAAGACTCTGTTTGTTCTTTAACTCCTCTATCACATTGAACCTAAACAATGGCCTCTCAAGTGTCAGCTGACTAACTAGGAATGGGACTTGGATCGTTAGGTTGGGGTTATCATTCCCAGGTAAGTTGACTGTAACTTCCACCCAGCCATCGAACGGTAGGGAATCTCCATTCACAGCACAGACATCAAGGCCACCTTCAGCTCTCATGAGTTCACTGAGTGGCCTCACATCCTGACCAGGTAGGTATTTTTATTTCCAGGCATGCTAACTTGAGCCCCTATATCGCGTAAGATGCTTGCTTACTTTGTCATGCTCTGCGGCTGGCTGGCCTTGTGAGTGTAACTTGGGAGAAGACCCTCCTGTCCTGCCTCTTCTCTTTACACCAGGTGTCTCAGTGGATACATGTGGTGAGACCATACTACTAAGGTTTATACTTTGAGGTTTTGACCCTGGAAGACCATCAGGTTGGGACTGTAGCTGTGGTACGATCACAGGTTGTCACCACAGAAGAAACAGTAGCTACAGTTTGGTACACCCTGTTCAACACATCTGGGGCAGCCATACGGTTTATCTTCTCTCTGTTTGCACACATTGTTCTTCTATCTGTTTGCACACATTGTTGTAGCTTATGTCCTATTTGACACCCATGAATCTTGAATTCTCATTGCTGCAGGCAAGAGTGGTCGTGTCTAGGGTGCACTCTAGATCTATTGCATCATTCAAAATCAACAGTTCAACCATTCCCCCATCCTCAGAATCAAGCAAAGTCTTACAGTACATGAAAGCATGGATATACTCAAAACAACCGTCTTCGTCACCCTTCTGTAGCTCTAAATGTTCTTTTTCTGGTACCGGACCAACGATATTGGCGATCTCATAAAGTTCTTTCTCTGTCAACATGTGCAGGCTCTTCCTGATGTCCCACACCTGGCTCTTCCTCACACCGTCCGACTTGGCCTCCCTTTACCTCTCATGCAGATCACACGGTCCCCAGATGTATGTCTGTATCACTGGATTAGCATCTTCCAGCAGGTGGATAATCTATAACAGGTCCAGGGTATAAAATCCCACAGAAAATAACTCCTGTATTTAACAGGGAGAAAAAAGACAGGGGAGATCAATGGCTTTTCATCAGGCAAGTCTTCCTCGTTTGCTGCAAAATAATTTTCATACACTATGTCCTATCGCTCCTGCAGCTCCCCTACTGGTACATACTATATACACTCTGTTCCCATAGAAAGCCTATGAAAAAATAAAATAAAATAAACAATACAAAGAGATTAGCGAGATTAGAGTTTAGTAAAATATATCTTATTCTCAAAACACCAAATTGTGACCAACACATTTGTGTGCGTCACACATGCTTAGATGAAGTAATGCTCCTCTATGAGGTGTCTTCAAGGTTACACGCACCACATTATTACTAACTGTATATCATTCTCCTTCTCCATTACCAGTGCCATAAAAATGACAAAATCCAAAGTGGACCCGTGTGATGATGATGGCTTGGAATAGATACAGAGGCAATGCCCTGTTTCTCTGATGCACATTCTGCAGTAAATCAATGTTAAAATTCCAAATGTGGACACAGTGAATTAAATATAAGGGTATGGACTGGAACACAAATGCTTAGTTGCAGCAGCTGGGGCAAATTCCAGGCGAGGGGAAGGAGATCCACAGAGACCAGTGTACATTTGACAAAGAACAGGCAGTCACATTGAAGATATAGAGAAACATATGCACAGAAGATGTGCACTCCTGCCACACAAAACTAGTTGTGGTTCTCTTCCAATGTTCGTAAACAGTCAGGCCGAACCTCAGTCTCTTCCTCATCACCAGTGATGGCTCATAGCCCCATTACTCTCCATGCCCCATCGCCATGGCAGGGAGGTCTTCCTCCCCCACCTTTGCCTCCAGCAGGGTTAGGCCTTCCTGCCAAACTCCAGCATTTGAATACGATAATCCCCACCCCCACCACCACACAAGCATGCACGCACACATGCACCACACACACACACACACACACACCATCCCCTACAAACTTGTCACCCTCAGTGATGATGCAATGTTGGAGGAAGCTGCCAATGTCAGATTACGGACAGCATCAGATCAGTTTAGCCCTAGTATCATTTGCATGTTCGTCACCTGAAATTTGGCACAAACGATGCATTCGATCAATATCTTTATCTGGACACGGGGTGGCTGTTTGGCTGTCTGACTTGTAAGGTTGCAGGAAGATGGGCTCAGATGAAGGTCGTGGGTCAGAAAACTCTTGCTCTCTGCATCCTTCTACAGCATCACTCTGCCTATTCGTCCTCCTCAGGCCTTTGTTAGGGCTGTATAGTCATCCTCTTACTCTTAATGTACTGACACATTATCAGTATGCTGGCCCTCTCGAAATGTTAACATTGGTGGATTACTCAATTTGATTTGACACGGCATGTTGAATGCCAGATCAGAGACTTCTGCCTTATCTAACTGAATGAAATGTGAACAAAAAAAAATGTGTCAGCTGAATCATTCATTTAGCCCTCAGCAGTATACACATCAGACTCTGTTATTTCAATCTTAGATGAGGAGAGAATCAGTCCTTTTCACCACAGAGATATAGAAGACAGTGTGTAATCACAGAGATAACTGATGTGCTGGAAATTTCCAAATGCAGTTGTCTGATCCCTGAAAGACAGTGGGCTACTGTATCTCATCCATCCAAGAAGTGTCAGTTTGTGAATGCTTCTCAGGAGGAAAATTTGTGAGAGAGAGAGAGAGAGAGAGAGAGAGAGAGAGAGAGTGCATGCTTTGGGTTATGGTATGTAATACCGGTCTGATCCCGCCAAGCCCAGCTGATAAAGGCTATTGCATTGCGCACCCATTTCATTCTGCAAACCACCTCTTCACAAGCCTGTAAGAGGGGCAATCTGAGAGATGTCACCCTCATCTCCTTCAGAGAACTGGGATTATATACCGTAACCCAAAGTTCTCTTTCAGTCGACTCAGTTCGACATCTCACTATGGGACATTTGCAATGCCCAATTGCCAAAGCCCATACAGAAAACCTGATAGTAGGGAGAACTGGGTACATGTCCATGTACTAAGTTCCAGCGCCAAAGTCTGTATCGTCGTAGAAGGTGCAGTGACATCCAAGCAGTAGAATTTCATGAAAATGTGAGGGGAAGCAGCAGCACAAATCTCAGAAACAGAGATGCCCTTGATTAGAGCCCAAGACGTAGCAATTCCTCCATACGCTTCTGTAATAGCCTCCACTATCCAGTGGGAAAGGCTCTGTTTGGATAGTGCCCGACTGTACCCCATTTGGGGTTGGCGAAACATACAAACAGTTGATCATCATCATTGATTAGGACATGTAACCCTTGAGTCGCCAGGAGCAAACTGAGCCGAACAAAGCCAAAGCCAAAAATAATCTTAATTTCAACGATTCCTCAGTGGAGGAGGTACTGTTGTGTATACAGTATATTTTGTAATGAAGGCACCCTTGACCCTTGACCCTGGTCTCAAAGGGACTTACCTGAATAAATAAGGGAAGAATTAAAAAAAATCATAGTTGGCCACTAATTAATAACTTTCATATTGGTAGCTTTGGACAGAAGATTGACATGCAAACATTGCTTTTACTGTAGCCAAAATGTTGTATAATTTAGAGAACTCTTATCAATTCCATTTTACATCACTAAAATAATAAAATGGTTGTGTTCATTTATGCATTTCCAATTATTTTAAGGCTACCAAGCTTGGAAATGTAGGCATTAGGAGTAGCCTAACCAGTGTGATATCTACCAGAGCGCATGTTGTTATCGTTATATTAAGGAGTGAGCTAAGATAGAGGGACTGGTAGATAGAGGGACCTAGATTTATAGCCAGTCGCATTTGTAATCAAATAATTTGGCTGTGCAAATATTTTGTCTTAGCTAACGAATTTCCCAAGCGATGTACGAAATGTACAAAATAGCAATAACAAATTTACAAATTTACAAAATAAAAAAACTAACAATAAAACAATACATTTTGTAGGCTGTGCGAGGCTAAGTGGCAATGAGGTTAGAGGCTGTAAGTATACTTAAGTATTATATTTCTAGGATACTTTTTTATTATATTTAATATCCAAAACATTTTAATTATGTAGGTTTTTAGCATACTAAGTACACTTGAATTGACCCCTCAAATGAATATTTAAGTATGTTTATAATAAGATTATCTGAAATATACTTTCAACAAATGAATATAATCTTTTATTCAAAGCGACTGTCAAATTATATGTTTATTAAGTATATTAGAAGTGTGCTAATAATGTGCCATTAGCATACTTCTGTGTATTCTAAAAGTACACTTCAATTAGATAGATTTATAATGCATTGTTCTTTTTAATTTTAATATTCAACATGCATGAAGTCCCATTGAGGTTGAGGGGGACATGACATATAACCACGCAACTCAGTAACTCAAGCAAGGAGGCCCATAGGCTTCTAAATAAATAACCAAACTGTAAGTGTAATTGTTAACAAAAGCTTATATTTTGATACAGGAATGCTGGGTAAATAACATGAAATATACTAAAAGTATATTCACATTATATTCTAAACATAATTTAATATATCCTAATATGGATTTTTTCAAGATATTCTTCACATGTTTTTGTTCAAAGCTGTAGCTGAGATGGTTTATTCATGGCTCAAGACCAACCAAGAACTGAGTTTCTAATTAATCCCATTAGAGGTGCAACTGCATTATCGTTGAAGGACCAGGTTACGTAACACTCAGCGACTCCCTCATTTGTTGAAATCAAAATTAATATATAAATAGTATACTGAAATACATATTTAAGGACATGACAATAAAGTATACTTTACAAGTATAAGTATTACTTTATAAGTATACGAAAGCACAATTTAAAATGCATTAAATTATATTATACTTCTTGATAGTATGCTAAAGTACAGGTTAAATTCCATGACAATAAAGTATACTTTCTGTAATTATACTAAAGAATAATTTAAAGTACATTAAATTATTATATTATTATTGTATTATTATAGTATTTCTGTAATTGTTGTAAATAATGTGCATGCAGGGCTCCCTCATAAAAGAGGGAGGTCTCAATGGGTCTCAATGTTGTAGTATACTTTTTGCAAGTATACTAAAGCACAAATTTAGCAGAATGATATTAAAGTATACTTTGAGTAAGCAAACAAAAGTACAAAGTCAGTACAACTTTAAGTAAGTATAGAAAAACATGAATATATTTTAAGTATATTGATTACTCCTTTAATCTATTTTCAATACACTTAAGTATACTTTTCTTTGCTTGAGTTGGGAATAGTATTTTACTATTACTAAACATTTAAATGAATATGGACTGTGTGCTCAATCCAAAACAACGATAAACTGAGTGCAGCTTTGCCACAAAAATGGAAGACGAAATTTGGAAAAGGAGAAGGTAAGGATTTAGTTTGTCTACCTCATATTAAAAAATCACAAATGCACCGTACAGGACACAAGATAGCTGGGAACAGATTGTTGATGTTCCTATACCATGGCATCAGGTTTATGAATCAATATATAAAACAATAATATGCTTATCACTTCGCTTTTCACAGTTTAAATTGCTGTATAAAATGAATGCTAAATAATGCTCATCATATGGGGCATTGAACAATCACCACTATGCAGATTTTGTGGTGTGGAAACCGAGGCAATAGATCATATGTTTTGGTATTGCCCTCAGGTGTCTGATGTCTGGGCTAATAAAACAGTGTTACCAAGAAGTCACTTTGAATTAATGAATTAATATATTATATTAATTAATATTCTGATAATGCTTTGAAAGAATGTAGCATGGTCCAAAATGTGCCAGACCACGTTACGATGCTTGGGGAGGCAATTTATGCACGCACCCATGAAGTTGGAGTAAATGATGAACATGAAAAACAAAATATTGTGACGTGATGGTTTTGAAATGTGTGACGTTATGATGCGGGACATCTTCTGTCATTGTGGGGCTTCCATCAAATAGCAGAGCTCTCTCTCTCTCTCTCTCTCTCTCTCTCTCTCTCTCTCTATTTCGGTTCGGGCCTTGGGTTTTTGGGATTCAGTTGGACCCGTGAAAACCTCGAGTGTGGGTCCATCACCAAGATTCCTGTACCAAGTCAAGGCAGCTAGCTATATGATTACTGAATAATATATTTTTTTTGGGTAATGCCATGATGAAACATTCTAGCCATTGGGCTGATACATTAAACACAAACACAACACAAACATATTAGAAAAGGACTTTCGTAGCCTTTTACATACTTTATTTCTCTTCCCAATGTTGGTAATGTATTATTCATTAAGGATTTAACCCTGGATGGAAGTTTTTTTGCACATAACACAGAATAGATGATGAATTTGACCCCCGGTGACGAGTTTGACCCCTGGTGCCAAAATAAATTCCTCAACGCTGAGTGGAAGAAAAAAAATATTTTCCACTTCTGTACCTTTGTGCAGTTTGTCCTTCAATGCAAATCCCTGCTGCTACAGTACCATTTGTAGGACTGTTTTCTGCTGGCTTCAACCAGACCTAGATATGCCATAAAACATTCCTTCAAAAGTACATGGAAATTAACAGAATCTGACCACTAATCCTCATAGCGCTTAATCCGAAGTTGGAGAGCTGTGGGGCCATGACATTCAGGAGGTTTGCACACACACAAACACATGCACGCACACACTTGGACACACATACACACACACACACACACACACACACACACACACACACACACAAAAACACACACATACTCTCTCACTCACTCACACACACACACACACACACACACAGGCAAGCACACACATACACACACACACACACACACACACACACACACACACAAAGGCTCCATCTCAAGCCAAAGTACGCTGATCTCCTCAGGATTCAGTGAGCAAGGCGGTTTTCTGTGAAGGGGGGCGCCTAAAAGGGGGTCTTTGACAAGAGCCGGGGCTGATCACAAAAGGGATGCAGGGGAGGGCTGTTTTTATCAGCAGTGGTCAGGGTTGAGAGGATAAATGCAGGTGTCTGATAGCTACCACCATTCTCACATTCCCCCGTCTCTCACACAAATATGCCGGGGGGGGGGGGGGGGGGGATGGGATGGGGGGGGGTTATGGTTGACTTATACCCCAGATGCTTAAAGCTTTTCACTGAATCTTGCCTAGCATTCCCCTTTCACCCCACACCCAAGCCCCCTCCTCTCCACTTTAAAAGCTCCAGCTCCAGTCCCCCCATCCCCCTCTATCTCTAAAATCACTCAATAGTGGAAGACTGATGAATATTAAGTACGGATCACTAGGGGGTGGTGGTGGCGGCAGTGGTAGACATTTGGAGCGTATCATTTACATGTGTGGGAAGCCCCCATCAACACTGTGGCTGACAATGGGGTGGGGCTGGTGGGGTGGGAGTGTGTGTGTGTGTGTGTGTGTGTGTGTGTGTGTGTGTGTGTGTGTGTGTGTGTGTGTGTGTGTGAGTGTGTGGTGTGTGTGTGGGGGGGGGTGGTCTGCCATGACACAAATGGGAAGAAAAGGGAGGGAGAGAAATCCTTATTTCTAATTTCCTGGGTATTGGAAAGGAACCCAGGGGCGTATCTGATATGAAAGAGCGGTGTGTGTTTAGGGGATGGGTCCATCGCAAAAGGAGGCCACGCAGGATGCCTGTTCAAAAGGTTGGCCTGTTGTGAAAGAGATTGTTGTTTTGCACAGTGCCAGGGGTATGGTGTCCATAAGTCAAGTCCTGGGTTAATAAGAGCATTTACACTTGCGGTTTTAGACTAAAATGAGGTTACCAAAAGGTGATGGGCTCTTTGTGACAAACAGTAAGGGGCACTCACACACAAACATCCACACGCAGGCCTTTCACTTTGACAACAAAAGTGCAGGGAGATGCATCCTATGAAAAGGGGACAAGGGGACAAATTAGATGGACGTGAAGTGTTTATGATGCCAGCAGCACAGCGCCCTCAGATTCCACCCTGGAGCCTGAAGTTTGAACACTTTTTAATTAGCATTTATGCTCCCTATTTCTGCGCGGTCAGCAGTTATGGCCCTCAAGCTCAGTGAGGTTTTTTAGACATTGAAATGCCCCAGACTTCGTTCTGTGTACTAAGCATCTGGATTCAATAAGTTGTTAATATGCTAATACGAGAGAGTGAAAGCCCAGTTCTAATGAGTTTCTAGACTGTGACAAACATCCAGCACACCTTTTTAGTGAACCTATCGAACTGCAGGAGGTCAGTAGCAGGTAAACCTACCTACCTAACATGGGACTGCTTGGCTGCCTTCTAATCTGTAGTGTTAGGGACTCTATGACAAGTGTGCTAGAAAGATGAAACATCTGCTAATCAAGTATAGTGCAGGAGAACGTCTGCTAGTGGGGTTAAGAGTCTTGAACGTGTTTCCAGATTCTGCTGATCATTAAAAAAATTGATGTGGAATAAATGCTGTTTTAATTACCACTGCTGAATTAATAAGGAAGTGCCTAATTAGTGCTCATTTTCTTGAGTCACTCTTGATGTCCACCATATGTCTGATGGCTGAGTATCCTCCACCTCAGTAGTTTTTAAGCAACTTTTGACTTTATATCTCCCCCACTCTTATCTAAAACGGTTCCCAAAGGGACTCCCGAACACCCACAGTTTCAGCCTCTCTCTGCCAATGTGTCAATCCCATACCACAATTTCATCCACACTGTTGTCCACTACTTCAAGCAGTTATGTCTGAAACAAACACACAATTCACAATAGACCCTAAGAGCTCTATTTTAACAAAAGTGGGTGCTGGTGGGGGAGCTAGGGGGTGTGTGCTATTTTCAAGACCAGAATTTTTCAGCTCATCTGATGGTACTTGACCTGCTTATTGTCATGAGCACAGGAATCTAGGTTTATCTTGACAATGTGACCTGACTCACCTCACCTTATATAAATGATTTCATCGGCATGGTTAGTATGTCTGTCTCATATTGTAAGTGTATATTATGAAATCATGGCCAGACCAGAGCTGCTGCTGTAGTTTAACTGTGTGTGTGTGTGTGTGTGTGTGTGTGTGTGTGTGTGTGTGTGTGTGTGTGTGTGTGTGTGTGTGTGTGTGTGTGTGTGTGTGTGTGTGTGTGTGTGTGTGTGTGTGTGTGTGTGTGTGTGTGTGTGTGTGTGTGTGTGTGTGTGTGATCTCCCTGGCTCATAGCCCTGTGAGCAAGGGGAGTATGTGGGAGTTCTCCCATCTCCACACATCCTGTAGGAGGAGGGAAGTTATTCTTATGCCCCCTCTCTCTCGCTCTCTTAAATGCCTCATCGTGACTACAAGCAGCGAGGCTGCAGTGTGCTATACTGTCAGATTAAGGGTCATTCTAAGCTTCAGGGCATTTTGACTGTAGGAACAGAGCAGGGCTTGAAATCAGTTACATAACTTCCACCGGGAAGATAGTGGATGCTGTGAGAATGAGGCATTTATGTGAGAATATGGACACTTGTGTGTCAATTCTATGGCCAAGTGTCTTATGCTAAATAAATATGATTAGAATTTAGTTTATCGAGTGTTTCACAAGAACAGCACCTGAAAAGAAAGCTATTCAAAGAAATAAGAAAATCTTAAACTTGTTTAAATGAGGGCAATTTGTGCCCCTGGAATAATGTTTTCAGCTATAACCAAATTATGTAACGCAATTATTCAAAGGAAGGTAGAAGCACTGCTGTTTCATATATTAATGTCATTAAACAATGCTGAATTACTGATGCCGTGTGGCGTAGACAGTCACTCGTAATTACACACCATCTGAAGTGATATGCCTCTACCAACTCTCTAACACTCAAACCTGCTACAAGTTTTAGTCATAACACCGCTAAAAGTTTTCAATCATAACCGAGCTAAAAGTTTTAGTCATAACCGAGCTAAAAGTTTTAGTCATAACCGAGCTAAAGGTTTTAGTCATAACCAAGCAGCCCAATTGGCAACGACAGCTCCTTTCAACACGGCTGAACAAAGGAGCAGTTTCTGAAATAGAATGATGTGAGGCAGTGTTGATTGATAGACGATGGTGACATGGTGTACACTCTGGGGCTTCTGTCACGTCGACCATGGTGGAGGAAGAGCTGGAGAAAGTGAATGTGTGTGTGTGTGTGTGTGTGTGTGTGTGTGTGTGTGTGTGTGTGTGTGTGTGTGTGTGTGTGTGTGTGTGTGTGTGTGTGTGTGTGTGTGTGCATGCATGCATGTATGTATGTGTGTGTATCTGTTGACTTTATTGAGTATATAATATTGAGACTCGTGTACAATACTTTCCCACATTGAAGATGTGGAACATGGAGAAAGAGGTCAACCTTGAATAACGAAACAAAGGGGGGACTAACTTTGTTATTTATGGGTTCTTTGATCAATATGACCATCTGCTAAAGCACGTGTTAACATCTGCTAAGGCACATGCTCTAGCAGACCCTAACTCTAGGTAATCTTAAAATCCACGGTTCCTAAGAACCATAATGTAAAATCAGAGATAACAAAATGCATTTGTATCAAGACCAGGCAGATAGTCTCAGATAGTCTCATTCACCGCGTGATGGGCTGATGTTGAGATCCGGTCGCCTGGATCCATCTTTGATAATGGTTACATCTGTACTCTATGAATTAAACACTGGTTCTGGCTTCGGCACGAACAGCAATTACCGCTCTAAAACTCCCTCCCTTCATCGCTTACGTCTGAGGACAGCTTACCGCTGAGCTGTGCACTGCAGTCTACCCTTCAATAGACCCCCCCCACAGCAAAGCGAAGAGATTGGCTTAGCAGTAACTGTAGACAGAGGCAAAACCAATTATGAAATATGAGTGAGTAACGTCGGCTTTGTAATCGCACGGCTCAAGTGATGTGAGTGCAGTGTATTAAATGCATATAGTGCTTTTCCCCATTGTGCTACTCTGGATATCTTTAACTTCTCTGCTTATCTGAATGAGGTTTTCCAGTTAACATTCAATGAGTCCCTCTGGTCCGATTCAACTCTGCATATAAATGCTTTAAACTCTACTCTAGGTGAGAATGACATGTCGTCTCCCTGAATGTTTATTAACGTATGTCCTGTACTCTAAATTGTTTACATCTATTTATTTTGCGGTGGGGGGTGCAACTATTTCAGGAACAGGACAAACCATTTACATAAAGGTCCAACCATTTAGGGAACAGGACAAACCATTTACATAAAGGGCCAACCATTTAGGGAACAGGACAAACCATTTACATAAAGGTCCAACCATTTAGGGAACAGGACAAACCGTTTACATAAAGGGCCAACCATTTAGGGAACAGGACAAACCATTTACATAAAGGTCCAACCATTTAGGGAACAGGACAAACCATTTACATAAAGGGCCAACCATTTAGGGAACAGGACAAACCATTTACATAAAGGTCCAACCATTTAGGGAACAGGACAAACCATTTACATAAAGGTCCAACCATTTAGGGAACAGGACAAACCGTTTACATAAAGGTCCAACCATTTAGGGAACAGGACAAACCGTTTACATAAAGGTCCAACCATTTAGGGAACAGGACAAACCATTTACATAAAGGTCCAACCATTTAGGGAACAGGACAAATGTTAATAAACACTCAGGGAGTCGACACAAACCAATAAATCAGACTTGAATGAATGTATGTTGAGATTTAAAGAAGATGGGATTACTTCCCATCTTCCCATTATTTTATTTTTTTGATGACTGGATAGATGATTCACTTACTTAGTCAAATGTATTTGTTGTAAGTTGCTTTGGATAAAGGCGTCTACCATAAATGTAAATGTAAAACCTCCACCATTGTGGGTTTCATGCAGAAGATCACCCCGTAGCAGGACCAAATGTGGCTTTAGAAAAAAACTATGAAAAAAGACAAAATGTCCCTCACTTAGAAAGCCATTTCCTCTTATCCACCCAGGTAATGTGATTTTGAGCTGTCACGATTGAGAGAACCAAGGGATTTTAAATTAAGCGGCCATGTTTGAACTACAATGGACCCTTGATGAAACCAACTGTGAGGGAAAACAAAGTCAGCTCTGATCTTCATAATGGACTATCTGTCTTTATAACCGTAACAACGATGTTATGTCCTATAACATCATATCGCAGGGCACTTCAACTCATCTTTTGAGCAATTGACTGTGAATGGTCTAGACGTTATTGGTTTTCCATTCACTCAGGGAAATAGGAAGAAATGAAACCATAATGTCTCGGTTCATCATCGCCTTAGGTTCTTGGTATTGATCTCACAATGTCTGATATCATTCCTCCTCCTGAGACCACCTACTGTACGTCCGAAAACAAAAGAAAAATGAACTCCCATAGCCATGGGGTATTCCGAATTTCCTACAGTATCTAGGCCTTGCAGTCAGCAGACCAGCTTCTTACTATTCCCTAATCCAAAGCTCTATATCTGAGTGGAGAGGTGAGTAGACTCAGTGACCAATCAATCAACTATGAGCAAGGGAAGTCATCAGTGAATACCCCAGCCCTAGCTAGATAAATACTCAGGGGCTAGCCAGGTGACCTAGGGGATGTTCCCAGACCTGGTAAGACAAGTTTGAAATGTACAGAATGGTGTTTTCTTTTCCTGGTGCACCTGTGTTTACTCCTCTCATTGAGCATCATATCACATCTGTCTGCTGAAGTGAAGATTAGATTTTTAAAAGTGAATCATTCCACAGGGATTTAAAGGGTGCAAACTGATAATTGGAATGGATTAGAGGGGGTCTTGGAGGAGATTCAAGGTGATATTGAATTGTGTTGCCGGTGTGGCAAAGCAATCTTTGTCAGGGGCTCAGGAGAAATAGTGGTGGTGGTGAAGCTGTGATGATATAGAATTTTCATGAGCACTTTCAGGGCCGCAGAGCAATTACCACCAGTATGCTTTCAGTGTAGAGACAGTGAGAGAAGAGAGAATGAACACAGCTACACTTTTGGCGCGAACACCCCCTTTTTTTTTTTTAAATCAATTGTAAAACTTTGATACCGTAGCTACATGTATGGTTTAAAGACAGCGTTGGATCATTTTGTCTCACATTGGAGGAAAGACAATGATCTAGAGGTGACATCCAAGGTGTGTGAGCGCAGCTGCCCTCATACCTCCTGGGAGAGATCTGGCACTTTGATTAGTTGCTTAGCGGCATAACAGCTGTACTGGATAGTCTCCAGAGTTTGCTCAGTCTTTTTTTTTTTTTATCAATTGCTTTAGATTTCTTGATTCAAAATAAACCTGCCCAATGTATTTTGTAAAATAAAATAAAATCTATAGTCACTGTGGATTAGAAGGCCTGTGTTTGGATGTGTAGTACAGTAACTGTATGGTTTCATGACATTTCACTGCAGATCACCTTCAAAAAATGCCATTTAAATATGGACTCTATATAACCCCTCAGAGGCTTGTAGCCTATTCAAAAGAAATGACAGTCAGAAATGGAGTATGTGTGCTCACATATATTATTTAAACCTTATATACGTTCCCCTACTGGTCAAAGTCCTGACTCGAGGTACAGCACACACACACATAACATGAATGTTAGCATTAATCTTGCATCAATGTGACCACACAGTACAAACATGCCTATTGTATCTGAGGCCAGGATTTGGTCTATGGGACAGTTATAGAATAAATTTAGTTTTTCTGCACACCCTCGTCCCTCCCACCCATCCTGCAAAAACTGCCACAAATTGATCTGATTCTAAGCCATAGTTTTTATTGTCCGGCCAAATCATCACTGTAGCCATAGCATGCCATTTTTATTCAAACTTTCATTTTCCAACTCCCTCTATCCAGGGTGAGTTTATCAGCAGCAGTACATTGGAATTGGCAATTTAAATCCATTCGATATGAGGGAGGGAGGAAGGGTGAGGAGGGTGAGGGTTAGCTACCAGCCATATGGCTTCGACATCAACATCTAGATTTGCTGGGTGAAAATGTTTATATATTAATTTTGCCCCCATCAGAAATCCAATTACTGGCTGAGCGTATCAGTACCATGATAACTGCTGTAGTTGACAGGGAGAGAGAGCAGGAGGTGAGAGAGAGAGAGACTTGGCTGTTAATAGCTCCCCTCCATCTCTTCTTCTCTCCCAAGCACAAGCGCTGCACACAAAACCACAGTTCATGCCACGCTGCTTTGTGGGTAATTCATCTGTTATATAGCAAATACCAAAACATTATGAAGTTACAAAATGTCATTCAATACAAAATGTCAATGGAAACAGGTTGACTGGCCAGGATGATGAATTTATCAATGAACTATTTTTTAAGTACTGGACATTTTGAAAGCCCTCGGCCTCCATGTTGTGCGTCATGCCTAATAAAACCCCTTAGCAGTGGTATATTCATTATATACCACGGCCTCTCGTGCCTTATTGCTCAAATATACTTCTATAATATATTCTTGATTTATTTTTCTGATGATGTAGTATATAGTAATTTATTTTTGTATGTGTGTTGTGATTTGTCCTTTTATGAGCTTGCACCACAAATTCCCAACAACCTTGGTTGGTTTGGTAATTCAGTATTGCATATTGAATCTACAGAAAAAGAAAAAAACAAAACATTATGCAATGCAAAGCCCTCACCCATAGAGATAGAACACTAAATTGTCCTACACAGTATCTATGGCCTCGCCACTCCGAAACCCTGTTTAGATTGATGTTACAAATCTTTTCAGCCACTGTCCTCAGTAATATTCAACCATGCCCATCTTGTGTCTGGCTGTGTACTTAATCCGGTAGAATAATGATGAAAATGGGTCACAGCGATGCTCGGGAAACAATAGACCAGGGATGAATGCTATTGTAAGCTATTGAAACAGACCCACTCCTGGGCCAAGCTCTGATACAAGGCCACCATATGCTGTGCACCAGGCACATTCTGCCTCGGCCGTTTTCATGCAAATAGACTCATAATCACTTGGTTCTTGTCGTTCCACAAACACAATGCACTCATGCAAATCTGTCTCACACTGTATACCCCCACAAAATACAAGAAAAACAGCACCTACGTAATCTGCCTATTTGCTCAAGAATTGGGATATTGAACAAATTATATGTTATATGGTAATTTAACCAACTCTATTGTAACAAAAAAAGAAAAGAAAAAAAAAGGACAGTTTGTGTATTCATTATTCAGTATATATTCATACACACAGCTCTTTGTGTTGACCGTGTGCAGATCAAACCCACAACTCATTGCATGCACCGTGCCTCAGCCAAATGAGCCATTGAAACCACTTATTATGCTAAATGATTTCATAACAATTAACAGTACCTCTTCAGTGACTCAAACATTGGTTGAGAAGCTCTGGTGTTGTCGTCCCCCTGTCCCCCCATCCCACTGTCCCCCTGTCGTCCCCCTTCCTGCCTTATGGTGGGTATGGGGTGAGGGACAAGACAGAGAGGGCAAAGGCCACACAGTACAAAGGTTGGACTTAACACCAATTATGTCTGTCTATATGTTATATTCAGTATGTAAGCTCTTTAAAATACAACATGTGGTATTATAAAGTCCTGACTAAATACAACCAGTGCATTATTGTTTGCATGGTACTAATATAATTCAATGATTACACTGTTACACTAACGTCAACAAATGGATGTCTCCAGACGTCACTCTGCGTACTTTGGTTAGTAATGAGCCGAGGCCTTGGGCTTCTAGTGTTAAGCTCTTCCCACCAATCCAACTTTAAAACGTGCAGAGAAGTCTAATTTAAGTTGCTTACATTTATATTTTTCAAAGTCATTACACTTTTTAAACTGTAAAATGTTTTTGAATCACTGTTGCTCTTTTAAGCTATTCACACCAATCGAACTGTAAAATGTGCAGAAAACTCAAAATTATGAAACCTGTTCAAACTTTTTCGCCTATTACACTTGTTGTGACTCTTATCTATTAACATGGTGGAGTGTTGATTTAGGCCAACATTCTGTGAGTTCCATAGTTACTGCAACTGCCATGGAACTTCCAGACCGCTTGAATAAAAACAACATGAGATCTGCAGAACATATTCTTAGAATTATTACACAACAATGCACTCTCTTGGCAAAAAGTTTTACCCCAAATAAAACCACTGTACAACTCTCTCTCTATCTATCTTTCCTCAACAATCATCTAACCTTCTTTCATCTCTTTGGATATCCTAACATGTTTTATCCATCTGTCCATCCTACTCTATCACTTTTTTTCTCTGTAGACTGTGAAGACTGACTCCACTTACACAAGTGTGTACACTGACTCCACTTAACACTATACACAATAACACTGCCATTGTGAAACCCATGTCCCCCTCCTTCCTTCCTTACCTAAATGTCTGTTGTTAGGATAATAGCTTGTTAAAATTTCAAGTCACGTCCTAAGGTGCGTAAACACACGTGTTACGTCTCGTCTTGTTCATTTGTTTATTTGTTTGTGTTTCATGTTATTCATTTATTGTTCTCTGTTTATTTTTGTGTCTCTCACCTTATCTCTTCTTCCAGACACTTCACTACCTGCCCTTGTGTGTTTCCCGCCTGTGTGATCGTCTACCCCTTTTGCCTTTTCCCTGTTGGATTACCGCTTCCTATTTGACTGACTACCCGTGTACCATACCCTGCCTTGCCTTATTGGATATCTGCCTCCCTACGTATTGTCTACCTGTGTACCGAACTATTTTTCTGGAATTAAAGGATTATTCTTTTGGATTAAGCTTTTGTCCCGAGTCATGCGATTGAGTCCTCTGCCTTGGTCTACAGCCTTTACAGTACAAACTGGCCAGATCATGGACTCAGCTGGCTCCGAATCTGTGCGCTCTGTGCTTCAGACCCAGGAGAGATGGATTCTCTGCCATGACGAACAACTCACCTCAATCTGCCTTGGGGTGAGTGGGCTGTCAGAGCGACATGAGGGCTCATCGGCGGTCAGGTTTCCCAGCTAGCCGACCAGTTTCAGCAGCTGACAATGGTCCTTGAGACTCTCGTCCCTTCTCCTCCCGTCCCGGCGCCAGTTCTGACCTGTGATCCCGCTCCTGCTTCCCTGCTCACACCACCAGCACCGGCTCTTCAACTCTCCAGACCTGAACGATTCTCCGGGGACTCCGCCAGCTGTCGGGCATTCTTGGTCCAGTGTGGATTACATTTCGAGCTACAGTCATGTCATTTCATACAGAACGAACCAAGGTGGCATACATCATTACCCATCTCACCGGCAGAGCCGAGGCCTGGGCCACTGCTGAATGGGCTGGGGATTCTCCCATTTGCAATTCCCTCGAGGAGTTCAAAAACACTGTCTGTG
This sequence comes from Argentina silus, assembly GCF_951799395.1. Classification (NCBI taxonomy): domain Eukaryota; kingdom Metazoa; phylum Chordata; class Actinopteri; order Argentiniformes; family Argentinidae; genus Argentina; species Argentina silus. The sequence continues at coordinate 6,520,614 of NC_139665.1, forward strand.
CGATTTTTGATCGTACAACCCCCGGTCGAAAGGCAGCAAGAGCGCTTATGGACCTGCGTCAGGGTAGAAGACAGGTGTCTGATTACGCCATAGAGTTCCGCACCTTGGCAGCGGATAGTGGCTGGAATCCGTCCGCCCAGTTTGATACGTTTCTCTTTGGTCTTTCAGACCCCATCAAAGACTAAGACTCCTACTGCTTGGGGAGTTTTGTGCCTTAGTGTCAAAACGTCCCAGTGATTTTCATAGTGATTTCTTGTCTTCCTGTTTTTTTTATCTTCGTTAGTTTTTCTAAGGTTTTGTCCAGAGTCATGTGATCAAGTCCACTGCCTTGGTTTACAGCCTTTACACCCCCAAAGTGCCAAATGGTCCATTTGCGCTCCTCACCTGACCTTACAGTTATGAATTGCTTCCCCATTTCAACCATAATGGCGATATCAGCAACATAGACAGACAATAACAGTTATTCGCATGATCAACGCGATTACATGTAAGTAGAAGCCCTTGCAGCGTGCACCCAGCCTGCAAAGAAGAAACACGTACCCTACATCACACCCATATGTCGAAACGCAGGCTTGTTACATTTGTTTTACTCAAGCCACAACATGGTTTTGTTCTCAGTCTATTAGACTTTCTCCACCTGTGTATATATGTACTGTAGCTGAAAATGAACCCGGGCCTCCCACCCCTAAAGGAAGTGCATAAACCATAGTACTAATCAAGTTGACTTTCCTAGCAGTGTTCACAACATTCGTTAACATGGTTGATTTCATACCCTACACAACTCCCATGAGGTTATCCCAGTGATTGATATATAAATGAAAGTTTTTCCAAATTTTACTTTAAAAGTTTGAAACATTCATGTTTTCATATTTTTTTTATTCAACCTTCATTTATCCAGGTTAGTCTTATTGAGATAAAATCTCTTTTTCAAGAGAGATCTGGTCCAAGACAGAAGCCAAGGAAAACATTATTTCTGAAAATTCACAAACAATAACTCACATATATCACAAAACGAGTAGAATTATGGTCATGATGAAAAAACTTAACTGTGCCCAATATGAAATTCATGGAAGAAAGCTACTCTCAAAGTAGACTGTAGCAGGTGTTGTGTAACCAAACCTACAAGTGACTTGTAGGTTTACTTTGCATAAACTATATCAACCAAATGCAAACCTAGATAGGCTATTCTTCTGTAAACATAAGGTCTATTACCTCTATTATCTGAATACTTTCCGAAGGCACTGTAGGTCAGATTTAGAGTTATAATGCTCAATCGAATTCCGTATTTTTCGGCTTTTGATAACTCTAAATATCTAGCTTAAATGTTTTTTTTTTTGTTGAATGTACTGGATATTTAATCTAAACATTTTGGTAACACAGTAATAATGTTTTCTGGGCTTACTCAAGAGACTCACAGTATGCTTACAGTGTGACGGATGGCCAGGATCACTCTTAGCCAACTGTGTGGAGAGAGAGAGAGCGATAGAGAGAGAGAGAGAGATAGAGAGAGAGAGAGAAGGCAGTCCAGCATGGCCAAAACTAAATGATTTTACACAGAATAAAAAACTTACCAAAACTGAGGGACAGTTGCATTTACATCCTTGTACCTATTGTCTATTTGTCTCTACCATGTCTGAATCCACTGGAATGTGAGAGAACATTCCACATTTTGCACTGTTTTTGTTGGAAAAAAGACCAAAAAAGAAAAAAGAAAAAGAGACCCAGAAGCCTCAGCTGCCATGCTGTTTTTGTTGTTGTTGAAGAGGTAGGTGAGAGATTGACAGAAAGGAGAGAAGAAGTCTGTCAAAGGATCGGCAGTGGTTAATTCCACACAGACACAGGCATAATGTGTCTGTGCACTATACAAAACAACGCCATGCCACAGCAACAGAACTGTTCGCCACTTGTTACATAATTGGCTCCATGTGAAAAATATTATTAATTCAACTCACTCAGTTCCCTCTCCTCCAAAGAGAGTTGTTTTTGGCTGACTGAACATCCCCATGGTCAGTGTCTGAATTGCAAAAAAAAAAACACCCAGACATTTGTCCCAGAAAAAACATGCCACTGGGTAAAACCAGTTAATCATAGGATATTTTTCTTTTGGCAAGTGTAGAGCACTTTGAGGATAATAATGTGTTTAATTCAGTTTTTACCAAGTATGCTGTGTTGTGTCTTTTATGTCTGTATAACTGTATGTATGCTGCCTTCTTGGCCATGACTCACTTGGCCAACAATAAGATGAAATCTTATTGTGAATCTTCTGGTTAAGAAAAGGATAGATTCAAATGAAATATTCAAGTGGAGAAAGATTGTGTGATGGTTGGGGCGTAGCTGAGGCTACAGTCTATTATATTGTGATTTCATTATGCCGTACTCCACAAAAACTGTCAGTGAAAAAAAGTCTGAGACCTGAGGTATTGTGGATATTTTCCATTTACCTCTGAGGCTCCTGGTGTTCCTTGACTGTAATTCATTAGTGGAATAATAGAGCGTCTCAGTCGAGTGGAGCTACTTTGGGAGGTAGTTTAGGCTAGGCTAGGCGTATGGTGCAGATTGGGGTGGGGGTCATGAAATCTGCTGATTCAGTGGTATAAGAAATGTAACCTTGTGTTTCCTCTAAAACTCCACAATAGACTCTCTGCATATTAATCTCAGGAGTCAACACAGAGAGAGAGGAGAGAGAGGTCAGAAGAAGGAGCAGACAGTGGCTCACATGCAAAACAACAGAGAAATACAAAGACACACATTTAAGCTGGTTGGGCAATTTAGTAGAACTCATGGCCACAACAAAACACAGTGGGGAAAGTGGCAGTTTTACTAACACTGCAGGTTTCAGCCACTCCAAGACAAAATACTTGTTTGGCATACTGCCTCATCTACATTTTGTGTAGTTATATGTAATTAAACATCAAACATTTCTGGAGAACTATACAGTATTCATGTAATGTGTGTTAAAACTATGTGTGACACAAGACTGTGTTAGTCTCCTCAGCTAAGGCCTAGGGTATTATATTGCGGCGCTAACATACAGTAGGTCAGTGTTTAAGAAAGGAGGTCACCAACTGATCCATATAGACCTAAGGACACTTTAGTGTGTTTGGGTCAACTCAATAATATTGTGTGTTGATGTATTATCTTGTCTTTCTTATATTGGTTTACAATGTATTCTATGATCGTTGAAAGTCATAGAACTAGTTATACAACTAATCACTTATTCTCTTTCAGCATTGGCTTGTGTACATGTATAATCTGTAGATACCAGTGCTTGCCCTTTTGATTTGCTCACCTCCTCCCTTTTATTAATAGCTTAACTGCATTAGTATAGTCAATGTTGTGAACGAGGCGATACTGTATTCTGTTCGAATTCAGATTACTATTACTAAACAACTTGCTGGTATCCATTCAATGCAACCATCAATCTGCCTTGTATCTACCTATGTACCTTTGGTCATTATTTATACTTATAACCATTTTTGTAACCATTAAACCATTGTTTGATTATTTTACTTCTTTTTATTATTAAACTTATTGTATTTTACCTGTGTGTGTTTCTCTGGTAATACAAACAACTAAGCTCTACCTGTAGACTTCAAATAAATTGTTAAATTGATATTGATCAGATTATTAGACCTTCAGCTATTCAGTTGAATAAATTATATAAATTATTTAATTATTGCTAGCTCTCAATGATTACTATTACTGTATTTTACCTTTGTGTTATTAGTAACATAAATTCAGGTCAGTCTTCATAGAAGATCTTATTTTTGCCACTATAGAAAGTGGCTGGTGCCCCAATATTAACCTAATTGTCATTAAGAGACAAATTATACAACGGGTTGATGAAAACAAGGGTTAGGGTTAGGCATTGTGATTGGCCAACAACCGTTCAAAGCTGTGATTTAATTTAGATTAAATCACAGCTCATCCTCATCAACGAGACTGAGGTGGAGCGAGTCACCAGCTTCAAGTTTCTGGGTGTCCACATCTCTGAGGACCTCTCCTGGACCCTCAACACCTCCACCCTGATAAAGAAGGCTCACCAGCGTCTCTTCTTCCTGAGGAGACTAAAGAAGATCCATCTGTCTCCTCAGATCCTGGTGAATTTCTACCGCTGCACCATCGAGAGTATCCTTACCAACTGTGTCACAGTATGGTATGGCAACTGCTCGGCATCGGACCGGAAAGCACTGCAGAGGGTGGTGAAAACTGCCCAACGCATCACCGGTTCCTCACTCCCCTCCATCGAGGCTGTCCAGGGCAAACGATGCTTGCGTAAGGCACGCAGCATCGTCAAGGACATTTCTCACCCCAACCATAGACTTTTCACCCCACTCCCCTCCGGGAGGCGCTACAGGTCTCTCCGCACCCGAACCAGTAGGTTCAGAGGCAGCTTCTTCCCTGCGGCTGTCACCCTACTGAACTTGAACACTGCTCCGACCTGACAACCTACTACCCCTGCAACCCCCAACCCCCCCCCCCCCCCCCCGGACAATTGCACTATTGCACTATTACTCCCTCTTACTCATACCACTGCTCTTCTGTACATACCTGTCCATACTGTTCATACTGCACATAATGCACATATCCTTATATTTTCTTTAATACTACTACACATACTGTACATACCTGTTTATACTGTTTATACGGCATTCCATATTTATATTATTCTGCTATCTACCTCATGCTAATGTTAATACATATATACTGCTAGACTGCATTACCCATACAGCTTATGCTGCCACACTGTTCATACTGTAACTATTTATTCTGCTATAATGCTACTGTACTCATATACTACTATACTGCACTGCTATATTATACTGCACTACTACTGATCATATATTGCACTACCTGTAAATACTGTTCATTGCACTTTCTGCTATTTTGCACTTCTGGTTAGACGCTAACTGCATTTCGTTGTCTCTGTACTTGTACTCTGCACAATGACAATAAAGTTGAATCTAATCTAATCTAATCTAATAATATCACTGTTAAATCACCTGTTATGATATTCCATAACAGGTTTCCTTGACAACGTTTGTAGTTGTGGGAACTATATTTCTCACCACCACAATCTATCACAAAATAAATACTGAAAGCAGTGTTTTCTTGTAAAAACTGTAGGATTTGTTTTGTAGCTGTTGTATAAACTGAGTAATGCCCTTGAGTCCTTGATTTATTGTCAATATTGTCACTTGGTAGGGGTTTGCCAGCACTCTTCTGTGTGTAATGCTTAACAACTCCCCCCTACCCTTGACAATATTGACGATAAATCAAGCTCTCTGGCATTATTGCTTAATTAATACACTGACCAACAATACTTACAATTGAGGAAAAGTCTAGCCTGAAAATGTTTCTATCGTGAGAAAATGTGGAAATGTGGTTTAAAAACGGTTTCCTCACTAAACTGTGATTGATTAATGGTACATTTGCCTTGACGTGCATTAAATCATTCTTAAAGTTGTTCCTGTGGGAAACTAAGGACACGTGTTATTCACTTGCCTTTTGTTGACTTAAGAGTGCATACTGCTCTCAGTTGTGTCATAGCAGACCCTGCTATTAAGGGTAAATTTACCACTCCCCTTGACGTGTTAAATAATTTTCAAAGTTGTTCCCGTGGGAACCTAAAGATGCGCGTCCTTCGCTTGCCTGTTGTTGACTTAACATTACTCTCCCAAAGTACCCAGTGCATGTGCACCCACACAGGGAAGACAGCCAAGTTTAGGAGATTAGGGTTAGAGGACAGCACCATCACCACAACACCATCACCACAACACCACCATCACCACCATCACTGCCACTTCACCAACTCCACAACAGCACCATCACCACAACACCACCGTCACAACACCACCATCACCACAACACCACCATCAACACAAGACCACCATCACTGCCACAACACCACTACCACCATACCACTATCACCACAATAGCACCATCACCAACATACCACCATCACCACCACCACAACACCACAGCCACAACACCGTCACCACCACAACACCACCGTCAACACAACAAAGACCAGTCCAGCCCCACCACCACCCCCCCCCTCATACCCATCCACTCCCGGGTGTCGTACAGTCTACGGTGCTGCCATGATGTATTATTCGCCCTGTCAGTGAGATGCCTAAGGGCCGGGAGGTAGACGTGTCTGTTTATTTCACAACGCTCTCATATGCTGACTCTCAACAGGTGATGATGAACGGAGTGAGGAACCTTAGTGAGTTTGGGCCCTGTGGGCTTCACTGGTAATGAGAGGAGTCTCCACCTGTGTGTGTGGAATACTAATACACACACAGCTCTAATGCACACGGAAGGTAGTCATTAAAGGTATGTGTGCACAGACTGGCCAAGGGTGCGTGGGTGTGTGGGTGTGTTGTACATTTGTTATTCTCTTAACTATCTCGCATAATACTTTCAAATCTTATACAGACTAGGATACAGTGCAGTTCTGTTTCAACCTCTCTCTGAAAGCAGAGTGCCTGTCCTCCCTGGGTAGCCAGGTTTCCCTCCTCTTCTTTCTCTCACTCTCTCTTTCTATTCCTCCGTCTGTCTATATCCCCAGTCACCATCTACCTCTCCCCAACCCCTTTTTCTCTCTGTCTCTGTTTTTCTTTCTCTTTCTAACAGCTGTGCAGCTGTCAGATTTTACTCCCTCCTCGCTCCAGGTCATAGCAGGATTACGCTCTAATCCCAGGTGTGACAGGCAGTTCATTAATTTACTCACTTCTGCTGTAATCCCAGACAGCGGTGACACCACAAATATGACAGTGGCGCTTGATGGGGGGAGGGGGGTAAGGGCATCAGGGTCAGTGTGTGTGTTGTTTGTGTGACAAGGCATGGGTAATTAGGGTCAGAGGAGAGTGGAGACAGGGATAGAGTGACTTTTACGGTTGGGCGATCAGACGATTACATCGGGTATCACCGATGGTCTGAATTTATCAGTGACGGAGATTCCTTTGCCAATTGAAAAAAATATGAGGCCATTTAAAACATGAGGAAATGCCCATTTAAGGAGTATTTAAGAACTGCGTTTCTCAAGTAAATATTCACCTCCTCAGCCCTCATCAGTTTGTACACCAGTGTTCTGGTTAATGAGAAAATTGTGTAGAAAATGTAAAAGTATATCATAAAGTAAAGTAAAAAAGTATATCATATATAGTAGATTTTTTTCTTTTGGTTGATTTGCATGTGGCTTGAGGTGTATGACCCTGAAACGGACCTGTGTACCAAGTTTCATCATGATAGGATTAATTGTCTTTGACTTATAATAATAGGCAAACAATAGGCTAATTAACAAATAGCAATAATAATAATAAGTGCAAATAGGCTAAGATGTTTAGTTGAAAAAATTACAGTTCTCAATCCCATTCCCAAATTAATCAAAGTCGGATGTCAAGAAATAGAAGCAGATTACATTAACACACATTATAAAATAAAAATCTGTTAACAAAAACTATTATTTATGGAGGTTGCAGAGCTAAGAGCAAATGGGACTATAATAACAATATTGTAGCTATAGGCATTTCGTAAATCTCATATTAAAAACAAACACCTGCTCCAAAACAATTAGTTGCTACTCAAAAACAATGTTCACTGTACAATAAGTGTACAGTAAACATTCGTTAGCCGAGACAAAATATTTGCACAGCCAAATTATTTTGCTACAAATGCAACTGGCTATAAACCTAGGTTACACAACTCTGGTTTCCATATTGATATAGTCCAAGTGTCAGTATTAAATGACTGCATAACAGACACTCATCACTCAACACTCACAAAATGTTAGGCATTAGGCTGACTGCATTAATCTACACTCCTACAGCTGCATTCATAACCAGACTTCAAAGTTGCCGGAATGTGTAGTGCTTATTTCATTCATTATCAGTCTTGCTTCTTACAGCTTTGCATTGATTTCTCAAAATATTATTGCCAAATTTGTTAGGCTATAGGCCAACTGTATTAGGCTACACTCCTTGGTCTCCACTTTGCACCCTATTATGACGTTTTAATGATGAATCGGCATCACCTTGAAACTCCTAAACAATCTCGTAATCTCGAGGCGCATTTTTCACCATAGTTTAATAAAAATTGGGCCAGTCAGTGTAGTTTTGTAAATGCCACATTTGTATGGCAAGATAATAATATGTGCCATTTAGCTGAAACTTTTATCCAAAGCGACTTACATTGCAATGACTGCATACATTTTTCCAGTATATATGGTCCCAGCAGGAATGCATCATTCGCCCACGGTTTCATCAGTTTCATGTCCCAGTCGTGTCGGAAATAAAGCGTGTGACATATGAACAGACTTTGTGTACATTACAGCTCCATCTGTAAGTAGATAAGGTTGATGGTGAAAACAGTTTGCATTTAATCAAAGCTTTATCAGACTTATCTCATCTCAAACTAAGTAAATTCTGCAGCAAAGACATTAAAACCATTCCCTTTGTTGTTTTATCATTGACATGCTCATATAATTTAAATAGTTCATGCAACAACAAAAAAAGAGTATAGACACAATACATTCTGGAAGGTTCAATTATTCATGGTCTCATTAATAATGGACTGTGGTATTAGCATTTACATTACACAGGTTACAACTCAGAGAGAAAGAGAGAGGAATCCCCTGGTCTTTATTTCTTTCTAGAAATTTCTGATAGGGGATTTTAATGAAAATAACTTTCTCCTTGTGTGTGGCAGACACCTCTGCCTGGATGTCTGCTCACCATCTCAAGCTCAATCTTGACAAGAAGTTGCTGCTCTTCCTTCCTGGAAAAGCCTGCCCTCTCCAAGACTTCTCCATCACCATCATCCTCCTTAGACCTCTCCACCCCTTAACACCCTATTGTAAATTACCTGAATTTAAAAATCCCCCAAAAATCTAAGGTTTTACTTACAATGACTGATGTATAGTTGATTCGCTTAGACAAATGTACTTATTTGAAGTCGCTTTAGATAAAAGTGTCTGCTAAATGACTTAAATGTAAATGTAAATGAAAATGTATGCAGCACTCCACTGCACCATTATTCGCTTTCAAAGTAATCCATGTTGGAATGTTAATCAATGTATCCATACAACCGTCTCTCCATTTTCTCCCCTCTTTGTCTCTCTCTCTCTCTTAACTCAGGCTGGGCTGATGGATGGTCTCTATTTCGGGTGTGTGAAGAGGTCATGCCCACAGAAAAGCTCCAACCACGAGGAACCGGCTGGAGAAACAGGCTGGGTAAATCCCCTGTAGGGTAGATTAAGATTAGTGCTTAGTGGGCGTATGCTAGACAAGGGTAGGGTAGCCTCATTCACCAAGCCGCTTGTTGATGTATAGAGGTACTATTAGAGGTGCTATAAGATCAGGGTACAACCCTGACAAGGCGTCAATGCCACTCATCTGCCCACCATCTGAGGATGTGCAATGTGAATAAACAAGCAGTTGATTATTATGTCTGACACTTTTTGCTCTTGGAGAGGCATATTGCTCCAAAGGATGCAACCAATCAGACTGTAGGCATTTTAGATGAAGCAGAGAATGGTGGCCTGGAAACTGGATGGATGCGGCATGCTCCCTTCATAAAATGATGCACAAGGGGGTGTGCCCCTATTGTCATCTCACCCAGACTGACATGAAATGCCGAAACGGCGGCCAGGTAGCCCTTAATCGACGAAAAGGCCTTTCCCTGTTTGAGCAGGTTGTATAACAAACCCCTGCACAACAGAAGGCACCAAGGTCATGTGTAAGGAAGCCGTGCTCCCTCTGCTAGTCAAGATCTCCCGGAACAATGCAAGGCAAGAAGGATATGTAAGGGATAAACCGCATGTCCTCACTCTGTCCAGAGTGGGAGAAATGAGGCTGACAAGAGGGAATGTGTGAAGGAGCGCGTCTGGCCACTGGTAGGCCAACATGTCCACGTCCAAAGAGGTGATCTGTTATGGCAAAGACCAGACAGCAACGTGCATTGTCCCAAGATACGTAATGAACTATGTAACCCTGCCGTAATGTCTCCAACTCTCCTAGAGGACATCCGGATTTGTCATTCCTCCGCCTGAATGAAAAGCATGCTGCAAAAAGAGCAGCCAGCACAAAAAAGGACTTTGTCTATCCACCAATCCCAGACCCTCTGTCCAATTTATGACTGTGAATTTTAGCGCCAATCATGCTACATATTTAGCTGAAATAGATATAATTTTCAAAGGTTTTAAGAAGTTACTGAAGACACTGTCTGTTATGCAGCAAATAAAAACATTTAGCGGGCTCATGCTGGAGGAGGGGATGATTTATACAGATCTCTCTTTTCAAAGGGAGTTTTTTATGGGTCTGAAAGTGGCAGTGAATTACAATATTGGGCCGGAGTGGGGGAAGGTGAGTGAATTTCTCATCAACTGTGGGCTGATGTCACTGTCACCTTCTGCTGTCCTATATAGCCCACCTTGCATTAAAATTCCTAAATCAATTCTGTAATCTAAACGTTGCATTATCAAAGCCGAACTCCCACTTATTCATGTCAAATTACACTAAAGCAATTTCCCCGCTTCTCCATGCTGTCATGTGTGGTTGCTGCCTTGGCATATAGGGCCTATGAAATAATGGTTGATGGTATGAGAGTAGATAAGGATATTTTAAAAGCACAAGTTGGTCCCATTGCTTGGTCCTCGTTAAGATAACATGATATTTAAACCATTTCCACTCTTCATTTCAGTAATTCATGATCTGCTATAATAAACTTGATTTGTCCAATCTATCTAATAAGGCAAGCTGATTTTCAATTTACTAATTATTTGGAGGGAACACCAATAATGTTAGCGCTGTCAGTAAATAATACCAATAGAAGATGGATCTTTTCAAACATCCTTCACAGCTCTTGTCACCACTCTTGTGGTGGCTTTAGGCAGCAATTCTCAAGTCTACACAACTCGTGTCTGCCGCAGCAGTGGCATTGAGGCAGTAAGAACCTTTTAAACACTGGCCTACTGTAGTCATGACAATACTTCCAAATTTGTTTCTATATCTGATTTTGAAATTGTAACAAAGCTATTTAGTTATAAACAGACATTTATGAAAAGTCAGGGAAGGAGGAGGGCATGGGTTTCACAATCACACAGGTTTCACGTCCATTTGGGACTACTAGTGTTAACATTATACAGACCAATTATACAGTGCCCTGCATAAGTAATGGTACAGTGACGCATTTTTTTATTTTTTTTGGCTTGACACTCCAAAAGTTTGGATTTGAAATAAAACAATTACTATGAGGTTAAAGTAGAGATTCTCAGCTTTTCTTCAATTGTATTTGTGTACATGTTGATTTCATCATTCAGAAATTACAATGCTTTTTAAACATTTAGACAATCCTTTGCATTAACTGCCTGAAGTCTGCGACCTACGATGGGTATCTTCTGATCTCTGTCTGATGCTCTTCAAATGTTGTTTGTTTTGAGGATGTTTTGCCTTATGTCTCCTCTTCAGCAAATGAAATGCATGTTCAATAGGATTTAAATTTGGAGATTGACTTGGCCAGTCAACAACTTTCCACTTTTTGGCACTAAAAAACTCCCTTGTTGCCATGGCAGTATGTTTTGGGTCATTGTCCTGCTGTATGATGAAGCACCGCCCAATGAGTTTGGGCATTTGCTTGAGCAGACAAGGTGTTTTTGTACACTTCAGAATTCATCCTACTGCCCATCAGCAGTTACATCATCAATGAGCACAAGTCTGCCAGTTCCAGTGGAAGCCATACCGTATGTTATTTTCCAAATCACAGAAAAATGTATCTGATGATTTATGCACATGTACATTGGGTGGTGTCCCCGCTTATAAATACCTGAGCGTTTGGTCTGACAAGGAGTTGACATTTAGAAGACATATGGAGGAGCTTGTTAAAAAGATATGGGTGGGCTTCTTTTATAGGAATGGAACAGCAGAATGCGGACTGGACAATCAATATATGGTTGTAAATTGTGTGTATGCAGGGATCCCTTGTAAAAGAGACCTTAGTCTCAATGGGACTCAAAGAAAAAATTATATACATTCTTGAAAAAGTGAAATCTCAAATATGATCTCCATCGCAGTGAATCTTAAGTAGTAGATTCCCCTCACAGGTATTGTGAAGACACCTGCAGGATAAGCAGGGAGAGATCAGCCCTGTGTGTCTTTAAGGGCCTGAAGCTTGCCTGTGTGGACATGTGTACTCACACATGTAGATGTGTGTGTGTAAGCAATACCTGTAATTGGGCTGTAATTAGGCTTGGCCGATGTTGGTGATGTGTGGTGTCAGTGTTAAAGGGTCCCACTGTACTATCCAAGGCAGGATAGAATGCAGTCTTTGTTCTCTCTGTGAACACAATAGTATAACATATTGAGCATGCAATTAAATATTACACCGTCTTGCCAAAGATTCAGAACATATAGAATATAGGCAACATTAGGAAAGATAAACTCATATACAATGATCCAATTCCTATGGGAAATTGCAAGTCCACTCCACATGGTAAGAGATAAAACATTTCTCTGGCTGTCACTTTGGCCCCCATGGCTGACAGTTCTGCCGCTTGGACTGGAATTATAGGAAATAGAAGATCTGATAGAATCAAGATCTGATACAGACTGAATGATAAGCAAAATCCACTTTGATATTATTATCATTATGTACTTGCATTCTCTCTCTTTAGGTCCTCAACTTAACTCTCACGAGCTGTCACTCTGGTCAGCAGTGCTAGAATGTGAAGAAATAGAAATAAACTGTTCAACACCCTGGATGTCTTTTTATAGCAATCAAATCTGAAGAAGCTGTTTCAGTGTACCTGCATTCTCTCTCTCTCCAGGACCTCAATGGTGTTTTTTTGGCACTGCAACTCAATGTTTGTGACACTCAGCTCCACTCACCGATCCATCACTTTCCTCCACCTCTCTTACTGGTAATCATACGACCCCTAGAGCTACAATAATGTGAAAAGAGACAGTCATTTAATCTGTACAGAATTAAGTGAATACAATACGCGTTATAAGCATATAGGCCAATTTCAAATCATTTTCTACCCTTCATTACCTGTATTATTGCATCTCTCTTCAGCTCGTCCAACTGGCTCTCACTGGCTGTGACTCTGGCCCCCATGTTACTCAGTTCCACTCACTGTTCCACCACCATGTCTGTCAGCTCCTTCAGGTCAGTCCAGATGTCAGGTTGGGTTGGCTCGTCTCAGTCACGTCAGTCCCTTGGCGCACTTTCAAAACTTGTTCACTCTCCCTGCTCTCTCCCCTGTCTCTGTGGCCTGGTTGACTGATGTCATTCTCCCCTCCACTCTCTCCCTGAGCCCATGCCTCAGACAGACAGACAGAACAGCAACACCAGAAGAGTGACAGCAACCCTCATTCTGAAATGATGCCTCTTCGGACCTATTGCAATCTACAGGGCTCAGTCCTCCACTTTATGCACACTGGCCATGGTGATGCAATATATGCTGATCTTAAACAGGTGGCTGGTGGAATATGTCAGAGCCAAGGACTGTGTGATGTAATAGAGAACGGGTAAAGATTATTTCATGCCAAATCATTCAAAGTCGCGTTGTTTGAGGTCATGGAAGAATTTAACCTGTTCAAGTCTGTTCAAAGTCTCTCCTTCTCTCCATATAGGTTGCTTGTTGAACTTGTTACCTTTTTGTGTGGTCATCAGGCTCCTTTCACCAAAAAATGCCAAATGGAAATGGTTTTGCGACATTTCAAGCACTGACCTCTATGGGACTGAACCACACCACCATCCCTCCTATTAGTTGATTGGCCCGGTAAATTGGGTCCTTCAGTAGGATTTACTAAATGGAGGCATGCCACTTCACATACTTGTGGTTTACACTCTGTCCCTTGACAAAGGGTAAGAATAAAATGGTAATTTGACATTGCTTGAATGCACATTGTGAAATCATGCCCCTAACAATAGACTGGGGTTATAAAACACAATCTGTAAATGATGTGAATTAAATTGCAATGGGAAGACAAAGGAGAAGGCTGAGCAAAGTGGATGAGGAAGATGTAATTTTCTTTTTTCTGTCTTTCTCAAGAACCAAAGCCTAGGGTTTTATTTTTTGTTTCTTTTGGTCTTTCTTTTTCTCTCTCTTTTTCTCTCTCTCCATCTCTCTGTGGTTTATTTTGTCCTTGAGACATCTTGTATTATTCCTGTGTGAAATATAATTTCCCCTTAATCTTCACAAATAAAGAAAAAAATAAAAATCAATGAATTTGTGTTATAATTACAGTTCTTCATATCAGTGTGTATACTGTATGAGGACATGCAGTAATACTGTGGTGCCATTGGATTAATAATGCACAAGATTACATTTACATTTATGGCATTTAGTAGACACCTTTATCCAAAGTGACTTACAACAAATACATTTGTCTTAGTAAGTGAATCATCTATCCATCAGTCATCATAAGAAAAAGTAATCTATGCTAGGACCAGGGGCTATTGGCAGTCACAATGCTAGAAGTACATTTGGGATTGAGTGAGTGGTGAAGCCTGTTCTCCAGCCTGAGCAAGTCAGTTTAATCTTCAATCTTGTTTCTAGTCAGTGCTATTAGGAGTTGTTTGTTTTTTCAGTGGCTATCCTGCCTGAAGCCTGTTCTCCAGCCTGAGTAAGTCAGTTTAATCTTGTTTCTAGTCAGTGCTATGAGGAGTTGTTTGTTTTTTCAGTGGCTATCCTGCCTGAAGCCTGTTCTCCAGCCTGAGTAAATCAGTTTAATCTTGTCTCTAATCAGAGTGCTATTAAGAGTTGTTTGTTTGGCTATCCTGCCTTAAGTAGTTTCTATTGGAAGCCATCAGTTTGAAGATAGATAGATAGATAGATAGAAACTTTATTTATCCCAGGGGGAAATTCAGGATTATTTTTATTTTATTTTATTTTTTTCAATTAGCTGTGAAGTGCTGTCAATTTCCACGGCTATGACCTCACTGTCACGGGAGGACTTTAGAACTGTCAATCAGTGGTCCGGAAAGCAGAGGCTATCTCAGGCTATGCCTGCTTCATGTCTCTCCACTTCCTTGCTCTCACAGAGACATGGATTACACCGGATAACACAGCTACTCCGGCAGCCCTCTCTGATGCCTACTCCTTTTCTCATTCCCCTAGACTCTCTGGTCGAGGAGGAGGAACAGGACTCCTCATCTCACCTAAGTGGTCACATAATGTCCTTCCCCTGTCACACCTGTCCATATCCTCCTTTGAATTCCATGCTGTTTCTATCACCTCCCCAGTCAAACGTCACATTGTTGTTATCTATCGTCCTCCAGGTCAGCTTGGCCACTTTTTGGATGAGATGGATGTCCTTCTCAGCTCCTTCCCTGAGGACGGCACACTGGTCACACTACTGGGAGACTTCAACATCCAGTCGGAGAAGCTTCACTCGTCTGGAGCACTTGACCTTCTATCCTCCTTCGGCCTTACCCTGTCCCACTCTCCTCCCACTCATAAGACGAGCAATCAGCTTGACCTTGTCTTCACAAGATACCTCAAACCTCACTGTTACCCCTCTTCCGGTTTGGACCATCATTTCGTATCTGCCTTATTTCGTAGCTGCCTTCAAGACAGCCAGAGTCAAGCCTCTTCTCAAGAAACCAACTCTTGACCCGTCTGCTGTCCATAACTACAGACTGGTATCCCTTCTCTCCTTCTTATCTAAAACCCTTGAACATGCTGTCTCTAACCAACTGTCTAACTACCTCCTTCAAAACAACTTCCTTGACCCTCACCAACCCGGGTTTAAAGCTAGGCACTCTACTGAAACTGCTCTCCTCGCTGTCACGGAGGCTCTCCTCTCCGCTCCGCTCAAGCTCCCTCCCTCTCCTCTGTTCTCATTCTTCTGGACCTGTCTGCTGCATTTGACACAGTAAACCACCCAATCCTTCTCTCCACCCTCTCAGAATTGGGCATCTCTGGCTCTGCACTCTCCTGGTTTGATTCCTACCTGGCCGGTCGCTCCTACCAGGTGACATGGAGAGGATCGCTGTCCTCTCCATGACCCCTCACCACTGGTGTCCCCCAGGGTTCTGTCCTTGGGCCTTTACTGTTCTCTCTCTATACCAAATCTTTCGGCTCTGTAATTTCTTCACATGGTTTCTCCTACCACACCTACGCAGAACACCAGACGGACGGCAGCATTCTGGATGAGCTGCAGAGGTTGTGTTGTGTGTGTTGCAGTAGTCAAGGTGAGAGATCACAAGTGTCCAAGAGTTGTGCTGCTTCTCTGGTGAGGAATGGACGTATCCTCCTGATGTTGTAGAGGAAGAATCTACAGGAAATGAAGATGGCGGCGCGTGTACACGCAGCGACCACTCGCGCTCCAGAGAATGCGATGTTTTGTTTGTTTAATAAGTGTTTGCCCGAAAGGTTGTCGTGTTCGTCTCGTCTGTCTGCGTCAGAATACAAGTACAGTCGACAGGCTCTGCTAGACATCTGCGAGAGCAAGATTTACAACGTTTTGGACACCACAACCGATAGGATGAGCCAGGGGTACTTCAGTGAAGTGGGTAGAGAGTTTGTTGTTTGAGTGGTTGAGTGTGGTAGAGTTCGTTGGTTAACCCGGATGAGAGTTTTTGGAATGACAAAAAGCTTAATAGTTTAAAAAGTTGAATGGGTATCAGAAAGATTTTCTGGGTAGAGAATGGATAGATTAGAGTGAGGATGGATAGGTGAGAGAGGGGAGGTATAGAAATATCAAAACAATGAAGAGGTTAATCAGAATAGGTTATACTGAGTGAAGCAGTAGTGACTGGTGAAAGGATGATGGCCAAGTAGTTGAAAGGTTAGATAGATATGGTTGGAAAGGTATAATGTTAGATAGATTGTATGTTTGAAGGTCATAGATAGAATGTTAGATAGATACATAGATAGACCTCTCTGCATGTTTTAAAGTTTGATTGGTGATAATAAAGCCCAGTCAATAAGTATGACCAAAAACATTAGTTGGACTTGCTGAAGCAAGCCCACTAAGCAAGTATGAGCAATAACAATAGTTGGACTGGCTGAAGCATGCCCACTAATAAAATCAATCATATGTACCACCACGTGAGCCTATTGACAATTCCTCAATCAGTAAACCAACCAAACTTTTAAACTCCTTCAATGAAGCACAATCCTGGAGTTTCAACCTAGTCTAGAACAAATTCCAACACCACGGAGCTGAGTAATTAAAACACTTTTTTCCATGATCATGAGAGGTGGAAGAAGTGAAGTTTCCATGCATGGCAATTAGTGATGAACTGAGACCTGTTCTTTCTTTTCCCAGGTGAATGTCTTCAGAGGTTTTTGTCTTTATTCAGTTTTGTTCGCTGCAGTATGACTCACCAAGTGTGGAGACGATGATAGCGAAAAAATACGTAATCTTAGAAGGCTGAAAGTTGTCTGTGGTGTGTCCAAAAAAGAAAACACCGACCACTGAGTGTCTCATAAGATTTTCCATAGGACGTAAGGGAATATCACACCAACTGGCCAACTTCAACGTGTTTTAACAAAAAAATCCTGCCTTGTTCTATCTCTCTGACATATCTGACAGGGCATAATTGGCTGGGGGTGGATGACCTGGTGGTATGTCTGTGGGTTTGGTACCCCACGGTAATGAGGAAGAAGACACTGTGCTTTGTCCACACCGTCAAACATCATCCTAATATCCACAAATTAATCTGCATCCTCATACAGTATACCACAATCCCCTCACAGTTACAAGGTAGCATCCATTGGCACTGTATCCCCTCTCAATTACTTTGGATCATTCCAACAGTCTGGTCTATTTATAGAACCGTTCAAGCCGTCTCTGAACTGAACTCAGTGACATCTCAACTGTCTTATTTTTTCTCATTAAGAAAGGCAAAAAGTTATTGTTGTTTTCTTCCCCCTTCGAAGACAATCAATCGGATGTATTACTTTTAGGACACTTTCAAGATATGTGAGGCCATTTCCTTGGAGGTATGGATATTGTCAATTTGGAGGTGAAAATGGTGGGTGGCTGGTGGCCCTGTTATATTGAAAATGGAGGGGTTAACATTAGTTGTTGAAGAAATTACATCAAGGTATTTGAGGAGCCAGAGAGTTGATTGACAGGGCTACTGTAGGATTTATTTATGGGGTCAAGGGCATAGAGAATGAAAAAAAATGAAAGCGAATCAGGAACCAGCCAGTCACAGAATACCATTTATAAATGTGATCTTTTGCTCTCCCATACTACACACAAATACAGTTATAGTACGAAGAGTGGGTTTCAATTAATCAAAAATGCTGACATGGTTTTGTCAAAAGTAATACTTTTTTGAGAATATTGTAGCTTCTGCACTTTACAGAAATAACTTCACATGGTCCTCCTGAATAAATGGATTATTCCAGAATTCTGTCGTAATATACTGTAATGCATTCTGCTGTAATGGAAAGCATGTTCTCTTGGATTTTCCATGGTGTCCTTTTGCCCAAACCTTTTCTACTCACTGTAATCGTCCTCCCTGAATCCCAAATATCTGCCAGTTTTAAATTAAACATTAAGCAGATTTGTCAAGCTTGACTTTGAAGTAGTACTGTACAGTAGCAGCCAGAGCCATGAACATTCAATACCCTATCCCCCCCCCCCCCACACACACACTATCTCACACACCCATGTATACACGTATGCACACACATGCGCACACACACACACACACACACACACACACACACACACACACACACACACACACATTGGAAACCCTCATTACCCCTGATTTGTTAACTGTACTCAATTGTTTGTTTTGTGGAAACACCTTGCATTCACTTTAGTTGAGTACAGTTACTTAAAAGGTTATAGTGGTCCCTACACAAACCATATGGGTCACATGACCCCCAATGGACTACAGTTTTGAGTTAATATGACAGAATTGTTTTGAGTAAGTAAAGACATATTTTGAGTGCATTGGTCTTCTGTGGCTCAGTTGGTAGAGCATGGCGCTAACAATGCTTAGGTTGTGGGTTTGATTAATTTCATGAGCTATAACAACAAATAATGAGTAACATATTTTAAAAAGTCTAACGCACAAAAATAAATTAAGTTCACAATTACTTAAAAATCTGTTGTTTGAAAAATACATTTTTAAATTACAATTTTGTTGAATGATTTGAGTTGATACTACTTAAAAAAATAAAAAAGTTGAACTTACTCAAAAAATCTAGATCTATTGTGCTGTGATTGATTTTAAATTGGAACTACTAGTAAAGTAATACAACAGAGCTGTTGTTACTCAAATGTTACATTTACTTAAAAGTTGGTAATTTGTTAAAAACTTAAAAACGTACAGTACACTTCTTATATAACTCAATGTATCTGTGTTAGCATTGCCTGGGGGTTTACAGTGCACACACACACACACAGATTGTTTTTTTTTAATTAAACATGACATAAAGCGGACATGAAACCCCTCTTAGTACTCTTCAGGGGCTGAGTAGAATGTCTTTGTGCTATTGTTTTGTAAACCTTGTCTCAACATAACTGGGTGATGCATTAACGTCCCTTCCATTACCCTAGAAAAGTGTATCCGAATCACATAAAATCTTGTGTCTCTTTTAGATGGACTGCACTTGCACACTTGCACTATACACTTTCTGTCTACCTCTCTCAATCACACACAAACGCACGCACACAACCCTGGAGGTTGCCAGTTCGAATCCCGGGGCTGACAAGGAAAAACTGGCACTGTTGTGAGCTGGCAACCGGAGGGCACTGTGGCTGCTCTCAGCCTGTAATTGATATGTGTATGTGTGTATATGCAATATGTCTTGGGTTGGGTACTTAGACCGCAAAATGATAATATTTGTTGTAGAAAAAAATACAATTAAGATTGTATTGTATATCACAGATCTTATGTGGAAATTATTCTGTCATAGATATGGTTTGCTGGTGTAAAGAAAATGACACACAATAATAACAGATATGCAGAGTATAACTGGGTCCTTTATGTCCAGAGAGAAAGAATTCTTTAAAAGAATGTGAAGCACAAACATACATTCTTTACTGTAATACTTCCTCTTCATGGGGATAACAGTGAAGATGTGAATTGCACTTGGTTGCATCATTTTGTGTCTAAATCTGACTTCCCCACTAGTTCCAGTGAAATAGCTGGAATGTGTCACTATCAAAGAACATTAACCACACTGTTTTATTCTTTCCAAGTGAGTTAATTGAGACTTTCCTGAATATTTTCTTTTCTTCAGATAACAGGGAACAAAGGAGACTGGTTATTTACTGTAACACAGCTGCAGGGTTGAATTGGGTGGGGGCTGGTCCATTGAGGAAGAGGAAGATGGTCTCTTGAATTTGAATAACAAAAAAATAAAAAAACTACAAAAACTGCAAATCTCCTCGATTCTGCTGTACAAAATGCACTCAAACAGCTCACACAAACCAAACAAATCTGCTCAGATAGAATTAGTGGACAGTGGTCCCAAATGATTGAACATGGTAACTGAAGGCTGAATGGTAATAGTGTCATTGTGTTATATTTTTTCAATTCGCATTTTCACTGTAAAATGAGCAACTTAGAGAATGGTTCTCAGAAGAAATATGGCAACTGCACATCCTGACCATCGAACCATAGGCTAGCTAGTCCTCTCTGACTGACTGTATGTGCGTGTCTTTCTGGTGCAACATTTTGGAGAGAGAGTATGGGAGAGAAATACAAATTAATTTATTTTTCTTAAACTCTTCTGATTCAAGGTAAGCTTTCGGTTTGGTAAAAGTATTGCCACCTGGGCCTGCCGATGTAACTGCTTGCTATTTCGTGATTGTAAACATTGATTGGAATTGTAGGTTACACATGTTAGTTCTCAGTTTCTTAACTGTAACCTGCTAATTTGCTAGGCATACTGGTAGTCAAATAACCTCATGAATGATGATGTTTCCATGACTGTGTTTTGTATGATTCTGAAATTACTTTGTAAGTTTCGAATAAGGCCTTATTTAGATTTCATACCCTCACCTGCTGAATTTCATTATTGAGCCCAACTCTCCCTTGGGCTTTGCCTCCTAAACAGAAATAACCATAGAGTATATTAAATGTTCCCTCCTCTCTTTGTGCCTTCTCCCCTTCCACTCTCTCTGTTCCGCCTCCATCCTCTAATTTTTCCTCTCCCTCTCTCTTAGTTCCCACTCTCTTCGTCCTTCTCCTCCTTTCTTCTCTCTTGCTCTCCCTGCCACACTCTTCCCCTTCCCTTCCTCTTGCCTCTCTCTCTCTCTCTTGCTCTGCCTTTAAATCGTAGTATGAAGAAACAGCACATCTCTTACAGAACAAGCAGTGGCGAATAGATGTTTTTTTAATCCGTTCAAGCCAATGAAATTCAACGAGTCAAGCATAAAATTAAAATGAAGAGCTGATCTGAGTTGTGATGGCTCATTTCCCTACTCCCCATCCTACATTAATTCTAATGATGCCCAGGCTGTCCTTGCTTCCACTCTTGTAGGGGAAGACCCAGCATTCTTCACTACCAGAGAGAAGCGTCACAGACATCTGGAGGCTGATTCATTAAGATGCTCTGGCCTTGTAGTGCTAGTACTGTTGCTGTGTTAGCAAACAGGCACAGCAACATGCCTGCACTCAAGGCGTGGACACATGCATGCATGCGCACGCACGCACACGCACATACACACACACACACACACTCTCTCTACCGTCTAAACTTGTGTGCATTCAGGTATCTGTCTCTACCTCACACTCCTACTGTATAAAATTAATATAATTCCACTCTCCTTTTACAAAACAGCATTTCTACCCTGTATAAACAGGTAACATTCCATTCTCTCCCCTCAGCGTTGCATCTCTTCAGATGACAGTGGGGGGAGGGGAGAGGTGTTAATAGAGAGTTGGCTCCTTATCTGAGCCCTCAATTACCGGCTTATCTGGTGTGTGTCAACACTCCCTAAACTTTCCTTAAATTCTACTTTCCAGCTGTTCTCCTCTCTGCACTGTCTGATAAGAGGATGTATTTTCCACTGCACTTATCTGGTTTTCATATGGATCAAGCACTTTGCCCTAAGATCACCTCTAACTTCTCCTATCAAAGCCCATTTGACTACACTGTATATTGTAGTAATGTAATGACTCATGATAAATTAAACCAAGTTGAGATTGTAAACTCATTCATCAGGTTCAAATACCCCCACCCGCACCATGTAATTATTAGCTTTTCAGTGGCATAGCTGGTTTCCATTGGGTATTTAGGAGACAGCGGTCGCATGTGTTGGCAATTCAGATGTTGCAGGTTAAAAATGTATGAGGAGAAACTCAAGTGCAAGGACTGTTTGCAGCAATTTGATGTCTGTTTTATTGGTGCCGTGACCCGGATTCACAGTTGCGCTCAGCTCAACAGCTAGTGAGTTTAGAGGGGTGAGTGTAACCAAATTCAGATATTAAACGTACTCCTCAGGTTCAAAGGTTTCCATCAGTGTTTAGGAGACAGCGGTCACATGTGTTGGCAATTCAGAGGTCGCAGGTTCGAAATGTGTAGAGCAACTCATAGTGTGAGGTGTGTATTTTTGTTACCTGTAAGTAAATGCAGCTAAATAGCACCAAGCCTTTTGCTCCATTTACTCCAACATTCAGAAATTACAATACTACAATGCAATATAATGTCCAGTAACACTGGACACAATGTGCTGATTTGTGCTATTATTTGATTTCAACACTGTCATTCTTGATCACATTCCGGATTCTATGAACTAACAGAATTTGTTAAACAAAGAACTTCACTGTTCTAGGGGAGGAGTGGGATTGGATTGTGCTCACCATTTGAATTGTATCTCTCTAGTGGATAGATACATTGTCATGCTATTGTTTGTTAATGGGAAATGATTTGAGCTTGTAAGCAGTATCAAATCAAAATGTGTAGCCTACAGATCATGAATGTCACACACATCAACAACTGTCCAATGCTACAGCAATTATATGTGTGGAGTGGAAAATTATTGATACAAACTGTGCTCTTTGCATTGCATCTTTGCTTTCTCAGTGCGCTGTGGCCATATAGCCTACTGCAGAAATGGGCTGAATCAACTGAGTGTAACATGGTGGAGTGGTGTGGACCCAAGTGCAGGAAGAACGCAGGAGTCAAGGTTTGCAATAATCCAAAACATAGGTACTTTACTAGAGCACATAGGTAGAGCAGGTACATTCAACATAGTTGAATATATGCTGGTTGAATAGCACCCAATTAACTAAAAGAGATAACAAAAACAGAGAGTCTCTGGCGGCCAATGGTGGCCAGAAGGGGAAGTAGCAGGATGAGAGGACTCCTTACACTGAAAAACATCATATCGCTATGAGTTAATAATAATTTTTATCTAAATTAAATTGTATCCATAAGCTACACTTCACATAATTCATCAGGCGGAAATGTTGTAAACACACTATAACACATTATAAGCATATCCATTAGAATTGCTCAACGATGCCTTCTGGTGGTTGTTTTGCAGAGGTGAATTACCTGAAATAAAACCCAGTTCCATCGCCACATCGGCAGCCGACTTTTAAACTCTGGCCTACTGTACATTCCCAAGCCATAACACCCATCCACCATATTTCACAGATGAGATGGTATGCTGTGGATATTGAGCAGTTCCTTTTTTCTCCACACTTGCCATCACTCTGGTACACATTAATCTTTGTCTCATCTGTCCACAAGACCTTTTTTCAGAACTCTGCAGTCTTTTTTAGGTACTTTTTAGCAAACTGTAACCTGAATGGTGAAACCAGTATGTACACACATACCATCAAATAAAAGCTGAGAATCTCCACTTTAACCTAATAGTAATTGTTTGATTTCAAATCCAAACTTTTGGAAAAGAAGAAAAAATCCGTCCCATTACTCATACAGCGCACTGTACTTACATATGCACCACTAGTAGATTACATAGTTATTCATTTTTAGATACTTGGAAGCAAACTGTAATATAATGTAATGTACTGTAATATAATGTCAACTTTATTTGAACTCTGTCATAGCACCATCATACCACTGTCATAAAGATGGCATAACATGACCTGCCCATTTCAACCAGACTTTTATGCCATTTTCTTGGGGCATAGCGAAGGAGGCTTACTGATTTGTGGGTACCGCTTTTCATTGACTTTGTGTCAGACTTGTTCAACCATGGACATTAGTCTTTCTAATGCAGTTGGAGTGTCTGCTTCAGCACCATGGAGAGTTCCACACCATCAACATGCAACAAAACAACAGAGCACAATCAGGTTGGGCCAACATTCTCACACACACTGACACACAGAAATAAATGCGCACTGTTGATTGTTTAGATTTTTTCTCTTCTCATAATGGAATCTCAGCATCTCATCAACATTTAATTTCCCTCTCCCCTGCGTCAGCTGGCACTTGGGACATATCCACACAAAGCCAAATTATATGGGCCAGTGCTCCTCAGACAAATGCTGGGCATTAGCATGTGAATATGCATTGAGGTCCAATCTCTCGCACCAGTAAATTTTAATTTGATATAAACCCTTACTGTAAGTCTGCCTCTGTTTTCAAATGAAACCAGGGTCTCTTTTAGTACGCAAGTCTAGAATTTACAGTGTCCCGTGTAAGTAATGGGACAGTGAAGCATTTTTTCTTCTTTTGGCTCTACACTCCAAAAGCTTGGATTATAAATCAAACAATTACTATTAAGTTAACGTAGAGATTCTCCATTCTGCCTTTATTTGATGGTATTTGTGTACATGTTGGTTTCACAAGAAACACTTTTTATGCATATTTTAGGGTACCCAAAAGTGATCGGACAATTGGCTTGACAGGTGTTTCTGGTTCGTTGGGTGTGTTCCGTCACATCATTTGTGCAGTCATAAGAGTGCTCTCAATGTCTTGTATTGATTCTAGGCTTTGCGTTTGCCTTTGGAGTCTGCTATAACCCTAACCCAACATGAGCACCAAAGAGACGTCAGTGAAAGTCAAGAAGCCAATATGAAA
Organism: Argentina silus; assembly: GCF_951799395.1. NCBI lineage: Eukaryota > Metazoa > Chordata > Actinopteri > Argentiniformes > Argentinidae > Argentina > Argentina silus. The sequence goes on from NC_139665.1 coordinate 6,545,593, forward strand.
TATCAGAATGAGTCAATCAGAGACATAGCTAAAACCTTTAACCTAACAAAATCAACAGTTTAGAACGTTGAGCTAAGCACTATTGAGCTTAGAAATCGCAAACGGCCTGGTTGTCCAAGGAAGTCTTTGACAGTGGATAACCAAAGAATGCTCACCATGATTAAGAAAGAAAAAAAAAAACTATCCCACAGATCAGGAAAACTCTCCAGGAGATGGCCGTGAATATGTCAGACCATCTGCAGAAGACTTCACCAGCAGAACTACAGAGGCTACACTGCAAGGTGCAAACCCCTAGTTGGCCACAAAAACAGAATGGCTTGCTGTGTTTATCATCCGTGGTGGTTTTTTTAATGCTGTGATTATTGGTGGCCTTTTTGTTCCTACAGACATTTCTATTTTTCTACTCTTTACTTCTGGATATGTCTGTACTGGATATCTACACACTGGAACATGCCTTTCAGTGGACATTGAGGACGCTTCTGCAGAAGATCCGCCCCTCTCGCTCACAAATAGTCGGAGGACATGGTTACTTTACAATGTGGCTTATGTCAAATGTTTTTTTGTATCTATGAAGGAAGACTCCTATTTAGACTGACTATGATGCCCCTGACGCCCCCTTGGATTACTTTCCCACCCGGACAACGGCGGTTCTGGCCCCTACAGCATCCTCAACTCCTACCGGTGCCACCAATGCCTCCCCAGGAGTCTGATCCTTCACCCCAGCCCCCCAGCTGCACTGTCCTCCCGGAAGTAACTACCCCTCCTCCCATCCAGCCTACAGCTATTCCATCATCCACTGCCCCACACCCAAAGCCACCCGCATCTGCCCAGAGGCTTCCAGTGAGCGGCCGGCCACGCCAGTCTCACCAGCACCTCTCTCCCTGCCCACCCTACCCTAAGCTACAGCTCCCCCCTCATGGCCCCCCTGTCCGACCCCCCTTTCAAGGATAGTAGTTGGCAGCTCTATGATGCGGCATGTTGTGGTTCCGGAGAGCAAAACTTTCTGCTACCCGGGAGCACGTGTCCAGGACATAAACCAGATGCTTCCCTCAGTCCTGGAACGTAACCGGGAGGCAAAAACTGTTCATGTGTGTGGTTCATGTTGGGTCAAACAACATCAAACTTTTTCTGAGAAACTGAAAACTGACTTCATACAGCTCTCCACAACCCTGAAGGAATCAGGTCTACGCTCAGGTGACATGAGGTTCAGCAGGCTATGGCAGCTACATCGGCGGCTGAAAGCATTCTACAACACTGAGGATATTCCATTTGTAGACAATTTTTACCTGTTTTGGGAGAGACCAGCATTTTTTTAAATGTGACGAAGTACACCCAAACAGAAGAGCTGCAGAGATTCTATCTAACAATATGGAGGTTTTAAAGTGGTGAGGGGATGCTAGTCCTAGCCCTGTTAAGGTAACCCCAATCCATTTCCCCCATTCACTGCCAAGAAACCCTGTTTCAGTACAGGCTAGCAAATTGTCCTACGCCTCAGGGGAGTTACCTACCCTAGAAACACCAGACGAAATGGGCTTGGACTACTACATTTAAATGCCAGAAGCCTAATAAATAAAATGGTTTTTATGTGTACAGAAGAGCAGTAGTATGTAGTATACGAGCAGTGTGTACAAGTGAGGATGCAGTATGTACAGTTTATAGTAATACTATAGGGTAAGAGTTACTCCCTTTTTGTGTACAAAGCCTTACTACATACTACCTAACCTCATTATTAAATTAAATTACCTAACCCATTCTCAGAATTGGTTAACTCTTGAGGTCCCCCGGGTCTCCACCAAATTGGGTAAATCAGCTTTTAGTTATGGTGCACATAACTGCTGGAACAATCAACAGAAAAAAATTCAGTTGGATGTTCTGGTGCCGCTTGGGCAATTTATGGTATTAATTGAGGACCTCCTTGGTTAAAGATGTAATGGTGTTTCTTCTAATATTGTGGTTTTATATGATGTATTGATTTCTGTATTGAACTGTGTTGTATTTTCTATGTGTTGCTTTGTTATTGTGTCAATATTGTGGACACAGCACACCTGCAAAAGAGGCATTGGTCTCAGTGCCTTTCTCATGTATAAATAAAGGTTAAATACATTTAAATCCTATTAAACATTTATTTAATCTACTGAAGAGGAGACTTAAGGCAAAATGTCCTCAAAACAAACAACAACAAAGAAAGAAAGAAAAAATGCTTCTCTGTCCCATTACTTATGTAGGGAACTGTATATCTCAGTCACTCAAGGTTATCGTTGGTTATTTATTAAACTGCAATTTCTGTGCATTTTGCAATGAAATTACCAGTGGCTCTAAATTGGCTGAATGTTCGTTTTAATACATAATGCTGTTTAGACATAACTACATAACTGTATAGATCAATTAAGTATTTTCACTTTACTATTCAATGTAGTCATACAGAATCATACTGTATAATCCATTTGAAATTCAGGGTCTGACCTTAATATTAGTTTTCAGAGCAAGTCACTATGTTATCTAAACAAACCAGCAACTACTCTAAAGTTAGGTAAACCTCATGTAATTATGCCCCTAAATCTATGATCAATGGGGATATCAGAACAAAGCCCCCCTCCCACATCATGCTGTGGCTCACGGAAGAGTTCAGGTAAGGACACAGATGGTTTGTTTTCTGCTCTCCGAGGTGAGGCATGATGCCCCTGACCTTTCCATGACCGCTGACAGTGTTGGCCAAAAAGCAGAGACGCCCCGGTCTGTCTGTAAAAGCCCAGAGGAGACGGATAATTTATGGGCCTGGCGATTCATTGGGTAGTGCCTGAGAGTGACAAGGTGATTCTTCAAGAACAAAATGCTGCTTTGCCAAGTGTAGGGAGGCGTTCATAGATAGGAAGAGGGGATGGAAATATTCCAATCAACAAGGTGAGTTGACTCTTTGTCGTTGGTTGATTAACATCTTAAGTAATATCCTCTTCTTCGGTCACTGTCTTCTTACTACACTGACCACCATCTCCTTTCCTCTTCCCCTCTCTCACACTATCCTCTCTTCCCCTCCCTCTCTCTCTTCATTATCCCCCTCCTCATCACTCTCCATGTCACTCTCTCTTTCCCTACCCCATTCCTCCATCACTTTCTCCTCTCTTCACTGACATCCATCACTCCCTTCTCTTCCACATCCCATTCTCCTTTCATCCGTACTCTCGCCCTTCTCTTTTCTTCCCTCCTCTCCTCTTCATCTTACCCTCACCCTCTATTACTCTCTCTCCTCCCTCCCCTCCTCTTCTCCTACCCTCTCCCTCTGACACCGTATCCTCTGTTCACTGACCTCTATCACTCTCTCCATTCCTCCCTCCCCCTCCTATCTCTCTCCCTCTCCCCTGTCTGTATTCCCAGTCGCCTAGTCTCAGGGCCCGTAGTGCAGGGCTCAGAGAGACGGCATAATTGAAGGATGATGTTTTCTGTTAAACACCACTTCATTACGACTGGCCTTGAGAGCAAAGAGTCTGTTGCACTCCACTGCTCCCCAGAGGCAGGAGGTGTAGGGGGAGAGAGAGAGAGAGAGAGAGAGAGAGAGAGAGAGAGAGAGAGAGAAAGAGAGGGGGGGGGCAGGCTTACGCATTCTTACAAATGATAGGTCTAGCTATTCTTTGAGCAGGAGTACAATGCTACTAGTAGTACACCTGGAACACTATTATCAGTTACAGTCCGGAGAGGAAACAGAGAACGTGGGCTGAACTTGCAAAGGAAAACGCAAGGAGCCTGCCCTACCTCTGCATTATCCAACCAGGAAGAGAATGTTCCCTCCGATGTGGGGGGAAGAGTTTGATTGATGTTGACTGATAGCAGTTTCTCCTCACAATGTATAGCTTAACATGAACTGTCTCTATACTGACAGGAGTAGAGAGAGTCTTGTGAGAGTGAAATGCACTTTTATAACAGACAGCCTTTGACAGTGGACATGACAGCTTCTCTATCTTTTCCTCCTCTAGTTCTCTCCCTTTCTGATAAGCTGACAGAGAGAGGGAACTGCAACGGGGTGAAGTGCTGTCATGGCAATCCCTCCGTTCAGAGCTCATATAGACTGACCGACAGCTCTCATAAAGCACAAGTATCAATGCAAGAAAGTAAAAATCTTATAAAACACACTCTTAAAGAGGTCTTGAAATCTTTATTTGCTGGTGGTTAAAGCTGAGGAATGATTATATTATGTTTTCGATATATCACCAAATGACAGGGTTAGGGTCAGTAGCTGAGAAAAAGTGGTACTAATGTGTCCTTTCATTCTTACAAAAAAAAATACACACACACATACACACAGATGCACACACACACACACACACACAGGTTGTCATTACCAACCACACTGCCAGTCCCAAGGGCTCCACATGCAAGTCTGGAGATAGCAGGGAGTGTGCACTTACACAATCACAGGGTGCAAGGGCAGATACTGCCTCAGAATCAGAATTATTATAGGCATTACCAGGCAGACAGACTTCCACAACACAAGTTCAAGCAGAGTTGCAGAGTTCATGCAAATCCATATTTCCATCTCCAGCCTGAAATGCAGAAACTCCAACTTGACAAACCTGACATTTTAACAATAAAATAATAGATGTTGGTACATTTGAATAAATGAGCAGAAGAAAACCACTCAACTTTTCTTAGACGACATGAATATGAACCCAGCACAGTAAAGTCAGCAGTTGTACAATAAAGGTGTGTCAGTCAGGTTGGAATAGTCATGTAAGCACTCTCGCCCGAGCAGACTTGACATTTGGAGCTCAAGACATCCTCCCTAGGCGATGGAGCGGATGATGGAACCGTTGTTGAACATCACGGGGGGGCCACTTGTTCAAAGAGCAAAGGAACCCCTTTTAAAAATGCAATGCAACCTGTCACAATTCTATAGAGTTGTGCAAATGCTAAAGTGCTTGGGTACATTCTTCAATGTCATGCTGAAGAACATGCAGTTAATTTGGTCTCTGCAATAGTATCTGAATGCTTACTTCACTAAATTCGGGGGAATCAGTCAAGTACATGGACAAAAGATAACATTAGTGATGGGAGGCTTTCAGAAAACAGCTCCTTTACTTGACACAGAGCAAGATTGGCTTTAAAAGTAGGATTACCCTAAGCCTAACCACATCAAAACACTTCTTCCTTCCCAGTGGAAGGTGAACAAAGCACCATCTAACCTTCCCAAAGTGTATGAAAGGACAGACCTTAACAGTTGCAATGAATTACATCACCACTGCAACATACAGTACACAGCTACAGTAAACAGCTAAGCCAGCCAAGCTTAACCATTCCCCAGGCTGGTTATATACAATGTAAATATAGTTGATGTGGACATGAGCCAAGAGAGGACGGGCAGCCATTTTGTCCTGTCCCTGGCTGCACTCTGACTCAAATGGTAATGGCAGTTTGGCCTTCTCTGCCCTCTGCACCTCCAGGGAAGTGACAGGCTCTGGCAGAGCCTAAAATGTCAACCCTGTCACTCTGCTCTGGTGACTCAGGATTATGTGTTCACTGGGGGGCGAAGGTGACGTACAAAGCGACCATGCCACAGTCACAGACTCAGCCACACAGCTTCAACCACTGACTAACACTCCCTGACTAATACTCCCTGACTAACACTAAGCTACTTTGTTAGTTGCCTTTAGCAACTCAAAAATCCAATATCACCCTCTCTATATGCTGGGGCACGCACTTGCATTCTGTGGCAGCCAATGGTACAGTACTCAAATCCTTGTCTGACGTCCGCAGCTTTGATGGTTTTCGTTCATTCCCTCTGAGTGAACTCTCCAGCCAATCCACAACTTTGATCAATCAATCAATCAACTACCATGGAGACAAGATAAAACAGTGGTAAAGATTTTAATCACACTGATGTACACAAACTCAACGACCCCATCAAACTGTACCATCAAACAGCTTAATGGTACAGTTTGCATCCTATCTAGCCTTCATGTCATAAGGTCAGTGTTCAGGAGAGAGTGTTTTTTGAAAGATTTATATTGTATGCAGTGGAGGCTAAGCAGGGAGAGGGAGGCCCTCCCCAAGGGAGGTCTCGCCTTTCCTAGCAAAGCAAGCAAAGGGAAACACTCTATCAGTGTGTTGATCCTCTACTCAAAAGTGCCAATGTGAACCCTAGACACACTCTGCAAACACAGGCTATTCCCCAGTTGAAGAACATATCAACGTGCCTTACCATGGTCATCTCTTGAAAGTTTCCCCATAGTTCAGAGATCACCATTGTACAGCCTTTGTTGCGTAAAAGTGATACGCTAGTTAAAATTGCAGGCACATTGGTTTCAATGTGTTTAGAGGTGGGGTTGTGTGTGTTTTACTAAGAAAGAAAAGGAGAGGCTTCTCCATTCTCCTGCACCGTATGTCTGCATGACTAATGAAGGAAATCTAGACGGCTGGGGCGCGACTTGAGGAATGAGATTAAGAAGCAAGACAAAAACCTCCCTCTTACAAAGAAGAAATCCAACTCTCTTTCAATCCGCCTACATTACCTTGCACCGTTATCCGATATAAAGTGAGGCACAAAGCGAGCCAGTGTTGAGTCTGTAGTGTATCAAGGAAGAAGGGACAACAGCCTCTTCTTTTTTTTTTTAAGAATCTCAAAAGTTGAGTTTGAGAGGGAGAACGACCGTGAGAGGGATTGTCTTTCCCTTAGACAATCTCCATTAAAATGCTTGAAATGCATACGGTGAGTATTATGTTCATCCTTGCCCATCCGTGCCCATTTCGCCCACTTAGAGATGACCATGCTCCGGTGACATCAAATAAAGCCTGTCTGCTGTGTGTGTGTGTCTGGGAGCCTGACTCCTTACCTGTATGCCTATCTTAGCCCATGAAGGTGCAACCAAGAGAAGTCTGTACTGTCTACTGTACATAATACGATCTATAGGTTAATTGTTCTCCAGTAACGCCCCCAATGGGTCAGCTGAGCTTTGGGCAACAATAAAAAAACAATCTCAGGGTTGAGAAGTGAACACCATTGTGTGTGTGTGTGTGTGTGCACATGCACGTGCGGCAAAGGGTACCAAAAACAACCTTGTTAACATTCTCTATTGGAGAAAACAGACAGACTTTTCTTCAGGAAGTGATGTCATACACATTGTGAGAGTACGTTGTGATGTCATACACATTGTGAGAGTAAGCTGCTGCTTTTCATCTCTGAACTTTTGTTATTTCTTCCTACTTGGGTGATCATTATTTTGACTATTTGTAAGATGTTTGCCTAATAGTATTGCCTTTTTCCCTACTGAGTGGTTTATGGAGAGCTGTGATTGCTTTCTACAAGAGTGTTCCTCATGGATTCTATCTGTTTGACTTTACGGGTGGTGAGAACCATATAGACTCAACCCCTGAAGATTGCCATCTTGGATTACCCACGGTTTTTGCTACAATCTTGCAGCTCCCCACCTCTCACTGGAATATATCTGTTGGTTTTTTACTACCAAACTTGAGCACTACATCTGCCCTCTTGAATTTCATACTGCCCGGTGAAGCGCTCGCCTTCCTCCCTGCTTGTCTACCGGCCTGTTCTACAGCTCCTTCCCTCTAAAACTACTATTCTCCCTGGCTTTCACTGGTAATTCAGCCTTCACTGCATTACTGGGTGATGGGCCCTAGTAGTTAAATCGCATTTAGTAAGTCTTCACTCTCTTCATTACTGTTTGTTCTGCTGGCAAGAATTGTGTTTTGGACGTGTTTTCTGACTGTGGATCCTAGTTGCTGCCTGGTTTCAAGTCTGTGGTTGGCTCTGGCTTGCTGCGTATACCACCCATGGTGGTTTTATGACTGGTGTGATTATTGGTGATCTTTTTTTTCCTACAGGGAAATTTCTATTTTGCTAGTCTTTACTTCTGGATATTACTATACTAGATATCTGGGCACAACTTAATACTGGAACATGCCTCCTTTTGAATCCCCTTCAGTGGACAACTTAGCTGCACTTCTGTCCTTCTATGTACATTCTGAAGTAGGTAACAATAGGTGATTTTAACCTAGACTAGTTGTCTCGAACCTCTGTTGTAAACCATCGATGTTTGATTTTATCTATCACAGTTAATCTCAATACCAACATGGCCGAACTTGAAAAATCCAGATTACCCTGCTAGACATCATCCTAACAAATAGGCCTTATAAATATATAGCCGGTGACCCTGTTGATGTTGGAGTTGATGCAGTCCAGAACGGAGGAGGCATATGAGTCAATGTCCGTGTGGGAGTCATGGGTGGCCTGTGTGGCAAACACACTCCAGTCAGTGTTTTCAAAACACTGCTGGAGCGCCGAGTCAGCTCCCTTTGGCCAGACCTTGACTGTCCATTGGTACCTATAGGGAATGCTGGAAGTCTATTTTAGTATATATATTGTGGGGGGACATGCAGCGTTCGGCCTGTAGAGGGTGCTACAGGACCGTGGCCAAGGTGCGGAAGCGAGGCTTTGTCGCACACCTGTTGCAAATGAAGCCTCGTTAACGAAATGGTTTAAGATGTGTGTGCCTCTGCTTACAGAGGGGGGCTGGAAAGCCAGAGACTAATGATAAGAATTAAGGATCTGAATAAACGGGGTTTTCCCTCATCACAACTACTGCGTCCGCCTCTGTGTCCAAGGATCGCGTTCCATATATATTTTTCTAACGAGAACAATCATTAATTTTTATAAAATAAAAGTAATTATTGGTTTACTTCTGTCTTCCCCCGTTTCCTTTGCAGCTTTCTTTATTAGATAACCAATTGACAGCTTTTCCCCACAGATGCTTCCAGCCATACCTTTTGAACCATTTTTATTTAACCTTTTGATTTTGAATCACGTCTCTGTCTTCCTTACATTTAAAGAACTGAGGGCATCTCGTACGTTGTAACTTGTAAGGTGTTTGAATTATCCCCTCCTTAAATTATTTCCTTGCGTGCAATTCCCAAGGTGGCATTGTCTGGCTAAGTGTTGGTTGATCAACTACACGCACCCTCCCGTCACAGATTGATGGCAAAAAAAAAAAGACGTAACCCATTTTAAATTGAGTCCACAAAATGTGGAAAAAGTTTTTTGCCAAATCACAGAAAAATGTATCTGATTTATGCATATGTACTTTTTATCAAAATGTTGGCTGGACCTCATTAATGAAATTCAAGAACATAAATTACCTAACTTGTTCTCAGAGTTGGTTAACTCTGGATGTTCCTCGGGACTCCCCCGAATTGGGTAAATCCGCTTTATGTTATGGTGCACCTCACAGCTGGAACAATCAAAACAAAAACATTGGTTGTTCTGGTGCCGCTTGGGCAATTTCGTTGATTGAGGACCTCTTCGGTGAAGGTTGTGATTGTGGTTTTATATAATGTATTGATTTCTGTATTTAACTGTGTTGTATTTTTTATGTATTGTTTTGTAATTGTATGGATATTGTGCACATGCAAAAGAGGCCTTGGTCTCAGTGTGTTTTCCCCTGTAAAAATAAAAGTTAAGTAAATCAATTATCCACAATCTCAGTATTTAAACAGAGGCTGAGAACTACAGTATTTAGACCTCCTATTGAATGCAGGGTCACTGTTCTGCAGCTCTGGCATCTCTATTCCAGGTGTCCTTTGTTCGGATGCTTTGCTTGCTCACCTCCTTGAACCCTAGCCTCATTACTGGGCTACACTGTCTGCTAATGAGAGAGAGAGCGTGCACAGGGGGAAGCATGTAGTAGAGCGGTATGCGCTGTACAAGATGTCACTAGTGCACTAGTTTACCTCTTCAAAGTGGCTGCGAGCCAAGGCTCAAGGCCCAGGTCCAGGTACCATGTGGAAAGGAGATAAATATGTAAAATTGTTCCAACAACAGCCCTCATTTGAAGGGTGAGATTTCATTTGCCCCATTTATGCTTCTCCTGTTGACTTGATAATCTTAAATTAATTATGAGATATATTGATCATGCTTAATAATTAACTAATAACTGAACTGAGATCTTCACTGACAAAGGAGGAGGGTACAAAAACATGAAACTGTAAGATAAGGGCCAGGATGTTATTTCTCAGCACGTGGCCTGACCAGGAAAAGGCCCGAGATGAAACAAACACACAGCAAAAAGGCATTTCAAAAACAAGAAACAATATTTTAACAATACATCTCTTCTCATGCCTGTATTTAATCAAGAGAGGAAATACGAAACACCATAGGAATTAAATTATCCATGTACAGCAGTATACAGTACCACCAGGTGGCCCTGAAAATTGTTTTCCATGATTACATTTTATCTCAAGTTTCATCCGTGCATAAACGGACTAGAGGGAATAGAAATTGACCTTTGAGGGCAGCTTAATCACTCGCCATCCCTCATAAACATTGCACATGCAGCCCATAACCCCATCGTCTCGCTATGATGGGTCATTTTCTTTTTTAATTTCACAGCCTTTAAATTCCGACCTTTTGTGCCCGTGAACTCTGAATTATGAACGTGAGGACGTCATGTGCAATGTGTTTAAATGTAAATACTTTGTTGAACCCTACAGGGAGAAAAGGAACTAAAGAACTATGGTTTTATACAGTAGGTCATGCAGTGTAAAGCCTCTGCGTGTGTCTACAAACCAGCTTCTATTCTTCACAAGGACTTCAGGGTCTCGCATGCTACGAAGACAAAGTACACCACTTCCCTCACTGCTCTCACCAGGGAGGGACAAAATGGCCGGTGGAACTGGTTTAGCATAGAAGCTCAATATTCCTGACACAAATCTTGTGGTACCTAATAAAGACAAAGCACAGGTGCACATCTGGGCAGATAATTAATTGATGGGACAGAATGTCTCCTTCCCCTCCTCAGATACAGTACTCCACGGTGGGACTCTGTTTGTTTGGCAGGCAAATTAAGGGGTGTTTTTCACCTATACTGACACCTATACTCTACTATTTCTGTTTGTGGCTTGTGGAAGCGATGGTAATGAGCGATGGTGTCACTGTCTCTCTCTTTCTCTCTCTAAGGGCTCTTTGCTGTTCTTTGTGTACCTCTATTTCCTCCCTGAGAATTCTCTGTTGAGTTGGTTACAGCGAGAGACTGGGATTGTTTATCTGGTTCAAGAGCATGCAGAGGAAACAAGCTGGCTCCAGTGGAGTGTGTGCACACACACACACACACACACACACACACACACACACACACACGCGCACACACCTAGCCTCTAAACTATTTATCTCTGCCGAGACGACCCGTGTCATTTAGATTTACATTTCTGCAAATCTTTGTTTTGTGCCTTTTTTCAGGCACCTGAAATCAACATGACGGGTCTAAATCTATGTGGCCAGGGGTAAAAAAAGAAAAGAGCTTTGTGTCAAGAAAGCAGATTTATGTAACTTGATTAGCATAGAAAAGGGTTGGCGTTGTGAGTGAGGGAAGCAAAAGGGAAAATAGGGGGCATATTGAATTGTGACACTGCGTTTGGATCAGCGATTTAATTGGGGCACACATAACAGCTCTCTCATAACCTTTCTTTACTGTATCGCCATGGTGACTCTGCTGTGGTAAGCAGTTAGTCTCATTAAACCCGGGTTCCCAACAGTTCTGTGGCTCAGTTGGTAGAGCATGGCGCTAAAAATGCTTAGGTTGTGGGTTCGATTCCTGCTGGGACTATATATACTGAAAAATGTATGCACTCATTGCAATGTAAGTTGCTTTGGATAAAAGCATCAGCTAAATGGCATATACAGTGGGGGAAATAATTATTTGATCCCCTGCTGATTTAGTTAGTTTGCCCGATTACAAAGAAATGAGCGGTCTATAATTTTGATGGTACTTTTATTTTAACAAATAGAGACAGAATATCAACAAAGAAGTCCAGAAAAAACACATTATATAAAGTTATAAATTAATTTGCATTTGATCGAAGGAAATAAGTATGTGATCCCCTACAAACCAGCAAGAATTCTGGCTCATACAGACGGGTTATATGCCCATGAGGCACACAGATTAGTCCTGTCACTTTAGGAAAAGTACTCCTAATCTCTGCTTGTTATGGGTATAAAAGACACCTGTCAATAGAATCAATCTCTTCCATTCCAACCTCTCCACCACCATGGGCAAGACCAAAGAACATTCAAAGGACATCAGGGTAAGAGTTGTAGACCTGCACAAGGCTAGAATGGGCTACAAGACCATCAGCAAGAAGCTTGGTGAGAAGGAGACAACTGTTGGTGCAATTATTAGAAAATGGAAGAAATACAAAATAACCATCAATCGCCCTCGGCCTGGAGCTCCATGCAAGATCTTGCCTCGTGGGGTAAGGATGATCATGAGAAGGGTGAGGGATCAGCCCAGAACTACACGGGAGGAGCTTGGTAATGATCTCAAGGCAGCTGGGACCACAGTCACCAAGAAAACCATTGGTAACACACTACACCGTAACGGATTGAAATCCTGCAGTGCCCGCAAGGTCCCCCTGCTCAAGAAGGCACATGTACAGGCCTATCTGAAGTTTGCCAATGAACACCTAAATGATTCAGAGAAGGCTTGGGAGAAGGTGATGTGGTCAGATGAGACCAAAATTGAACTCTTTGGCATAAATTCGACTCTTCGTGTTTGGAGGGAGAGAAATGCTGAATGCTACAATCCCAAGAACACCATCCCCACCATCAAACACGGAGGTGGAAACATTATGCTTTGGGGTTGTTTCTCTGCTAAGGGTACAGGACGACTTCACTGCATTGAGGGGCCAATGGTCGGGGCCATGTACCATAAGATCTTGGACGAGAACCTCCTTCCCTCAGCCAGCACTGAGGATGGGTTGTGGATGGGTCTTCTAGCATGACAATGACCCAAAACATACAGCCAAGGCAACAAAGGAGTGGCTCAAGAAGAAGCACACTAAGGTCATGGAGTGGCCTAGCTAGTCTCCAGACCTTAATCCTATAGAAAATTTGTGGAGGGAGCTGAAGCTTCGAGTTGCCAAGCAAAAGCCTTGAAACCTTAGCCTTAGGGGGGTAACACTGGTTCAACGTTTACGGCAAAAAAGGCCTTATTTTACGACCCAATGCGTCATTGAAGAATTTTTTGTTCATTCATTATCATGACAATGGAATTCAGAAAACTGCCATACATATGTAGCAGGCTGGACCTTGAAACTCTTGTGTAAATTTATCTTGTTGTCTGGGTTCAGGCTTGAAGGGAGAAAGGGATAGAAAGGGTTGGGGGTCACTGTTTTTTAACCATGCCGTTTGGAGACAAGTGACCCATGAATTATTAATGAGTTCCTTGGGGATAGGGGGTGTTACTGTATGTGATGGAGCCTGAGGCACCCTTCAAAAGTGTGCAGTGTTTGAAAACAAATCATGCTTTACTGCTTCAGCGTGTGCCTGAGATGGTTTTTGGGACAAACTTTAACTGTACACAGTAATTAACTATTGCATACCAAACTAAAGATTCTTCGGTTGTCTTAATATGTTTTTCCATTCTGATGAGAACAAAATATGAGAGCCGACCATTGTCAGCAAATCTGTTCCCCACTGTGTAGATTGTCATGTCCTAGAAACATTTAATATATACAGTAACACACATCATTCCACTGCGCTTCATTAAAGAGAACATTTGGTAGCCACAAACAACAAGTAGAGAAGAAGCACTATGCTGTAGAGTAGTAGTTCACTGACCATATGTTGTTGTATACCTTTCTAGACAGTACGATAAGTAAGGCTGTCTTGCTATTATCACCACTGTCAGCCTCTCACACATGTACAGAAGGGACTGAAAACTACTTCAACTGAGACACTAGAAACTCTATAGCAGTCAACCTGTTCAAGATGTTGTAGATGCCTTGGCTATGCATTATTTCACAGTCTCTTATTTACCTGGTATTAACTCATAACTGAAATGGTTGAATGGCAATTACATGATGATTTATCCAAGTAGGCTACCCATTGTTACAAGATAGAGTAGTGAAGAATTTGTCTAATGCAGAAAAGAGGAAGAGAAACAGAGGAGGAGTGAGCAGATATTTAAACACAGATGTCCCGTAGCTTCCACCAGCATTAGAATGCAGACTCGATCCTCTTGGTCCCCTGGGAACTGCTATAATAAAAGGTTCTGGTTGTCGTCTCACAGCTGCTGCAAAGTCATGAGCTGATTGGCTCCTACACTTCAGAGTTACAGTTAAGACATAGAGACACATAATGTGAAATTCACCTTACTGTAAGCTTGTGCATTTGTGTGACTCACACAAGGCATGAGACCTGTATCTGAAACCATGGGAACATCATATTCCTATTTTGTTTGTTTGTGTGTGTGTGTGTGTGTGTGTGTGTGTATGTGTGTGTGTGTGTGTGTGTGTGTGTGTTGAGACAGATATAGAGATATAGACTGACTCACAGGTGGCAACACGTGTCTCGGCATGTCTTGCTGACATTTCTGCTTGGATGTCAGCCCACCACCTCAAGCTCAACCTTGACAAGACTGAGCTGCTCTTCCTCCCAGGGAAAGCCTGTCCTCTCCAAGACTTCTCCATCACAGTAGAGAACTCTACTGTGACCTCCTCCCATACAGCCAAGAACCTTGGGGTGATCCTTGACAACCGCTTATCCTGTATGGCGAACATCATAGCGACAGCACGCTCCTGTAGATTCTTCCTCTACAACATCAGAAGGATACGCCCATTCCTCACCAGAGAAGCAGCACAACTTTTGGTCCAAACACTAGTAATATCTCGCCTTGACTACTGCAATGCACTCTTGGCCGGACTCCCCGCCTCCGCCATCAGACCTCTGCAGCTCATCCAGAACGCTGCCGCTCGCTCGTCTGGTGTTCAATCTCCCCAAATTCTCCCATGTCACGCCCTTCCTCCGCACCCTCCACTGGCTCCCGGTAGCAGCTTGCATCAGATTCAAGACCCTGGTGCTCGCCTACTGGGCAGCAAAGGGAACAGCCCCTCCATCCTTGAAAGCCCCCAAACCCCTGCACAATCACTCCACTCTTCCACCTCGGCTGCCCGCCTGGCACCACCGCCTCTACGTGGATGCAGCGGCTGCGCCACTCGGTCACGGCTTTTCACTGTTCTGGCGCCCCGCTGGTGGAATGAGCTTCCCACCACTGTCAGGACTGCAGAGTAACTACCGATCTTCCACCGTAGATTGAAAACCCATGTCTTCAGGCTTCTTAACAGTCCTTGCTAAAGACCTCTTCACCCCCACTACCCCCCCTGTACTAACCCTTACCCCAACCCTTGAGACCTCTTCACCCCCACTTCCACCCTGTACAAGTTCTCTCCTGTTAATTAATAATAATAAAAAATAAAAAATAAAAAAAAACTTCTGGCATTACGACTGCCAATGGTCCCTGGTGTGAGCATTGATTACTTTGTCTTATGATGACTGTTGGATAGATGATTCACTTACTTAAACAAATGTATTTGTTGTAAGTCGCTTTGGATAAAGGCGTCTGCTAAATGCCATAAATGTAAATGTAATGAGTGGAGCGACAGAGAAAGGGAGAGAGATATAGGAGAAGAAAGGGTAAAAGGGGAGAGAGGGTGTGTGTGTGTGTGTGTGTGTGCGTGTGTGTGCGTGTGTGTGTGTGTGTGTGTGTGTGTGTGTGTGTGTGTATACATATTTATGCATCTATCCATCTCTATCCTATCCATCATCCTCTAAATATGAGTTAATATCTTGAGTCTGCAGTGTTAGCTCCAGACAGATTGAAGATGGCATCAAGAGTCTTATCTGAGCTTCTTAATTCCACACTTATCTTCCCATCCCATTGAGCCCAGAAGGAAAGAGAGAGAGAGAGAGTCTCTCTGTCCCTCTAGAGACCATGCTTGCTGCTATGGTTTGGAATCCAAAATACTGCTTTGTACTGTACATATCCAATGTTTTTGTGCCAAAGCAAAACATTAATTTCAATTTTCAATGAAACATGCAACATCAAAACAAATTCACCTTAAAAAGCTGTCTGTGGTTGCCTATGTCTCCTCCCCCCTGCCGTAGCTGTAGACTCAGCTGTCACATTACCCACTCCAAACAGTCCCTCAACTGGAGCGAATGCCAGCCCAAATCACAGCCCTCTTCCACTGACCTCCTGTGGCATGGGGGGAGTTGCCCTGAGGTGAGGCTGAGAGAGAGAGAGGGAGGGAGGGAAAGGAAGAGAAAGAAAGATAGAGCAAGAGAGTATTTCCCCTGGTCGGACATGTGAGCTGCATGGTAACACAGGGCTTCCCAGATGGGGCTAGGCGAGTGAAGACTCTTGCTGCTGGGGATAGCTGCAGGCCAGGCAGGGAGATAAGACCGACAATATGTGTGTGTGTGTGTGTGTGTGTGTGTGTGTGTGTTTGTGTATGATTTTGAGGATGGCAGGAAATTACATTGCATATTAGAGGCTCGCCGGTATGGTTGGGTGATGGACGGATGGGGGTGGGGGGGGCGTGGTGGCTTCAAGAGGTAGGCGAGTATGGCTTTCCCGTGGCCCCCATCCCTCCATATTTTGGCAGCTCATCAGAGGCAGAGAGATAAGGCCGCCACATGCTTTGTGTTTGGTGTGCTCGTTCGCTGGTGGTGGTTTGCACAGAAACAGCTGCTGGCTGCAGGGAGGAGAAAACCATTGATGAGGACCTTGCTCTCACATTCCCCTCTCCATTTCCCCTGACTATATGTTTCCTTACAACTGGACTCCAGTATATTAGGCCCTTAGCTGTGGTATTTTCAGATCCTCTTGTGCTTCATTGCTTTATTTCATACAGTTTCATAATGCTCTGACTGCATCAAGACGATGCTATGAATGTCAGACGATGCACTGCTCCCTAGGAAGGTCTGTCATCATGTAAAGAATTATCAAAGTACCTACTGGTTCATTGACAGAGCAGCTCCATCCCCGACAATGCAATCACCTGCTGTAGCTCAGCATAATAGTGTTTATTCATGCATATTAAACAAGGCTTGTCCAAGATTACAGAGATAATTGACCTTGGAAATGTGTGGCTAAATCTATTTAGTTATGTGAGCAGCAAGGACATATCTCAGTGGATCCATACTGTAAGTTCCATCAGAGATTATGGATGAGCCTCGGAAGTGAAAGTGAAAAGTAGAGCTGGATGCTTTCTGTGAAACGTCCTTGACATTTCTGTCAGCTCATATAATTTCCCATGAAGCAGCAGCCTCGAACCCATTCAAATGAGCGAGCTAATTTGGTTCGGTGTCAATTTTACCTCTTAGTCATTGTTTGCGGATCAGGCAGGCGTGTTGCCCTTTTAGGCGGCAGCTATCGCTGCCTCTGTGACACCTCATTACCACCTAATTAGCATTTTGGATTAATTGGCCATCTTGTTAACTGTAACCTCTAAATGTTATGATAAAGCCGCAGAGCAATTAAAAAGAGTGGGGAGGAATTAATGTGGAAAAACAACTCCGGGGCGAGGGGTAGAGCATAATCTCTGCACTATATTGACAGAGAAATAAGACCTGAAACCTGCTGGATTTGCAGGTCAGTATACCAGAGGCTGTGCTGGTGGACTTGACCGTCTAGCAGAGTAGGTTTTTTTGCGACCGGCTAGTCACAAACCTCATCCAGGAGCAATTGCAAAGTGGTAAGTACCCTTGCCCTGAAAAACACAACCCAGTCTCCAAATTATTATGTTCTGGGGAATCGTTTCTGCAGAACAAAGAATACGATCTGTGCAGTCGTATTGTCTAGCTATACTGGCAGCTAAATATGGAAGTCAGAACATTGCATATGGAGGTGGCGGGGTGGTGGAGGAAGAACCTGAACGTTGCTGGTTCTAATCACGCTGGGGACACAATTGTTTATGCCTTCCCCTGACAACTTACCCTAAACTTAACCACTTGAAGTTAATGCTTAAACTTAACCAGTCAAGTTAATACTGCCACCCGAAACGCAAGTCGGAATTCCAAAAGCAAGGTGGAATTCATGTAACTCGTATCTTGAGTTTTTGACGTATCTTACGCCAAAACAGGTGGTTAAACAATCCCTCAGAATGTAATAATTTGGAGATAGACAAAAAAAAAACAGCTGGTTGGAAAAACAGCTGGTTGTGCCCCCTCGATTTGGCACTCTTCAGTCTGACCTAAAAAAATGGCAGGGCTAAATTGATTACTCTACGAGTCCTGAGCTGTACCCCACATTGAGGCAGATGCTGTTTTTGGTTAAAGGTGATTACATTGAATTTGGAGAGGAGAAATCTTTTAAGAAACAGCCTGCTGTCAAGTGTCTGTTTAATGAAGATATGATAGGAGCATTTCCTCCAGGTTTGGGTCAATTTAGGAAATTCAGGGTATTAATTGAATTTCACATCCACATGAAGAGATAATGTACAATTTCAAATTCAGGAATATTTTTTTTTTTAAATCCATTTATCAATTTGAATCAGAATTGAGTCTCTGTCAAGACTGTCTCCCTAAATCAGTGTTGGTCTCAACACAGCAGATGAGAGAATTCTGTCAATCAGATTAGGTAAAAAAAGAGCCTGTTGGTAAACCAGGTCATAGGACGTAATCTAATATAATCTGGTCTAATCCCAAAGGATCATGACAACGCAGAGCACACATACTGGAGATGATGTCAGTGGTTTTACTTAATTGCTGTAGTAAAATAAATCCCAGTTTTAATGCATATGATTTAGAAAGATGGAAGAGGGATTATGTTGTGTGATGTCCCAGAGAACTCATCTTTAAATGTATTTCATAGACATGATGCTTAGTTTTAAGCATTTTGTGCGTGCATTATATGGCTAAAGTTAATATTTTTGCTGGTATTCCCATGCCCCAGTTCCACTAAAAAAATCCTTCTCTCTGAGAGATTTAGTTTATTAACATTATCTTTTTTAATGGCCAAACACACCAGAAGGAATTAAGTTAAAACAAGGTTTGGTGCTGTGTTGTCCACATACAGTGCCCTCCATAAGTATTGAAGCACTTTTAGCTCTATACTCCAACAGTTTGAATTTGAAATCAAACAATTACTATGGGGTCAAAATAGAGATTCTCAGCTTTAATTCAATGTTTTTTTTTTAGATTGGGTTCACCATTTAGAAAGTACTAAGAAAATGTTTTTATAATGTCCAAATAAAGTACTCATGTTTAGTATTTGGTCAACAATCCTACGCATCCAATAACTGCTTATAGTCTGCGTCCCATTGACCCCACCAGACATTGGGTATATTCCCAATGTCTGGTGGCTATGCTCTCAGGCTATGCTCTTTTTGCCAAAAATCGTATCATCAGTAAATGAAGCGCATGTTCAATTGGATTGAAATCTGAAGATTGACTTGGCCAGTCAAGAACTTTCCTGTACTGTATGATGAAGCACCATCCAATGAATTTGGAGGCATTTGCTTGTACTCAAGCAGACAAGATGTTTCTGTACACTTTAGAATACATTCTGTTGTCAGCAGTAGCATCATCAAGTAAGGCAAGTTAGCCAGTTCTTGTGGCAGCTATAAATGTCCAAACTATAGCATTCCCTCACCATGTTTCACAGATGAGGTGGTATGCTGTAAATCATGGACAGATCCTTTTTTCTCCAAACTTTCCTCTGAATATCATTCTGGTGCATGATAAGACAAATATTATCTGTCCACAAGACCGTTTGAGGATAACAAGTGGTTTGCACCTTGCAGTGAAGCCTCTGTAGTTCGGCTGGTGATGTATTCTGCGGATGGTAGTCTCTAACACATTCATGCCTCCCTCTTAATTATGGTGAGCATTGTTCGGTCATCCACTGTTGAAGTCTTCCTTGGCCTACCAGCCCATTTGTGATTGCTGAGTTCACCAGTGCTTTCTTTCTTATAAATAAAGCCCAAAAGACTAATACGGATGTCTAGGGAGGGAGCATCCTAAAAAGCCTGGGGCAAAGTCAAACAATGCATGGTGGAACTTTTACCAAATCATGTCATGCTGAGTGAGCATCCTCTTCGCTGTATTGCTCACTCTTTTCCTTTTTTTCCTTCTTAGTCTGGTTTCTTAGCATCAAACTATTAAGGAATCGATATGCAGCAGATTAAAGTGCCAAATCTTCTTTGGGATGTATAAATTCATTTCAGAAGGGGTGCCCAAAAAGGTATTTAGTGCTTTTTTTTGGACATATATACACTCACCGGCCACTTTATTAGGTACACCTGTTCAACTGCTCATTAACGCAAATATCTAATCAGCCAATCACATGGCAGCAACTCAATGCATTTAGGCATGTAGACATGGTCAAGATGACCTGCTGAAGTGCAAACCGAGCATCAGAATGTGGAAGAAAGGTGATTTAAGTGACTTTGAACGTGGCATGGTTGTTGGTGCCAGACGGGCTGGTCTGAGTATTTCAGAAACTGCTGATCTACAGAGATTTTTACGCACAACCATCTCTACAGAGAATGGTCTGAAAAAGAGAAAATATCCAGTGAGCGGCAGTTCTCTGGGCAAAAATGCCTTGTTGATGCCAGAGGTCAGAGGAGAATGGCCAGACTGGTTTGAGATGATAGAAAGGCAACAGTAACTCAAATAACCACTCGTTACAACCAAGGTATGCAGAAGACCATCTCTGAATGCACAACACGTCGAACCTTGATGGCATCACATATTGAGAGCTATTTAGCAAGTGGGACCTTCACATTTAAGCTCTCAGAGCTGCATGACATGGAAATCAGCAAAGAGAGGTTGGCATCAACAAAGGCATAAACAAATACAGATTGAAATTGCTGATTATTGGACACTTTGAATGTCAAGAACGATCTTGTGGAAGGAATAAATTGATTGTCCTTCAAGATGGACTGGAGAGTCTACTCAAACAAAGCACAGTGGCTGAATTCAGAGGCCCTTGTTATGGCATAATCAACCCAGTCTCCAAATTATTACATTCTGGGGGATCATTTCTGTAGACCAAAGAATACGATCTGGCAAGGGTAGCAGAGGCAGAAACCAACCGACTGATAACCCAAACGTTGCTGGTTCGAATCACGCTGGGGACACTTTATGTGTATGCCTTACCCTAAACTTAATCACTCAAAGTTAATGCCTAATACTGCCACCCGAAATGCAGTTTTTGGTGTATTGTCAAAACCTGGTATAGTAGCGCTGGTATTACGATCCCCCAGACTTGTATGACAATATATGACTTGACCGATGAAGTCCCCTATCTCTATCAAACCAGCTGCTTTGTTGAAGTCACTTTTTAACATTGCCTCCAATCTCCCAATCTCCTCTACTTTTTCTCCACGGCTCAATCAAGACACATTATCTAGCCCTAATCCCTAGACAATTGTGTATATCTGACAGGATTGTATGAGCAGTATGTCCACCTTCTACTACCCTCTGATTGACTAGGTAGAATTTTCACCATGTTACTCATATCCAACACTTTCAGATTTACATGTGTGAAAATGTCTAGAGTAGGGGCAAAGTGTTACTATACTGAGTGTTGAGTTTCAAATCAATCAACTCAATGGAATTGAACAGTGGTTTCAATGGTAATGAACCCTGAGCAGCCTTGACTGTATTGAGTTACCACATAATCTGTGTGTTGGAAATACTGTTTCTGTCTCTGGTGGTGTAGAGACTTATGTTGTCCATGATGATGTATTTCCATAAAGCCCCTTGATTTCCTGTGCGATGTTGTTTGTCTTCATTCACATTTTAAGATGAAAATAGACATTTTGAAATATACATACACTCACCGGCCACTTTATTAAGTACACCTTGCTAGTACCGGGTTGGACCCCCTTTTGCCTTCAGAACTGCTTTAATTCTTTGTGGCATAGATTCAACAAGATTCAACATTCCTCAGAGATTTTGGTCCATATTAACATGATAGCATCATTGCTGCAGATTTGTCGGCGGCACATCCATGATGCAAATTTCCCGTTCCACCACATCCCAAAGGTGCTCTATTGGATTGAGATCTGGTGACTGTGGAGGCCATTGGAGTACAGTGAACTCGTTGTCATGTTCAAGAAACCAGTTTGAGGTGATGTGAGCTTTGTGGCATGGCACGTTATCCTGCTGGAAGTAGCCATCAGAAGATGGGTACACTGTGGTCATAAAGGGATGGACATGGTCAGCAACAATACTCAGGTAGGCTGTGGCGTTTAAATGATGCTCAATTGGTACTAAGGGGCCCAAAGTGTGCCACGAAAATATCCCCCACACCATTAGATATTTGCATTAACGAGCAGTTGAACAGGTGTACCTAATAAAGTAGCCTGTGAGTGTAGGTTAGTCTTAGTTTAGGGACTACCTTATTTTTGGTTCTTTCTTTGGGCACAGTTCCCCCTCCTTCTCTCTTTACTCTTGTTACAATAAATCATCATTACACTGTTCACCTTGTCTCCTTGTTTTTCACTGTTCTCACTCCATTGTAATTGTCTGCGTGGGTCCTATGTTTACGTGTCTCACCCTCCCCTAGACCTGGGCTGGGGTTCGTAACACCTCCTAAATCATAGCCTATTATTGAGACACTTCCAGGCCGGGCCCACATAAAACAAACATTACCGCCTTGCTATTCTGCCTTGTTTGACGCAATGTTTACTGTTCCGTGAGTTGATGGCATTATCATCAGTGAGGAGAGACAGATTTGTAGTGACTTGGTGGTATGTTGGCAATCTATTTGTAATTTGAAATTCTAACAATGGTAAAATGTGAAACAAACTAACAGGCAGAATAACAGAGGAGGCAAGGTTTATTCATTAAAGTCTATCAACACTGTTGAAGCTGCTCAGTCTACATCAATACTGGTGGTGTTGAAGCTGCTCAGTCTACATCAATGCTGGTGGTGTTGAAGCTGCTCAGTCTACATCAATATTGGTGGTGTTGAAGTTGCTCAGTCTACATCAATGCTGGTGGTGTTGAAGCTGCTCTGTCGCTGTTGACCGTTCCACTGACCATGGATGGGGGTTAGTTTCCGCCCACTGTCTTGCATATTCAGTGTCGATTTACCTGAAACGTTCAGGTGGCCAGGTAAACCATGTGACAACCATTTTCACCCCTCTGGAGGGGGTCTTTAATTACAGTGTTTTGACATGTTTTTTAATTTGTCTACCCCTCTTGATTTGATAGCCATATTTAGTTTGTTAACACTGATGGTCCCACCACAGTTATTGCGTATGACAGCCTTTGGCGATTGGCTCTGTAGCCTATACTGCATGTAGACACAGCAACAGTGAGAACCAGCTAAGGAAGGGTTATTGAGTCAGCCTTGTGTGCTAATCTGCAGCATACAGTATATGTGAAAACATGTTGTTGATGATGTGATGTTACATTCAACACTAGACCAATGTGTGATTGCTGTCTTTTTAATGGAAGTGTTTTATTAACACTTGGGGATTCGATCAAATTCAAAAAATCTCATGGTGTCCACACTGAGCCAAAATGCTTGTAATTCCAGCACATTTATGAATATAAATGACATACAGGTCAGTTTAGGTTAGGATTTGAATCTTGCTGGATAATAAAAGCAAATTCTGTTTCGTAGAAATGTGTGATAGGCTGATATTACATTTGCATTTCATGGTGGTGAAGGCTGAGTGGTGACAGTTAAAGCGGAATGATCCGGCAGGTTGGGCGTCACACAGCGATTCTAATCATGCCAGCAAGTTCAGAACTGCTGAGTCCCTGCTGGGTCTATTATTACTGACAGGGAAAGAGGTGGAGAGAGAGAAAGAGAGAACGAGAGAGAGTTGGGGGGAGAGAGAGAGAGTTGAGATAAAAAAAATAAAAAAAAATAAAAAAGTTAAAGGGAGAGAAAGTAAACATCACTGTAGTTCAGTTACAGTTGTTAGAAATTATTTTTATAAAAACAGTTGCATTATAATGCTCAATAGCAGACGAGTAAATAAATCTATTCAGTTCTTTATTTAGGGTGATTAAATTTACTAATTGTATTTGATATTCCATATGCAAATCAATTGAATTAATATGTTTTTTAATCATCTGATACAGGGAACATTTGTTTGGTAATCATTCACTTTTGATTGAGAAGTGTTGGAAATCATTATTATAAAAAACTGTTTATTATTGCTATAAGAAAAATACATTACTGCAGTGTGCTAAATTTACTAATGTAAATTATCTCGACCTTGAACGGATCGTGTGTCAGGGGCTGGGACCAGCCTAAAACACCAATGAGAGGAGAGCCTAGTCTAAACCGCGGCTCCTCCCCAACCAAATAGCCAATCACATTCACTTTGTTTTACCGTAAATGTTTTGTGTGACATTTTGAATGTATCCATTTTTGGAGGGTTGGTTACAGATTAACAGCTTGCTGACTGTGATTTTCTTCTCCAAAAGTGGTCCTTGTACAAGTTTGGAATTCTGACATATAAATAAATAGCTAAAAGTAAGAAGTAGTTTGTCTTCTCCTTCAAATAAAGAACACGTTTTCTGACAAATTTGGTGACGTCCCGACGTGATTTGAAGAGAAGAGATTGGACCGAATTGAACCGACGGCGAAGTCCGGGAGACGGAAGCCAGACGGAGTTGTTTTCTTGTAACCCCTCACCACTCACAGAGGCTGGCCAAAAACAAAAAGGTAAGCAGAAACCTGTTGTTATAAACCGAATTCTGCATAGTTAACTTTGAATACTGTAGACTGTGAGTGTGGAGGAGGTAAGAGTAAACCAACTACCAAATTTACAAATCTATGTATACGTAATGAAACCGTTAATGAAAATGTAACAATCAAAGCAATGTATGTCAGAATTCTATTGTTCTAGGTTAAAGTCCTTTCAGGTTAAAGTCCTGATAAATTCTATTGTTTTGGGTTAAAGTCCCATTCAGGTTAAAGTCCTGATAAATAGGTTCAAGTCCTTTCAGGTTCAAGTCCTGATAAATGGGTTAAAGGCCCGCAGGGTTAAAGTCCCTGTAAATTTTATTGTTTTGGGTTAAAGTCCCATTCAGGTTAAAGTCCTGATATGTCTCCCTCCCAACCTCAGTGGTTGTTTAAATGATAAGAGCCACGGTTCTCCCCGGACCCTCAGGTAAAGCGCGCCGCAAAATGGAGGCCCTAATTGAAGATGATTGGTGACAGAAGCTGAAGCCACAGGGTCCCTTAATGAAGTAGGCAGCACTCAGAACAGTGCAGCCCCTCTACCTGCACCGAACCAGAGCCTTTAGGATGGATGACAGCAGCACAAGCCCTGTTGTGGGACCAGGGGGCCACAGTGATGCTGTGCTCAAAGTGTAGCTGAGAGGAAGGGGAGAGCATGGGTGGGGGGTAGCTCAGACGCAGTAGTGAAAAACAGTTTGAAGTATGTTCTGAAGTGTGTTTTCCCAATGTATTCCCATTGAGTAAGGCACAGAGAGACATATATTAAATAAATATATATAAAAAATTAACTAGTAATTGTATTGATTTGTATACTTTAAAAAATAAAATTGTATTTAATATACACCTGTTAAAGTACATCCCTGGTATACGTATAGACTAGGAAGACCTCTGATGAGAGACGGCAACTAAGGCAAATGTAGTGTTGTGTAGACTTGGATAATGGTATGCCTACCCCCTGGAGAGTGTTCTTCACTTGGCTGGATGTTGTGAAGGGGTTTTTCTTTACCATGTGAAGGATCCTGCGGTCATCCACCACTATTGTCTGCCGTGGACGTTCAGACCTTTTTGTGTTGCCGAGCTCACCAGTGCGTTATTTTTTTCTCAGAATGTAACTGTTGATTTGGCCACTCCTAATGTTGCCGCTATCTCTCTTTTTGTTTTTGTTTTTGCTGTCTAAGGATGGCCTGTTTCACTTGCATTGAGAGCTCCTTTGACGGCATCTTGTGCGTACAGCAACAGCTTCCAAATACAAATGCCACACTTGGAGTCAACTCATACCCTTTACCTGCTTAACTGACAAAGAAATAACAAAGGAATAGCCCACACCTGTCCATGAAACAGCTTTTTGAGTCAATTGTCCAATTACTTTTGGTCCCTTGGGGCTACATATTAAAGAGCTGTAATTCCTACACCCTTCCTCCAATTTGGATGTGAATACCCTCAAATTAAAGCTGAGAGTCTGCGCTTTATTAGTATTAGCATTTATTGGGCCATCATGTAATGATTGATTAACAAGCTGTATGTTTTGATGCAGGTATTTCATGTTTTTAATGTTTTGAGGGTCTTAGTGCATTTTGCATTTTGAAAAAGTGTATTTTGTTTGGATGAATGTGCTCAAACGAAAAAACTGTAATTCCTGTCCATTTTCTCTGAATGGAAACATGTAAAATGTGTAGACTGACTACACTTAAAGAACTTTCATTCAGATTTTTTACACAATTTAGACTTTTTTAATATTCTACAATTCGCTCACCTTCCACCACTACAATGACCTGTTCTGATAATGGTACATGGAAACTCCTGTTGTCCCACTTAATCATCGACATATGTAAATACAACTACAGAATTAATAGTATATGAGGGCTATAATAAGAGTCATATAAAGAGTCATGTCAAGTCAAAGTTTATTGGTCATATGCACAGGATAGAGGTTATAAACTGTACAATTAAATGCGGTCCTTGCAAGCTTCCTCTCAACAGTAAGTGTAGGCACAAACCAAAGCTGGCTCATTGTTGTGAACAATTACCCCAACATCACCGTTGCTGTTTTTTCACCAGAGACAATTAATCTTGTATACAGAATGTGTGCCAGCCGTTCAGACTGTTATGGCTACCTGCAGTTCTGTAAGGCTGTAACCAAAGGGAGGTACAGAGAGTGGGAGACCAACACCAATTGTGATGGTTCACGGGGCAAGTGGGGCTTGTCTGTCAATCTCATGGACACAAGAACACTGCCATGACAGATGGAGATCGTAGAAGCATCAAGGACAGGATAAACAAGTCGTCGTGCTCACCGAGGGCCCAACCTGTCTGTGTTGTGCTACAAATGACACAATGTATGTTATGGTCAGATCTAACGAACCCAAGCGCGGACACAGAGTCAGGACACAAATGTAAAATAATAAGGTATTTAATAATGGACAAGCAGGGGAGAATGGCAAAACGGGATAGGACAGGCAGACAGATAGGGCAGGGAGGGCAGGTAGACGGGGCAGGCAGGACAGGCGGGTAGTGCGGGCGGGCAGGTTGACAGGCAGACAGGTGGACAGATTAATAGCCGGATAGGGTTTCTGGAGGATAAAGGAAAGATGGCCAACACAGAGAACAAACACGCAGACTAGAATCTAGAATACGAAGAGGCCGAGAACGGGACTAACATATAAGAACACTAAACAATGATCTGCCGATGAGTGAATGGGAAGCCGGGGTTTAAATGCAGCACAGTGATGGGAGATGAATAGCAGGTGTGTAGATCGTGCAGGTGGAAATGATGAACTGAAACGAGAACCGGAGCCTGGCCACACCCACACACAACGCAACGACAGGAGAGAGGGAGGCACTGGCACAGACTAGGAGGAAGTGGAGGGCGTGACAATGTACTGTAGACCACATGTACTGTAGACCACATGCTAGCTGATTTTTTAAAACAGGATTTTTACACCAGAAGGTGATCTGCTGTTAAATTACAAAAATGGGTAAATCAAAAATAGTTTTAATCACACCCAAACCACATAGTGTTGACTAAACCTTTTTGTTTATTGATTTGACCTCAGAAACTATGTGACAGGGCAACAAACACTGCAAGCAACCACCACAAACACAAACATTGTGTTTCATCTTTCATGACGAACGCTGTGCTATAAATCTTGAAGAATTTCAACAATGACTCCACAGATTTTTCACTTGTCTACCTTTTTACTACAAAACAATGGAAAAGTGCATTTTAGAGGTGTGTGGCTTGCTCCTTAAAATTGCCTCACTATTCCTGTCCAAGAGATCAGAAAAAAAAAAAATATTTACATTTCAGTTTTTTAATCATCACCCACAGCACAACACCATTCTATTTTACTGAAATTGTTTTACTTTCATTTGGTGCACTGCTCTGAGACATTACCTGACAGGGCCCGAAAGCCACATCTTAATTTATTGTGTAGAAATTCCTGTAAGATATCTGGTAAATGAAAACAGCTGAAGTGATTATTTCAATATTCAGGGGGTGTGTAGACATTGAAATGGCATCAACATCGGTGGCCAAATGGCTGAGAAATTAGTCAGGGCGATTTAGCATTTTCAATGGTCGCTCGGTTCAGGCCAACGCTGATCGCCCAGTTTAGAGGGTTTGAGGAAGGTATATGTCAGCATTTCCTGTAGAGGTAGAGTATAAGACCCCTTTGCCCCCTTTAAGCATTAACCTTCCCATCGTCAAATGAAGACAGACGACCTGGTCAAGTGAGGTTATGACCCGACTTAACATAACATTAGCAGCGCCGTCACAGAACACTTGACGTGAGCTGCTGGAGCCAAATGACTGACAGCAGGGTCATCCAGCCAGGGCCATCTCTCTGCCCCCTTAGGTACTGGACACCAAAGCACAGTCTTGCCCCCCGGTATAGGGCGAGGCTGAATCGAACGGCGCTCTGTCGACACAGTTATCCATCATGTGAAGTTAAGTGGCATGGTGACACTTAAATGAGGACCACAGGGCTCCTCTGAGGTGTCCCGGTCAGTAAAAGATGAGTGAACGTCGTGTGACAGGGACGGGAATTAAAAAAATAATCTACATACCGTATCATCAGACCATTCTCTACATTGTAAAACTAATTTGTTCTTCTTTTTTCTATGTAACTACCTGTATAGACCTGATGGTGGTGAGGTAGAGTTCTTTAAATTGAGAGTTGTTCTGCACTCTGTAATCAGCACAAATCACATGCATATCAACTGTGCAAAGTAAGCCATTGTGCTTGGCTCTGAATAGGCTATAGAGAAATATGAATTATAGGACAACTGCATTTCTGAGAGCCGCTTGTACTTGTAAGTATGTCTGTGGATTCATTGATGTTATACCACTCCATACATGTTCAGATCACAAGCTGAGGTTGTTTCCTCCTGATTGTTTGTATTTCCAAAAATATCTCTAATCTCTTCAGATTGGCTTTCAACTGCCATTATGATTTACTCATTAATCTCTCAAGCCCCATACAAAATCTCTCAAGCTCCATACAAAATCTCTCAAGCTCCATACAAAATCTCTCAAGAACCGTATGGAGTCCTCTTTTATTCTTTTTTATCAAACAGGGATAATGTGAAACATTGGTATGCATGCATACCACATAGTACAAAAAGTATTTGTGTATTTGAAGAAAAGCCTTTTGCCATAATGATGTACAGTATTTCCAACCATAGGTGAATTAGATAAATGCTAGGCCATAAAACCTATTCCAGTTCTGCAGCAAACCTGGCCACTAGTCACAAAGACAGATTTAAATGGACATCTTTGTTTGCGTCTATACAAACATATCACAAGGCACATACAAACACACACACACACACAATGCTGTGCAAATATGTTTGTTTGCATGAGGGCTCGATAGAGCTAGCTAATTCGCTTTGATCCGGGGCTTTACGGTCAATGAATGATGAATTATGAGCTTTATGAAAATGTTAGGAGTTGACCTTCAGCAGAGAGGCTAGTTGGAGGCTTGCCATCGGGGCTGGCCAGAGTCATGCTGTGTGTCTAATTGTCCCCGTGATATTTAGTTTTTGACTCATTTGACTTTGTTTTGGTCCAGCAGTACTTGAAATAAACAAATCATTGTACTTCAGTGGAAGTCAACTCGGTCACAATCCTCCTGTTCTGAGAATGACAAAGGGTGTAAAGTTACAGTATGATGACAATGTTCAAATCAGGTGTTTACATATCACCTGTCATGGTAACAAGAACAACTCTATTGATATGGATCCTTTGACCCAGTCTATTTAAAAATAAACATTCCATGTGTGTCTTTGTGTCAAATCTTGGAAGAAATTAATCTACTGTTTATACTCTGAGAAAATGCAAGATACTGTAAGCAGAAGACAAGATAAGAAGACCGGAGAGTATGGGAGATCAGTCCTTGAGAATATCCTCAGTGACAGCCGATCACTCCCAGCCTCTCTCATCCTCTGACATCCTCTCTCATTACTGCACAATCACTCTTTGACTGCACAGCTCTGGAGGAGCTGACAAGAGAGGGGGAGAGGTGGCGCACGCACGCACGCACACACACACACACACACACACACACACACACACACACACACACACACACACATCAGGATGGCAGAGGTTTTACAGAGTTGTAGTTCAGCAGGACGGCGCAGTGGCTTTTCACATCCACAGCTGTCACAGTGACTCATTGTGACAGAGGGGACACACTCCTCTGTGATGGTGCTGATGACTTTTTATTTTCCTCGGGACATGAATTACTTGCAGAGGGAGATGATTGCTGTAATAAACTGGGATGGTGTCATCAGCCACAGTTATGGTGTCTCTGAAAGTCACAAAGACCTGTCCGTCACATGGAAATACGTAATTTTCTACAGATATGGTAGATAATTGAGTATGTACATGCATGTTCATTTGTATAGGGTCAAATTGAACATTAAGTACATATCACACGAATTGTAATTTTTAAACAAGTAAGCATGCTTGAGACCTGAGGGGTGATTTATGCCTAGGCTTCAGATCAGTGGGATTACACAGTCAAAAGGCATGCAGATGTACTCTACTAAATATTAATGGTTTTCTCATACATTTTAACATTTTCATACATGAACAACCCTGCACATCGCTGTTGGAATCGTGGGTTAAGACAACACTATTTGCTCATTATTGTTGCTAATGCTATTGCTTGCTAAGACCTCCTGACAACTTACCCTTACCTTAATTACTGCCTAATACTAATTACTGCCTATAAAAAAAAATATTAAAGATGAACTTCTTACCTAAGTCATGCAAATTTACTCACCCTCACCTAGCATATCTTCAGTTTTTGACATATCATCCAAAAATCTCTCTAATGCATCAACCAGGACACGCAATTGGGAATGCGTCCTATCGTGTGAAGGTACACGATTTAATTACAGTAGGTCGAAATTTAGAGCCGAGCCACCACTGTGACGTCACTAGGCCACGTGATGCTGCTGGTGTGTTTTGTTTTTTTAAGGTCATTCACCTTGTCAAAACCACCACCAGGAGGCATCATTGAGCATGGTGGATATGTTTATAGTGTGTTTACAAACATTGCCGCCTGATTAATTATGTGGAGAGTAACTTATGAGTTGTTGTTTCCATTTGGATATAATGTTTCTCAGTTGATTCCACACATTTCAGCAGGAGGCTACTGTACATGGACACAGCATGCTCACAAAGCAAAGAGTGCAGTTCGTGACATACATTTTCTGCTCTGGCACTGAATGTACAGTATTTCAGATGATTGAAATGATAACTTTCATGAATAAGTAAAAAATGTTTACATGCCATATGCAATGACAAGAATAAAACAAATAAACAGCTCTGTTCACAAGAGTGTTACATATATTTGTCAGTATGTCAATTTGATTCCAAATATTAACACTACTCAAAGGCGGAGCAACTGATATTTGTGATATTGAATGGTAAAGATATGTTTAAAAGTCCTTGTGCATTGGATAACCTGGCGGGTCTGTTATCAAAATATGCAATGGCGGAATTGCTAATTGTTGGTGATATACATATTGACTGGTTGTCCCCAATCTCAGACAAGCTAAAATAAATCTGTAATACTCAATTAATTAATTAATTTGACTCAATTAATTTCTAAGCCAACTCGCCTTAATAGAAGAGATCTAGCAACTCTATTAGACCTCATATTGACAAATATTCTTCTACTGGTGTTTTTGCTAATGTTATCAATGATCACTGCCCGATTGGATGCATGAGAGATACTAAACTGCCCAAGTCTAAATCTTGGAACATCTCAACGAGAAATTTGAAGGATCTTGATGAGCAAGCCTTTTTGCATGAATTATTTCAATATGATCAACCTAATGCTATCTTATTCCCGATGCTGAGTTAGCACTACATTATTTTTCATCCATGTTTTCATCTGTGGCTGACAAACATGCCCCTTTTAAAAGAATATAACTCGTCCACGGTTTTCTTCTGAGCTCTCTCAATTTATCAGAGAACAAAACCAAGCATGGGCTAAGGCCAGATTTTCTGACCTGGCCTCTGATTGGTTACTGTTCATACAGCTCAGAAATGCCATGACAGAGAAGGCAAAATCAAGGTATTACCTGGACTTTATTACTGGAGGTGACCCCAACACATTTTGGAAAACATTTAACTAATTGAAACACTCTAGCTCTTCCCCTTCTCTGCCTCAACAAGTCCTGTCTGATTCGAACACAACTACAGATAAAAAGGGCATAAGTCATGCTTTTAACCAGCACTTTACCCCAGCAAGCTACTTACTGTATTTGAAAGAAATAATGTAGGCCTATGCAATACTCCTGGTGAGATTAAGCTAGTCTACCTGAGCAAAGTGTTAGCCTGAAAGCTGCCCCATCCGCTAGCACTTATCCTGTATTCTCCATACATTGTGTCTCCATTTCAGAAGTTTTTGATGCCTTATGTGAGATTGACAGTAAAAAGTCCACAGGGGCTGACATACCTTCTGAAACTGTCTGCTGTCTTGCTAGCTGAACCCTTGGCTCATAGTTTTTATGTGACAATTCTCCATTCCACCATTCCTAAGATATTGACGGCAGCAAACATATTCCCTGCATAAAGGCGATTATCCTCGTGACTTAGATAACTACCACCCTATCTCAAGGCTGTTCCTGTTTAGCAACCATTCTGAAGTCCTTGATAAATTCTCAGTTTTTCTTGTCAATGAATTGCATTTGAATCCACACCAGTCAGGCTTCAGAACTGGGCCTAGTACCATTACTACAGTGTCCCTCGTGTTTATATTGTAAACACTCTAGATAAGAGCTGAACGCCCTAAAAAGAGATGGTAGTAGACTTCAGGAGAAGCCCAGCCCCAACCGCCCCCCTCATCATGTGTGACTCCCCAGTTAACATTGTGGAGTCATTCAGATTCCTGGGGATAATAATTTCAAAGGACCTCAGGTGGGCAGAGAACATCACCTCCACCATCAAGAAAGCCCAGCAGAGGATGTTCTTCCTGCGACAGCTGAAGAAATTCAACATGCCGCAGAAAGTGATGGTTGAGTTCTACACGGCCATCATTGAATCCATCCTCAGCTCATCAATCACCGTCTGGTTCTCTGCCTCCACTGCCAAGGACAAAGGCAGATTGCAGCGGATCATTCGGTCAGCCGAGAAGGTCATCGGCTGCAACCTGCCATCTCTCCTGGACCTGTTCCACTCCAGGACCAGTAAGAGAGCAGGAAAGATCATCACTGACCCTTCCCGTCCTGGTCACTAGCTCTTCCAGAGACTTCCATCCAGCAAAAGGTTCCGGTCAATCAAGACTAAAACATTGCGCCACCTGAACAGTTTCTTCCCCATGGCAGTGGGGCTCACAACCAAGCCCCCTGCCTCTCTCTGACCCCCCCCACCCTGTCACACAAACAATGCACTGACAGTGTAATTTATAATTATTTAAAATTATTCTAATTTATAGTGTACATGCCCCACAACCATTTCACAGCTCTAGCCTCATTGCCATTTAGCCTCACACAGCCTACATGATATATTGTTCTGCTGCTCATTTTTGTAAATTTGTAAATTTGTTATTGCTATTTTGTTAATACTTTGCTATTTCACATGAATATCATTAAGAAATTGTGCTAACCTCCAGCTGGAGGCATGGAGGCATTTTCTTGTACTCGAGCAGACAAGATATTTCTGTACACTTCAGAATAAATTTTGCTGCTGCTGTCATCATTAACATAATTAATTAAGACAATACTAGACAATCTGAAAAAAAGAAAACATCAAGTTAAAGCTGGGAATTTCTACTTGAACCTCATAGGACACTATATGCTTTTCACTAGGGGTGCAAAGATTGCTCTACTGACTCGCAGATATGTACGTCGAACGGCCGTCAAATTGAGTTCCCTCATATAAATACCTAAGGATTGGTGGATCTGGATTTATGACAAGCTATCTTTTAAAACTCATGTAGATAAGCTAACAAAGAAACTAATCATTAAGCTAGGCTTCTTCAACAGAATTAATTCATGGTTCACTTTTAACAGTAAAAAAAACTATTGTCAAGACTTTTCCGTAGGCCCTAGACTATGGGGACATAATATATATGCACGCAGCTACTACTATACTGAAGCCACTTGACGCAGTTTACCACAGCGCTCTCCACTTCATTACTGGAGATGGTTTCCGTGAGCATCATTGCAATTTATATCAAAGTGTGGGCTAGCCATCACTGACCATCCAAACAGAAAGGCATTGCCTCCTATTTATTTACAAAGGGCTACTACAAAGCTGCCTCACTACCTTACATCGCTCATGAAATTAAGAAATACAAATTATCGCTATACTACTCGCTTCCAAGAATGATAATTCTAGATGTACCCCTCTGAGTTAAGAAAAAACGCTTTTAGCTTTTATGCATCGCAGTATTGGAACAAAGCTACAAAAAAAAAATGAAGTTCCTCTGAGGCAATTTAAGATGCTAGTAATGAACTGTCAAAGAGGACTGCATATGTTTTACCTAGCTCATTATATGGCTTAAATTGTATACTTTGTATTGATTCATTTAAAAAATTTAACCATTTTGTTTAAAATGTCTTTCTTGTTTTGTTTCTCTTTGTTTATTTTCAGACCTGCAACCTCAGCTCTTGAGAGTTAATGATATCATATCGTCTGATATTACCTTGTCAAGTAGAGACCAGCAGGCTGCCACCAATGGGAGCTGACCTCTGTCAGCCAAGTTAGCTTATTAGCAGGATGACACACAAAATCACCATTAGCTTTGTTCGAAACACATGTTGCCTAGATAGAGACATATTCCATTTCATCTCTTTTTGTTCCAACTTCACCTCACCTAAACTCTGGCATAACAGAACACAATCCTTTAGCACCATGCCATATAATGCCTCACACGAATCGGGGCTCTAGCTGGGCAGTGGGCCGTGGCAAGTGTATGTGTAATGATATCTCTGATCGTTTGCTGGCCCATAATAATCTATGATGGAGTATATGGTTAGTTAATTTCTGCATAGAGAAGGTCAAGGATGGACACAGGCTGTATCCCAGCCGTGGAATTGAACCACTTATTTAAAAAGCTTTTAGAATGGAGTAGAACTACGCTCTAATGGTTTCTGATCACTGTGTTTTTGGGTAAACATAGACCTACCTGAGAGGCAGAGAGTTACCTTTTCTCACATGAGAGAGAGAGAGAGAGAGAGAGAGCATATTTAATGCAACATTTAAACATTGCTATTGATTTTCCTATGTGAAGTACAAAACCATATACAGTGCATTTGGAAAATATTCAGACCCCTTTACTTTTCTACTTAACTTTTTGTTATGTTACAGCCTTATTCTAAAATTGATTCATTTTTTTCCTCATTAATCTACACACAATACCCCATAATGACAAAGCGAAAACAGGTTTTTAGCTCAGGTGCATCCTGTTTCCAGTATTGAAGGTCACCAAGAACACAGTAGCCTCCATCATTCTTAAATGGAAGAAGTTTGGAACCACCAAGACTCTTCCTAGAGCTGCCCGCCCGGCCAAACTGAGCAATAGGGGGAGAAGGACCATCATCAGGGAGGTGACCAAGAACCCAATGGTCACTCTGACAGAGCTCCAGAGTTCCTCTGTGGAGATGGGAAAACCTTCCAGAAGGACAACCATCTCTGCAGCACTCCACCAATCAGGCCTTTATGGTAGAGTGGCCAGACGGAAGCCACTCCTCAGTAAAAAGCACTTGACAGCCCGCTTGTTTTGCCAAAAGGCATCTAAAGGACTCTCAGACCATGAGAAACAAGATTTTTTGGTCTGATGAAACCAAGATTGAACTCTTTGGCCTGAATACCAAGCGTCACGTCTGGAGGAAACCAGGCACCACTCATCACCTGGCCAATACCATCCCTACGGTGATGGTGGCAGCATCTTGCTGTGCGGATGTTTTTCAGCGGCAGGGACTGGGAGACTAGTCAGGATCAAGGGAAGGATGAACGGAGCAAAGTACAGAGAGATCCTTAATGAAAACCTTCTCCAGAGCACTCAGGACCTCAGACAGGGGCAAAGGTTCACCTTCCAACAGGACAACAACCCTAAGCACACAACCAAGACAACGAAGGATTGGCTTCGGGACAAGTCTCTGATGTCCTTGAGTGGCCCAGCTAGAGCCAGGAAACTCCCCAAATACAGCTGTGCCAAGCTTGTAGTGTCATACCCAGGAAGACTTGAGACTGTAATGGTCACCAAAGGTGCTTCAACAAAGTACTGAGTAAAGGGTCTGAATACTTATGTAAATGTGATATTTCAGTTTTTTATTTTTTTCTGTTTTGGTTTTGTCATTATGAAGTATTGTGTGTAGATTGATGAGGGAATCAATCAATAATGAATTTAATCCATTTTAGAATAAGGTTGTAACATAATAAAATGTGGAAAAAGTGAAGGGGTCTGAATACTTTCCGAAAGCACTGTATATGGTTTTGTACTTTTTTTTTTCTTTTTTTTTTTTAAATCAATAGCAATGTTTAAATGTTGCATTAAATATGCTCTCTCTCTCTCTCTCTCTCTCATGAGAGAAAAGGTAACTCTCTGCCTCTCAGACATGGTGTCTGTCTGCTGGAACATTGTGTAAACAAGTCACGGTTCATCCAGTGAAGACACTGCTTCTCCCTAAGTGATAGGCGATGAGTTTCGCATCTGACACAAAATTCAGGATGCAATTAATACCCGACAGGCGGAAAGAGCACATACTG
This sequence comes from Argentina silus, assembly GCF_951799395.1. Classification (NCBI taxonomy): domain Eukaryota; kingdom Metazoa; phylum Chordata; class Actinopteri; order Argentiniformes; family Argentinidae; genus Argentina; species Argentina silus. The sequence continues at coordinate 6,582,313 of NC_139665.1, forward strand.
TTACTCTCATATGCATAGTCAGAGTGAAGCAGCGACGTCATGTTGTAAGAGGAAACCAGTGTGTCCTGTAATTGCTCTCAATGTCCTTATGGCACCTCTGGCATCCAGCAGACTATCACGGTGTGACACGCATGTACACCAGGGCGTTGTTAATGATGACATGAGGAAGGAGGACAGAGAGGGCCATTCCTCAGCGTCAGCCAGAGTTTGCCAGGTTCACTATCAGACCTCATCATTAAGAGAGTCGTCCTTGCAGAACCCCCATTGGGATAGGGCTTTGTTCGGGTAGAGAGAGAGATGTGGGGTGGGGGGTATTGGGAGAAAGAAAGAGAAGTAGGAGGAGATGGATGAGAGAGAGAAACAATTAGGAATAGCTTCAATTTGAAGGGCTGGTGCACCTTCATGACTACAGAGAGGAAGAGTACCTCCCTTGCCTTGGATAATTTCACAAACACGATATATGCATTCTGTTTGTCAAATATTAATGTTAAAAACCTCCTTTTCCCCTCTGCTTCAATGCCACCCACTTCCTCTCCTGTGTTCCAGATCATCAGCATTTTAGAGAGCCTTTCACATAAGTTAAACACCCTTCAGAAAGCTAGTCATGGCAAGTCCAGAAAACCTTTCACTCATTGTGGGGGAGTTCGAATAAAAGATTACTCTGACAAAAGGAAAGGTTAAAACAATTCAGGTCACAAAAACACAAACTAGCTGCCTCCATTTTCTGTCTCCCAGACACAGCATGAACTACATGAGTTTTTATAACAAATTTACCATAACTGATGCAGAGATGGGTCCATTTGGTCAGAGAAGGCTGTGTGACTCACGATGTGTGCAATGGAAATTTGGGGGTAGGGGCACCCAACATTAGGCATAACCCGCTCTCTGATAATACTGACCGGTATGGGTGGATAAATGGGTGGATATTTGTGAGAAGTTGAAGTGATTTAGCTGAAACTGCAGGTACTATCCACAGGTGTGGTCTGTTTTTGACTAATAATGCTGCACAGCTGGCATTGAAAAGACTGGCACCATTGGAGCATGCTTACAGAAAGGCTGGTGATTGTGCTTGATTAGCTCTGCAAACCAACTGGCACAATCAGAAAGGCGCCTTGTTGATCTGCACAAACATCATTACCACAGTTCCAGGAGAAAGAGCATAAAATCATAAAATCACTCTAGAAAATAGATTGAAGATGGCCACTGGGTGAATGGTACTGGAACTGTGACTTTACCTAGCTACTCAGCTGTGCTCAACCTCTCTGAAAGCACTGCTAAATGCCGTCATTAGTGTCCCCATTCTTCATATCATTTGTGAACGGAGAAAAGTGATGGGTGCAATGTGTTCCCTGCTATTAGAAGCTTTTATGGCTAGAGGTAAGGGTTAGAGATGTGGAGGGACAGCAGCAATAAACAATGGGGAGGGAATATGTAACTTTATACAGTTCTGACTTTCAAACTGTCTTTATGGCACAGAGACAAAAAGCAGAGTTTCCATTGTGTTCTGAACAGCAGCTTTCCCATATTCCTTGATCCATTCTTCAACCGTGCTGTGAAACCCAAAGCCCAGCAACATTGTCTCCAACAGAATACATTCTGGGGGATCGGTTCTGCAGACCAAAGAATATGTTCTGTGTGCACGTATTATCTGGACACTCTGGCATCCTTCCAAGGTCTCTTTCATGGTTCAAAGGTAGTTTGCAACTATATGGACAACCAGCTACGGCACATTTCAACTGATCATGAGACATTGCTCTGACTCAGTCATGAGTCAAATCAAAATAATCATTATGCATTATACATAAGGCAGGCAGTTGGGCATCTCATAATCTCAGAAGCCAGAATCACATCTCTCGATTGATATTCTGGGGGCGAAAGAAGTTAAATGTGGGGATGGCAAGTGAGACTAGGCATCTCATAACTCTTTTCCAATCAAGAGCTATTTAGTCTAATTTACCGAGCTTCAGCTAGATGTCTGAGAATAAATGTGCAAGAAATTCTGAAAATGGCAGACCATGCCCTAGCCGACCTTTGGTGAGACACACATAGTAAAACCAATATCAACAGAATTAAATAACTATAAACAACTATAAAGATTTTGTGAATCGTCACAATGATTGAGCACAGGCAAATTAATGGACAGTTTATCATTTGTACCTAGTAGACAATGATAATGTTTGCTTACTTGGTCTACAGCACACCTTCAGTATTGACCTATGGCCTGGTCTTGTTCAACATAGTTAACATATTTAGAGAAATTTAAGTTAACATTAGTCACTAATTCCAATGTGTAGCAATAAGGGTAATAAGGGTATTTTCTGATATGAATCTCGTTCCCAGACACTTCCACCCAAAGCTTGGAAGGTCTGGTGGACCAAAGCATCAAACTTTGCCTTTGTTTACAATAACAACAGGGAGTACAGGGAGAATTTGCCAGTCCTAAACCATACAAGAAAGAGAGGGAAATTTAAGAGAGTTTGTCTAAACTAGCCTACTGTAGCAATTTATCAAAGTTTCTAAAAAAAATATTATTAATATTTGGGGAGGATTATGGAAGTATTTTAAAATTGAAGAGTGAAAAGAGTATGAGAACTGCCAAATAGCCTTGGACAAATAGTTCAACAAATCACTCAATAAATTCAATTGAGTCCATCTTAATGCAAGGATAATAGTTCTAATTTTGGAATTAATATCTGTTTTTATAGGGTCTCTGATTTGCATAGGAATCAATTACACAATACACAACTTATTGAATCATTTGTTCATGACATTTTTGTATTTTAGCTAATTTTAAGAGTGTCATAGCAAAGGGTCTGAATACTTATGTACATGAGGTATTTCTGTATTTCAATTTTAATAAATTTACTGAAATTTAAAAAAATATATTTTCGCTTTGTCATTCTGGGGTATTGTGTGTGGATTGATGGCAAATTCTTTTAATTTCATCCATTTTAAATTGAGTCTATAACACAACAAAATGTGGAAAAAGAAGGGCTCTGAATACTTTCCGAAGGCACTGTATATGGCATTGAGGCAGACTATGCTGTATAACCACTGATAGGGGTGCCTAATGTTTAGGCGGCTGTTTCCGCACTCCATTCTCATTTGTTTTGTCAGCTGGCGACATTCAGTGTATAGTTATACCAACTTGAGATTGTTGATTGTCTCTGTGTTGTGGTGGATTCCTGACTTGCGCAGGATCACCAAAAGAAAATGGGGGGGGGGGGGGGTAGGGCAGAAACCACTATACAATACAAAGCCTTATGAGTAAAGGCCCATTTTAAAACAATTACATCTTGATTTGGAGTTTAGAATGTTGCTGTACTCCTACTTCATGAGGAGTATCATTTTGACAGAAAGTGATATATTTTCTGTTTCAGATGAGTGTCCCCAGCGTTAATGCGCTAACCCTAACACAATTTGTCCTTCTCTCCTTTAAGAGTACACATTTACATTTTAGGCACATTAAAGGGGGCTATATATAATATATAATATAATATATAATAATATGAATAGAACCTCTGCACTTATCAACTATACCTCCTTCAGGAACAGCCATTTATCAGACACACAAATACAACAATTTGGGTATGGGCTTGTACAGTATATACATCCTCATGTATCTTCCCAGTTCCCTCATTTGGAAGGCATGTATCAGTTAGTTGGCAGTGGTTGACATACTCCCAATTATAGTGATTGAGAGAGGGATAACCCATGGTTGAGGGTTGATTACAGGGGAGTTTTAAAGGGATGTTCAACCTTGACAGATCAATGCCACTGGTGCTGACAGAAACACATGACTCAATGAGTCAATGCTAGTGGCTCCTGTCAACACGGCCTCAATCAATATATATATATCAATATAAGTGGAGTATAGCAACCAAATGTGTGTGGTGAAACAACAACAACCCTGGTTCAGTCTGCTCATCAAAAGCTCTTTGTGTGGAGAGCAAAGCAAGATTTGTCTTGTAGGTAAGAGAGGTAGTTAAGGGGTAGCTAAAACTGTGACATTCATCCAACTTATTGTACAACAGAACAACGGTTAGTAGCTACAGTAGTAGTGCCAATTGTCATTGCAAAAGCTTTCTTCTCCTATTGAAGCTTTGCATTTAGTCTTGTTTGAATCAACATGATAAGTAAAGTTGCCCCTTTTTCTTCCAGGAGCAAGCGCATGCGTGTTTGGATCATTGATTAGTTTTGGCCATCTCTCCAAAAACTCTTGTCTATTCATCTGATTTTAGTCACAGATAATCTCGCCTAGTTTTAGTCAATCAAAATGAAAAATGATTTTTGTTTAGTTCAAGTTTTTTCTGGGTCTATTTAGTCAGTTATCGTCTAGTCCTTTGCCACAGAAGCATAAGTGTTTAACGAATATGGTGTGTGTGTGTGTGTGTGTGTGCCCACGTGCACGCATGGATGCATATATGTGTTGTATGTAACTTTACTGCTGGGAAATAACAATGTGCTTTTGAAGTGATGTAGAGTTTGGGCACACAGTGTGAATATCTTAACGTCAGTGTAGGTCCAGATCTGATCACTGGAGCCCAAAATTGAAAAGTGTGGCACAGCACTGTGAACGGGGGGGACGACAGCTTATTTCATGGGAGAGCAATGGAGAGCTTCAGGACTTCCCATCGACTGCGCAGAGAGAATGATTCTTACAGCCGAAGCAGCTTATCCTACTTGAAAAAGAGATAGACAGTGCCCTCCATAAGTATTGGAAAGAGGAAGCATTTTGTCTTCTTTTAGCTCTATAATCCAACAGTTTGGATTTGAAATCAAACAATTACTATGGGTCAAAGTAGAGATTTTCAGCTTTAATTCTGTGTTTTTCAGATTGTGTACCATTTAGAAAGTACAACCTTTTTTAAACATACTCCCCCTCTTTGAGGGCTCCAAAAGTACTTTCCTCTTTTTGGCCCTGAACAACTCCTTAGTTGCTATGGCAGTATGTTTGGGGTCATTGTCTTACTGTATGATGAAGCGCCATCCAATGAATTTGGAGGCATTTGCTTGTACTCGAGCAGACAAGATGTTTCTGTACATTTCAGAATACATTTGGCTGCTGCTGTCAGCAGTAACATCATCAATTCAGACAAGTTACCCAATTTTTGTGGCAGCTATACTGTACATGCCTAAACAATAACAACCCCTCCACCATGTTTCACAGATGAGGTGGTATGCTGTAAATCTTGGGCAGATCCTTTTTTCTTACACTTCACTGTGGTACATGATAATACTTGTCTTATCTGTCCAGAAGACTGTTTTCCAGACTTCTGCAGGCTTTTTAGGTGCTTTTTAGTAAACTGTAACCTGACCATCCTTTTGAAGATAGTCAAAGTGGTGGTTTGCACCTTTCAGTGAAGCCCCTGTAGTTCGGCTGGTGACGTATTCTGCAGAAGGTAGTCTCTGACTCATTCACGCCTACCTCCTGGAGAGTGTTCCTGATCTGTGGGACAGTTGTTTTTTTATTTTGGTGAGCATTCTTCAGTCATCCACTGTAGAAGTCTTCCTTGGCTTACCAGCCCATTTGCGAATACTGAGCTCACTAGTGTTTTCTTCATTTTTTAATGATGTTACAAACTGTTCACTTCGGTAAGTCTAAGGTTTTGGCTATGTTTCTGATAGATTTTTCTGATATTTCAGCCTCATAATGGCCTCCTTGACTTTCATTGATGTCTCTTTGGTCCTCATGATGACAGACCAATAGCAGACTCCAAAGGCAAATGCAAAGCCTAGAATCAATACTAGACATTGAAAGCTCTCTTTTGCCTGCGCAAATGATGTGACGGAACATACCTGATTCACCAAAAACACCTGTCAAGCCAATTTTCCAATACTTTTGGTGCCCTATGTATAAAGAGGGTTGTAATTTCTAAATGGTGAAACCAATCTAAAAAAGAATATATTGAGAATCTCTACATTAACCTCATAGTAATTGATTTCAAATCCAAACTGTTTAGGGCTAAAAGAAGACAAAATAATTCCTATTTCCAATACTTCTGGAGGTAGATAGCACTGTAGATAGAGAATATGTGTGTGTGTGTGTGTGTAAGCTTGTGTGCATGCATGCATGCATGCGTGCGTGCACACCTGTGCTACATTTGTGTCTGTGTGTGTTGATAAGACCACCATACCTCTCAGAAGACTTCCACTTAAGCCCAGAAGATGAGTATCTCAGGGGCTGTGTAGCTTTCTACAGGCACCTGTAATGGCCTGCCAAGGGAAAGACAAACCACCATCCTGGTCATGATGCTAGTAGCTGCTGAGGGGCTTTACTTTGGACCTCTGCTGTGAAGAGGACAGATATCAGATGTAATACTTAAGAGCTTTCTCTTTCTATCTCTCTCTCTCCCTATCTCTCTCTCTCTATCTCTTTATTTGTCTATTTGTTCACTATCACCCTCAAACTACAGTATCACTCATCAGTAAGTCTACATAGTGAAATATAACTGGATTTGTAAATCATTAGCATCTGTTTTAAACTATGAGAGATGGAACAATTGATGCATAAAATGAAAAGCTGATCTTGAGCCGTAATGCCTCATTTCCCCACTCCCCATCCCACATTAATTCTAATTATGCCCAGGCCGTTCCCACTTCCCCTCTAGGAAGGGTTTCTGTGTCAGAGATTCTGTCAGAGCTGCCTCCCAATGGTGATGTAGGGGGGAGACCCAGCATTCTTCACTGCCAGAGGGAAGCTTCACACATATCTGCAGCCAGATTCATCAAGTCACTCTGGCCTTGGATTACAGGGACAAACAGGAACACACAAACATTCACTCACACAATCTATGACTCATGTTCCTAGGTACTGTAGCACAAACATTGCACACAATGGCAATATTTTGTTCATCGGCTTTACAATGGTCCAACAGTGGCTAGCCATTGTCACACTGCCATCGGCTAGCCAAGTATTCATATCAGTCAAAGATACAGATAGAGCAAAATATATTGTGTGGGACGATGAGGCAATCGTGTGCGCTTCATTCATGCCTCTGCAGAGCGTTGCAGTGAATTGAGGCAAGCTAAAACTGACCTTGTGCACACACACCTTGTGACCTTAGTTGCTAGATAGTGCTAGTAAGTCGCACTTGGGCCGGTTTTCTAGAACTAATGCAATGATCAATAATAATATTATCATTATTATTGTTATTGGCTAGAATTTAAGAAATCCAGAAGAGTGAAACTTCTCTGATTTGATGTTGAAGTCACCCAGGAGACTGAGCAGTGTGCCATCCTCAGGGAAGAAGCTTGTCTGAGTTTGAGTAGGCTACTGTAACAGAGTATTGCCTACTGTAATATCAAGTGTTGTAATAATATGAGGCGCAGGTGCGCACAGCAGTTCACCTTAGTTTTGTTTTACAAACATGAGGTAGCATTTTGTCCAATGCGGCCCTACTGTACGGAGGACATTTCTGTTTTTACACCATGCAAATTAGACTGGCTATTCATTTTTATCATCAATCCATTGTTACATTTACATTACATTTACATTGTCATCCATGACCAAAAGTGTTCCTTTAAGGTAAGCACGAGTTAAGGTATAGGTTAGGTTCTCCTAATTTTCCTCATAAAAGAAAAGAAAAAATAAACCCAGTGTCACACTGCTCACTCACCTGGCGAACTACACACTGTGAGCGAGGGTCTACAGAAGAGCACAGCTCAAACATTCTGCAGGGGGAAGAGAAACTCGATAAGCTTTCTGTCTCAGTTACCGTGGAGAAGCCAAGTCATCCTGAAAACCAACCTGCCAATCAAATCACCCCAGGGGAGAAGTTGGAGACAGGAGTGACAAGCTGCCGAATGGTCATACGAGACACTCTAACTTCACTCCCGAAACCCATCCCATAGAATTACCCACAGGATACATCAAACTATGGCAGACAGTCAGGCTGTTTTTTTTTTTTTCTCCATTGAACAGCTCCATACAGCCTACTAAGAAGAAGTTTTTAATTTCTTTAATATTTTTAATTTCATTGATAGTCAGTCAATAGAATGTAGAATCAGGATGGTGTCTAGAATATACATTATGCTATACATGTGCTGTAATATGTTGGCAGTAAGCTGTTGGTGCATGGAAGGACTAAAGACCTATTCATGTAATCATGTGCAAAGTGAAATGCAGCAAGCAAATAGTAATATATTTGTATCAAACATGCAATTACAAAGTTTTGGTACCTTTTAAACATGGCTTCTTAGATGAGTTTATTATTGTTACTGTATCTCGTGGTGAAGAGCAGCAAATTCAGCAATATCCATGTGGACTGATCATGGTTTAATTTTATTATGGACAAACCTGCCTGAACCAATCGGAGAATCACAGCCCCCTTAACAAGAGATTATAGGGCTATGAGACCTGCCTCCGATCAATGATTTATTAATCTGAGCGAACATATGCATCATTGATTTCAGCTAAATGTGCCTGGAGGATTCAATACTGAAGCCACCTCCTCCTCCCCCTGAGAAATTCATCCAACATCCACATCGACTAACACAGCTGTTAACAAACACAGTGAACACCAAGATATTTCCAGGGCTGATATGCAGACTTTCCAGCCTACATATGGACCAAACAAACAAGGTTCTCAACAACATCACAAGTGATCTATGACTTCTCTATGGCTTTTGAATGGTTTAAGTCACAATATCAGTTTTGGCAATGATGTGCTTCTGTCATCGGATGTAAACCAGGATGCAATTTGGTACGGGTGACTGCTTGCAGAATCCCTCTGTCCCCCGTCCCCTCCACCCCCCTCCCCTAGAAGGTTCCCACAATCTAAATTGCAATTCCTAGACCACCATGTAGCGGTAGCTGTTGTACGCCAGCGTAAATAGAGGCATCTGTTCCCAGGAACACCGTTTGTTTTGGAATAGAGGAAATCAGGGACTGGGTTGACCTCTGACCCCATCCACTCTATTGATACAATTGGATTGTCGCTTTCCAAATGTCACCCTCCACAAGCATGCTGTGCGACTTGTACGAAATGCTTTGCACACAGGTCGAAAGGTTTCCTCCAATTATAGCAAAATAGGAAAGAAAACAAGTAGAAAAACAACTCCAAAGCCTATCAGGGCCTGGAACAGGTATATTGCTCCCTTCTTCTCTCTCCCAACTTGTGGCAGCTCACTTCCACTTTTTCCAAGGGGTCAGAAAGCCATTTTTTCCCATCAGCGATCCATCCTCCCTAAAATAGGCATTTTTCGAGAGACAAAACCGCTTCCAGGCATCTCCACACTGTGACAACAACAGAAGAGTACCATTGCCTTATTTTAGTTCTGCTTACAGAACATTGATGAACGTTTTGTAAGCCAGTAGTAACTATATGTAGATAACAATCCTTTCTTTATTCATGTGCTACCATCATAGATAATAATACATGTGCATGTATAAACCACACTTAACAAGCTGTTAAGGCCTGTCATAAGCAGTTTATAAACAGGTTCTAATAAAGAAGATAATAGAAGAGTAGAAACCAGGGGACCTGACAATTATATTTTTGTATTCATAATTGTCTTTGTATTAATCAACAAAACAAAGGAACAGGTATGCTTGCTCCTCCATAAACACAACATACAAACATATAATGACAACCCTTAAAATCCTAACCACAACAGAGGTCACCAAGCGCTCCCCACCAACCCCAGGGGAGTGAGAGACAATGGTGAAAAGGGTATTGGAGTTAGAAAGCTACAGCCAACCTGTGATGTACTGCAGCCAAAGTGTGACTGGAAGAAAACCTCCTGCCTGGTTTAGTAAGCATCTAACTAATTTGCCACAGCACCCTGTCCCTTTGTAAAGTTATCTGTTCTAATTTGCTTTAAACCAGTGCCTTCCACCACGTTAATTGCGATTACATTATTCGTCTCTTACAGATCAATCCAATTGGAACAAGGGTGATCAGTAATAATTTACAGGGAAATCTGCATGTGTTTATTAGCATTGCTACAGAGTTATTGATCAATATCCTCTCTCTCTCTAACACGTACACAACCACATGTCAATGATCATTTGATGTAATATGTAAATGTAGTTGCGAGCAGGCTTGCCCGGGGTCTAAGCTATGGCACAATATCGTACCTCATATTTTACAGGGCACCAACAGAATACTTATTTATTTACAGAATATTAATTACCATAATCCATTTTCGGGTGACCGATATAGAGTTCTGTTAGCATTTCTTGTCTTTTTGAAAAGTCTGAGAAATGCTCACAATGTATTCTGTATTTCATTAGATTTGCTAAAACAACATGGCTAAAACAAATGTATGTAATAAGTTTTTTAACTAGAATAGCCTTAGAAGTGCTGGGTATTGGAATAAAACGCACAGTACATTTTACTATCAGCAGAGGGGCAGATTTCTATACCCATCAGGTTACAAGGACCTAGTTACAATTTAGCTTAATTATAGCAGATCCATGATGGTGGACAGAAACAGTCTCAATTTGATTAGCTAAAATACCCAAACTGTGTGTACTAATACTACTGGCCTACTCCTCTAAACTGACAGACTTGGGGCTAAAATTCTGCTGCCTGGCATGCGCCCTACCATATCATAGTTGATTAGACTGACGCAAGCTATCATCTATGTTCCTAGACAACTCGGGTGGAGTCCATCACTCTTTAGCAGGCCAGGCTTATCCCAGAAAGTGGACCAGTTATTAATGAACCCTACACCTTATGTGGCGCACAATTTAGCCAGCCAGAGTGACATGAGTCTGCTGTAGATGTCATCACTCCCCCTAGCCGGGAGGGGACCAGAGACAATTACTCGATGCCGACTCATCATTTTAGCAAGATCACAGGCTGTAGCAATGTTGCTCTTAGTGACCTCTGACTGCTTCATTCTAACATCATTGGAGCCGACATGAATAACAATGTCCCTATACTGCTTAAGCTTGCTAATTTCTGTTATTTTTCACATTAGACTCCAGCAATTTAAGATTAGCTGCTACGTCAGTAGCCCTGGCCCCTGGTAAACAGTGTACTGCTGGTGACGCTAATCTAATATTACAAGTTATGGAGTCGCCAATGACTAAGGTTTTATTTTTAGGAGAGCTATGATCTCAAGGAGACACAGTCACCTGACATGCTTGTGTGCCAATGCTGAGCTGTGAGAAATTATTAGACATCTCAATTTGACACCTAGGAGAGGGTGGCTCAGGCCGGCAACTACACCTCCCCGAGACAACAAAAAACCTGTCTGCTGGCTGTGCTAAGTGCATCAGATGGAACTACCTCAATAAACTCAAACTTTTCCTTATCTTCTCTTAATGAATCCTCAATTTTCAAAAATGTTTCCTGCATCCAAATGCCAGTTTCTAAACCTGCTATCTTCTGCAATAACATGGCCCTCTCCGTGGAGGCTATCCTACATCCTTCGCAATGCGAGGGGGACATAGTCAAGATTGCGAGGAATCTCTTACCTGGCTGTGTAAGTTGTGATTTGTTTGGTGTAATTCACCAGTTGTTAGGTCCTTGTGTAAAGAGTTGAATGGAAAAACAATAAGACAAAATAGTAGTCCAATGTCGCTCTTAGATCGGCACAGTGGCTCTGCAATCACAAACCATTCTCTCTAATTTTTATTTTAGTGTTTACTTGGAGGGAAACACCAGTAATGTCAACACTGTCAGTAATTTACACCGATGGATCAGTTCAAACATCATGCACAGCTTGTGTCTTTTGGCAGCACTTCACACGTCTTAACAACTTTGCTCTCAGTGTCTATCGCAGCAGACACTGACCTACTGTTTGTGTGGTTTTAGGAGCTCCTCTAGGTGTTGTTATTTGTGTAGAGGCTGCATATTGTTGGCCATTATGTACAGTGGAGATGATGTGTTATTGTGACAGTAGTGCTGCTTCCTACTTATAGTTGTATAAGTGTGTGTTTTCTGTGTAGATGTTGGGTTTCTTGATGTAGAGAGTGTTGTGTTTGTTTGACATTTGGGTCGAACTGTGCTTCCAACTGTGAAGTTTTTAATCAATTCTATATAGAAGTTGGCTATTTTGAGCTTTGAGATTTGTTTTTGTTATTTTTTGTCCTGTGCCCTGGTGAGGTGTTGTGTCCATTGTGTATTAGGTTCCATGGTTGCAGGATGGCAGGATGTGTTAGCACACAGGGATGAGTGGAGCTGTGTGATAGCATATTGTGTAAACACACTGATGATGTCAAACAGACAGCTCGATAACCTCGCCCAGAACAATGCCCTTGTGTCGTCGGAGGAAGGGATAAGACAGGGAAGAGTGAGCTCAGTCTACACACACGCTTACATGCACACACACACACCTTCTCTATCTGTCTGCTTTCCTCTCCTTTCCCTCGTCACTCTCAAATCCTCCACAATCACAATGTTTAAGTTGGAAAAAATCAGATCCGTGTTCACTGTTTCCCCACAGTTCAGAGAATTCATTGAGGAATTAAAGTGTAGTCTTTCTCAATCAACACATCAACAACGGTGTCTTGAAAATAACTCACCACGTAACATCTTTACATCAGAAAAAAATTGCTTCTTAACAGTAACAACTAGATAGGAAACTTGTATAAAATGGAAATTCTAAAGTGATCAATAAATAATAAATGTTCGACATGCAGTCGACATGCAGTCTGCTGCAGGGACTATAACAAAATAGAAATTTAACAGATTTCCATGAAGCGTGTCAAGTGCTAGAGACTTGAGTTATTCACTCATTCATATTGTTCTCAGTATTGAAATGCTGAGGGCAAAAAGAAACCACTATGAGAATACAGTCTATTCTCCCAATCTCTTTCTTCCTCTCTGAATATTTCATACTGGCACATAGTTGGAGGTTTTAAAATGCTTGCGGTGAAAGAAAAACAATGATTTTGTTCAAGTTATTATTCGATACATGAATCTTTGATGACTCAATTAAATTACAAAGCAGAGAAAATTTTGTTCAATTTTGTTTTTTTTCCCTCCAAAACAACAGTGCTGACAACCATCATATATATACACTTTATTAGGTACACCTGTTCAACTGCTCGTTAACGCAAATATCTAATGGTGTGGGGGATATTTTCTTGGCACACTTTGGGCGCCTTAGTACCAATTGAGCATCGTTTAAACGCCACAACCTACCTGAGTATTGTTGCTGACCATGTCCATCCCTTTATGACCACAGTGTACCCATCTTCTGATGGCTACTTCCAGCAGGATAACGCACCATGTCACAAAGCTCACATCATCTCAAACTGGTTTCTTGAACATGAAAATGAGTTCACTGTACTTCAATGGCCTCCACAGTCACCCGATCTCAATCCAATAGAGCACCTTTGGGATGTGGTGGAACGGGAGATTCGCATCATGGATGTGCAGCCGACAAATCTGCAGCAATGATGCTATCATGTCAATATGGACCAAAATCTCTGAGGAATGTTTCCAGCACCTTGTTGAATCTATGCCACAAAGAATTAAGGCAGTTCTGAAGGCAAAAGGGGGTCCAATCAAGTACTAGCAAGGTGTACCTAATAAAGTGGCCGGTGAGTGTATATGCAGTTGTAGAATATAATTTTGTGGTGAATAGAGCATGTTCAATTAAGCCTGTCTAAATCCTAAGAGGGGTGGATGACATCATAGGCCATGTGGAGTTTGGTTGTGAATATGGCACCATGGCAAAAGGCAGCTTCAAGTTGGTGTTGTACATTAGCAGTAATAAATTCCCATTTCGCCTTATTTGGCCTGTTTTAAAGCTGTGATCAAAGCCTTCATAAACCCTTTACAAGGTATATATATATATTTACCATTGATGCTTCACATAGTGAACTCCAGGCTATAACTCCATGGGACTCTTCAGCTGTGCAAGTCAAAGCCTTGGTGCATGGGTAATTAAAGATGATCAGTTACAGTAATTAGCAGAAAGGTGTATTACAAAAGCCTTCTCACAATTTAAAGTACCCAACCAGCTGAATTTTCTACAGTTTGTTTACTTGTTGTTTTGTATATGAGTCATTGTCTGCTCCTTCTCCTGACCTCTCTCTGTGTTGACTATCCTGAGATTAATATGCAGAGTCTATAGGGGAGTTTTAGAGGAACCACAAGGTTACATTCATTATACCACTGGATCAGCAGAATTAATGTCCACCCCAATCTGCACCATACGCCTAGCCTAGCCTAAACTACCTCCCAAAGTAGCTCCACTCGACTGAGACGCTCTATTATTCCACTAATGAATTACATTCAGGGAACACTGAGAGCTTTACGGTTTTTCTTCTGGAGTCAATGGAAAATATTCACAATTACCTCTCTCAATTTCCTGTGTATTCCTTGTGTCTTGTCTTCCCCTTGTGACTCACCTCGTTCTCCTGTGCCCCTCCAGAACCCTCGTCTCCCTTGGACCCCTCCTTGTCTATCCATTCCACGGACCTAGGCCCTACCCGTACTTCGACCCCCAACCCCTCTCAACTACTGGACCTCCCGCTAACGACCCCTGGACCGGACCCCGACGACCCCCTTGGATTATCCTTCTCTCCCCTACCCCTCTCCCTATTCATTATTATTAAATACGCCTTCGGGCTATACCCCACTACCCTCTCTGTGTGCCGTCATTTGGTTCTTCAGACGTTCCTACGTAACAAGAACAGGAGATTCACAGTTAGAAAGTGCACCTGAAAAATCTGCAGGAATTGCGTGATGCAATCATGTCATCATGGACCAGAATCTCAAAGGAATGTTTCCAACATCTTGTGGAATCAATGCCACAAAGAATTGAGGCTGTTTTGAGAGCAAAGGGAGGCCCTACCCAGTATTAGTATAGTGTTCCTAATAAAGAGCTCAGTGAATGTGGGCAACAATGTCTTTGAAGCCTTGGAAAAATGTCTGTACGTGATTGATTCGCAAAAGGAAAGTACTGTCTTGGCCAAGAGATCCTAATAAGTACTTTTTGGCCGATGCAAAATGTTCATAAAATGTGCAGAGATAGAGCCAGAGTACATGTTCTAAGAAACATAATGTTTTGGCAAAGTCACTTGAAATGTAATACACAACATCAGGCGTGAAGGACTGTAATCACACTTTCAAGCACTTTCATGCTTTGCATAGGCTTTCATGTGAAATAATATGTTTGTGACTCAACAGTCAATGACAGTGTTAACTGCCTATATTAGTAAAAAATTAAATAAATAAATAAACGGACCATATATTTCCTCACTGTTCAACTTTCTTGAAAAGTCTGTGCTCATTTAAATAATAATGTCTGCAGCAGTTGTATTGCCAGACATACTTCTTTCCCAGTTTGTTTACAAGTTACAAGTATTGAGCACAACTTAAAATCCAGGGTCTGTTTTTTCCTTTGAGATTTCATCAAGAGCTCCTTCAAGGGCTTGTTTGTAACAGGACGATGGATTGGCATATGGTGATCAAAACAAATAATTCATAAAGCAGCCTTTCAGTTCATTCATTTCAAAGATTGTTGAGGTTTTTCATGTTGATTCCAACTAACTTAATCCTTTCATAAAAGGATTTTCAAGGACTCTTATCCAATTTGATTTGCATAATGCATAACACCTATCTGAACTGTCTTAAAGAAACTCTTAATTGAGACCTGTACATTTTAAAACTTCTACATCTCAAAGTAATCTTATCAAAGGGTCCTGTAGAGGGCCTTTTAAGTTTGCTTTTCATCTTCTGAGGAAGAATGGCTCTAGAAGAGAGAGACCACAAACAATACCTTAAAAGTACTACATACAGTGCCCTGCGTAAGTAATGGGACAGTGAAGCATTTGTTTCTTCTTTTGGCTACAGCAGCAGAAGACCACACCGGGTGCCACTCCTGTCAGCTAAGAACAGGAAACTGAGGCTACAATTCGCACAGGCTCACCAAAATTGGACAATAGAAGATTGGAAAAACCTTGCCTGGTCTGATGAGTCTCAATTTCTGCTGCGACATTCAGATGGTAGGGTCAGAATTTGGCGTAAACAACATGAAAGCATGGATCCATCCTGCCTTGTATCAACGGTTCGGGCTGGTGGTGGTGGTGTAATGGTGTGGGGGATATTTTCTTGGCACACTTTGGGCCCCTTAGTACCAATTGAGCATCATTTAAGCGCCACAGCCGACCTGAGTATTGTTGCTGACCATGTCCATCCCTTTATGACCAGTGTACCCATCTTCTGATGGCTACTTCCAGCAGGATAACGTGCCATGTCACAAAACTCAAATCATCTCAAACTGGTTTCTTGAACATGACAATGAGTTCACTGTACTCCAATGGCCTCCACAGTCACCAGATCTCAATCCAATAGAGCACCTTTGGGATGTGGTGGAACGAGAGATTCGCATCATGGATGTGCAGCCGACAAATCTGTAGCAACTGTGTGATACTATCATGTCAATATGGACCAAAATCTCTGAGGAATATTTCCAGCACCTTGTTCAATCTATGCCACAAAGAATTAAGGCAGTTCTGAAGGCAAAAGGGGGTCCAACCCGGTACTAACAAGTTGTACCTAATAAAGTGGCCGGTGAGTGTATTTTTATAACAACACTAGGGAAGGGACATGTGTCCCACATGTCAAGTCCATCAATGCCAAACAGTCCTTCTTAGTCTCCAGGTCAAACTAGAGAACCATCCAGGTGGGAAATGGTAGAGAGTGAGAACTGGCCACACCGCTCTCTTTTATATCCTTTAGGCAGGAAGTATAGTTAGGGACATATGAACAACACTGCCTGCAGGGATTATGGGGTGTGGAGTCAGTTATGTAGTGTCTAGTAAATGCAATCTAATCTACCAAGAAAAACAGTGTGTGTGGTTGAGACCTTGGCTCACATCTTTGTCAATACTCTTGATGTGAGGAAGCACTGTGCAGCCCTCTTTATCAATCTTTCTAATCATTTCACACTGGATCAATCTTTATTATTGGAAAGACTGTCTTCCATTGGCTTAGATCAAACTGCTTGTAATTGGTTCAAGAATTACTTAACTGATAGAACTCAATGTATTGTGGCTGATGGTTTGCGATCCCAGTTCTTAGATATCACTAAGGGAGTACCTCAAGGTTACATTTTAGGATCTGTGCTCTGCACTATTTTTATTAACAATACTGGTTCCCTTGTAACTGTAAATTACACCTGTATGCCGATGACACCATTGTTTATTCATGAGCTTCCTCAATGCAACAGGCTATGGACGATCTACCTTTGACTTTATTCAAAAATTGCTCACAGATCTGAAAAATGTTCTGAATGTGGATACAACTAAATATATGCTGTTCTCCTGGGCTCAATGTAAATTCCATGTCTGTACCCTGAACAGTGCTCAAATAGATAGGGTCACATCCTATAAATATCTAAGAATTTGCATTGATGACAAATTGTCTTTTAAAACACCTGTAGATACCCTAACCAAAAATAAATAAATTAAAGTTGGATTCCTGTACAGAAATAGGCCTTGCTTCACTATGGAAGATAGGAAAAAGATTGTTCAGGCAACTCTTACCAGTTTATGGATATGCATACGGCCACAACCACATTAAAATCATTGAATTCAATGTTGTGTGCAATCCATTTTATAACTGGTGATCACCAATCTGTTGCATGGCGATCCCTGTCTTTAAAAAAAAAGCAAAAAACATGACCTCTCCACCTTCTCCACTTGCAGGTCTCAGAGTACCAAACCAGGTCCCAAGATTGGCTAATCCTCAAAGTTCCATGCGTTTGAACAGTTCAGTCAGTTCTCCATGTATCCTGTGCTTCCTTTTTGTGCTGTAATAATGGAAATAAGCTGTCCACTATCTCACATTTCCTCATCTCTGGCATGATTGTAACCTCAAATAAATGTGTTACTCTTAGCAACTGAGATTTCTTTCTTTAACGACTCATGATGATTGATAAGACATGCTAGTCTGCATGCAAAAGCAGCGTGTCTGCGAAGCGAGTCTCGTTTGAAGCAGCAAGTCTATTTTGGCCGGCAGCGAGGGCATTGCAGATGCATAGATGCAGAGAAATAAGCACCTAATATCAATATAAATATATCATTTATATATATAAATTGACAAATAATCTCAATCATCCTAAAGGAAGGAAAATTGCAAAAATCACCCTGCACACATTGAACGTTTTGGTATTGCATTATGGGCTTGTATTAAAAAAAGAAAAACAATGTTGATGCAATTGATCATGTCATGCTAATACTGTATGGGCTACTTCAAATAATTGAAATTGCAGCTTAGTTGACAAGGTTTCAAGAATATAACCTCCTGTTATGAAGTGTAGCCAAAATCATTTTCAGATAGCTTCCCTGTATGAAATATAGCCTATTTTGTTATCAGATGAACGTTTGTGGCAGTGCATCTCGTCTCGCTCTTGGTGCAGCACCCAGAACTGTGTTAACAGATGCTCCCACTAATAAGCAACAACGACCTTTACACCCAAACCTTTTCCCCTGTCACCTTCTCCTCTCTTCACTGAGCTCTATCACTCCCCCCCTCCTCTCTCTCTCTCACTCTCTCTAAATCAAAATGTTGTTTGTGTGAGAGTAGAATTTAAAATGTACTTCTTTTTTTGTGTGTGTTTAATCCCTTTTCAATTTAACCCCCCCCAAAATGGCACTTTCATTAAAGCACATATAAGAAAATCTCATCACAGACCCAACAAGACAAATGGGCAACAATTGAATCACCGTCTGTTTTGTCAATCAACCTGATCTGCAGTTCAGTGTGTGCGTGTGTGCATTTGTGTGTGTAAGGCAAATGGATTTGGTAAATGACTGGCCCTGAGGCCAGCAGCCAGATAAAGATGTCTGACAATCTGTGAATCCATTACAGCCCCGTACCGTGGTAGTCCACAGTGCCCCTATCCCGACGGAGAGGTAATGAGTAAAGCAGTCAGGATGCATACCAACTACCAATTGGCTCTAAATTGCAGAGACAACCTGAAGAATATTTTATTGGAGACTTTTTTGCAGGCACACTACTCCCATGTGCAGAGATCAAAGTCCCCAGAGCTAAAAGTTGAGTCTGAAGATATGGGGTTATTTTGTATTAATATGTAAATTAATATGTAACTTATTTTGTATAACTTAAATATACATTATTTAAATTAATTCAACTTTGCACAACGGCACAGTTTCCATTTCATCTCAATATCACGATACGACATTGGTCAACAATGACTTTCACAAACTGCAAAATGAATGGAATCTATTGAATGAGACAGACTAAAATCAAAACCTTCTGAAACCTTCCTTATGAAAACACTTGAATAAACAATTCAATTTAAAAACCCAGTGCCAGTATGATCTCATAATCAGGATTATTTTATTTTCTGGTCAATGCCAGGATCTGTCCAGGAACAGCTTGTAAAGAACCCCCTGGCTGAATCACAGTTGTCATGGCGATACTTTGAGCCAACAGATATTCTTCAGAGGGGTTTTATGTCTCATGCATTTTTGTGGAATGTCGCTACGAAGATGAAAACACTGCCTACAGTAAGATTCAAAAAATGTTACAAAGAAGTTGAGGTACACCTGCTGTATATTCATTTAAACAAATAGCGGAGATATGCCATTGTAAATCATTAATTTTAATTATTTAATTAAAAAGGGATACCTACTAACATCCAGCACTAATTTGCACTCACTCCAGCTCCAGTTCATAAAAGCTCCATGCTTTAAAGGTTAAGTCAGCGGGGTCAAGTTTATGTGCATCACACTCTGAGATACCTGATTGGATAGTTCAGTCACGACTGCAGGTTCCCAACCTGCTCCACTAACTTCATGAGATGTGAGTTAGCATCTACAGGGCATGGGTGTCGCAACGCTGTTCTGAATCTGAAAAGGATTCGTTGCACCAGATGCCATAAGTTCCACCTCCTCTGCACCTCAGATTTGCAAGTAGAGTAGATTTGATGTCAACATCCATTAGAGCTGTGGTAATTGAAATTGAGTGTTAATAGACCATGGGGCAAATTGGAAATCCACTCTTGGAGTCAACGCTATCGTAGAGAGGGGAGTTGACACGCACGCACGCACATACACACACAGGGAAGTTTTACTCCCTTTCCATCTGATGAGATAGTGGTCAACACTGACTTTACTGGGTGAAAGGTGTCGCCTTTTTCAGGAGAAGAAAAAGTTAGATCCAAGTGACAGTCTATTATTGTTATTCAATTTCTCACCTTGCAGAAGCTCAATAACCCCTGATGGTTGTATGGCATCATGTGGGGTGGGGTGCTACCACAGGCGAAGGAGCTGGGTTGAGGCTCTGTGAGGCAGGGAAAAAGCTATCATTGCATGCAGTCGACTGAAAGCATAAACTTCCCTTTTCATAAGCACTTACTTCAAATGGTTCAAAATGAAGGTGGCCAAAGTAATAGCCAACCACAAAATCTCCTGCTAGCTCCAGTCCAGTCCAACCTATGGGGTTCCAATGATCCTCATTCTTGGTCCTGGAGGGTCACAGTGTGTCTAGACTTTTGTCCCAGCCTAGTGCTATCATATCTGATTCAACTAATCAAGTGATATTCAAAACCTTGATTAGCTGAATCAGGTGTGTCACTGCTGAGCTGGGACAAAAGCCTAAAGCACTGCAGATCTTGAGGACCAGGAATGAGGAACCCTGCTCTAGTGGCTAAAGGTTAGCAGCTACACCCTGTGCTGCTGATGTGGCTGGGGGCTTCTATGCTGGGGAAGTCCAAAGAGAGCGATAACCCGCATAACATCACACACAAGTCATCCATATTTGAGAGTTGTGTTATCTGCCTATTGGTTGGCATTGTACTTTTCAAAGCCACTTTCATAGAGTAGTGTTGAGAGCCCCGTCTTCAAGCGTCTCACCTTTGGATCTTGTGAGCTGTGTGTTTGATCTCACAGATGGTGTTTCACCGCCATCACAGGCTGAGGAACATATGCTGTATGGGGAATACAACTCCAATACAGATGCTTGGTGAGCCATTCAGGGTGAAATACTGGATGTGTGTGGGTAGTTCTATCGACTTCAAACTGTAATGGCGTTCTCATCTCACTTTCATCATACTTTTGTGTTGTTAACATGTGTGGTGCCTCTTAAAGGCGATTGAGGGATCCCCTGTTCAAGTGCTTTCACATATATTTGCCTTTGCCTATACTGTATAGCTCAGTCCAGTTCAGTGCAGTTGTATTACACTGATAAAGTAACACAATTAACTAGCCTTTCCCAGGTCTAGCTTTTGTTTCTCAGTCCTAGAACTGTACTTTCAGACCTGGGTTTATTGCACACTTAAAATTAGCTAAGGAGTTGCGAGAAAAGGTGGGAAAGGAAACTTAGAAGGCCGGGCATGACTCAATGAATTAGATTAAGACCAAATAAGTTAGGAAAAGTACTGACTGCAGAACCTTATGATGACACATGATATAATGGCTAGCACAATTGCATTCTGTGTAGGGATATGACTGCACAGAGAATCTCAGAGGGAATATGGATCTGTCAATGTAGGTCAAATGCCTTTGCCTGGCAGGCTTCCTATTGTGAACTGATTTCAGGCCAGGTCAAACCACCATAGTCCTAACCTTAACCATTATGAGCTCAACAATATGGCTGGCCTTGGACCAGTTGTTAAGGAATTAAGTTAACCAGAGATAGTCAATTGTTTTCAGTCACTTTCTCTCAGTAGCGCTCTTAGTAGTGTTCTCTGTAGTGCCTTCACTTATTCTCAGTAGTGGAATAGGAAAGTGATGGAGTAGGAAAGAAAAGCAAGACGCTGTTCATCCTAATACTTTTGCTCCTGAACCCATGTTAAAGCTCACTCAAAAATGCTTCTTTTTTTTGTGTGGAGTAAATCATGTGGAGCACTGCTTACAATGGTATAGATCAGAGGTGTTATATGAAAACAGGGTGTTGAACGTTGAGAAAGCCAGATGGAGGTACAGTAGGCCAGTGTTTAAAAGGTTCATACTGCCATCACAACGGTGGTCTACCTCAATGCCAATGCTGCAGCAGGCACGATCTGATCTGAAGACGTGTGAAGTGCTGCAGAAAGCCACCACAAGGTGGGCGCAAATAGAAGCGTCAACAAGCGTTTGATAACAACTGCAAAGTGCCCTATTATTCTTTGACCAAACAGAAATGGGAGAGACAATACATTTTAGCAATGAGGGAACTAATCTATCAGTTATTGATCGCAGACAATGTCCAAACGTCCAAATGTTTTCTACCTCAACCTGCAAGTTCACCTGACCAGGGCACAAATAGAAATGCCAATAACGCTTTTAATTTGTGCAAAATGTTTCTGTGAAAAAAGTGTGGTCAGTCCAAACGCTGACTGTTGCGTCAATCGTAAATAGATGTTTGAATCACACCGGTGTGATCGTATGCTTGAGGGACCACTCTAGACTAATCACACCCATGTGGTCATGCACATCAAAGGGTTAATAAAAGAAGCAGGAGAAGGCGAGAGCTGAACCTACGAGAAAGGTCCCTCTGAGAGCTAATGTGGTACTTACTGTAAACTCCATAACAGGAATACCAATACTGGTACACAGCATCCAGGAGAACGCAGTAGACTTTTTAATAGTGCAATTGTGTGTCTGCGTGTGAGTGTGTAGCTGAACAGACGATGATAAAGGACCAGCCTTGAAATAACATGAATATTCGTGTAGAACACAACACAGTCTGTCTAGGGAACACTTCAATGAGGCCTCAAGGCTACAGTATTGGACAATGGTATACAAACAACATGGTCCATTAAAATTCAATGGGACTTCAAGAGTACAGTGCTGAACTTTTCCAGAGCATACATGTGTCGATGGGGCATTTAACAGACACAAGGAATCACATTACCTTAGCAGCCAACACAAAGTCAATTGAGCAGTAGAAGGAAACCATCTCTAGGGTTTACAGAGAATGGTCCAAAAAAGAGAAAATATCCAGTGAGCAGCAGTTCTCTGGGCGAAAATGCCTTGTTGATGCCAGAGGTCAGAGGAGAATGACCAGACTGGTTTGAGATGATAGAAAGGCAACAGTAACTCAAATAACCACTTGTTACAACAAAGGTATGCAGAAGACCATCTCTGAACGCACAACACGTCGAACCTTGAAGCAGATGGGCTACAAAAGGGGGTCCAACCCAGTACTAGCAAGGTGTACCTAATAAAGTGGCCGGTGAGTGTGTGTATGTATGTGAGTGAGTGTGTGTGTGTATATATATATTATCACAAAAATAAATGAATAAATAAAATAGTTGCAGAAATAATGCAAATAATTTACTTTAATGTCTAAAGTGGGTTTATAATTTACATATCAAAAAAATAACAGACTAATTATTCAGAAGCAACATTGTCATTGTCATGACAGTAATACAGTATATCCTTGATTTGAGTGTTTGGAGTCTGTTTTAGATATTGTTATAGAATTAATGGGCTTTGATGGGCAAAACAAGCTGACTAAAGGCTGTATCTAATTTAACATGCCCAAGGATAAAACTAAGGGCCAGGGGCAAGGATGGATAGAAGAACAGGGAACATTATACTCTGTCACCTACAGTATGTTTGTGCCATTCTATATCCTTATTGGAGTGCAATACAGTGATACAGTATGTGTGTAAAGATATCTGTTTATGTGTTTTGGTCCAAACAAAGCGCTTAGAAAAATCTTGTGTCGAGGTCGAGCACTGGTCTTTACGTATCGCTTTCACGTTTATTTTGTTTACAACAATACGTTCATACTGTATTTGCTGCTTTTAGAAAACATAGCACATGTATGTTTGTGTGGCCAAAGGGGGCAGCAAAGCACAAAACTACATGATTCATCTTTAACACAAAGTCATCCCAAATGGACGTCCAGATGCGATATTACAATAACTCTGCCATTGTGAAACCCATGCCCTCCTCCTTCCCTGACTTTTCCTAAATGTCTGTTTTTAACATAATAGCATTTCAGTTTCAAAATCACACAGAAAAATATCTGGAAGCATTTTCAAAACTATCACATCTTTTTTGGAAGCCTACATCTCAAGGTCACGTCCTGAGGCGCAATTAAAACCTACACATCATGGTGAATCGAAACTTATCTTACAGTTATGAATGGCTTACCATTCACATCATGGTGAATCAAAACTGATCTCATAGTTATGAATGGCTTACCAATTTCAACCATTCGGGTCATACACAGACAGAAAGACAATAACATTATTTGCATGATCAATGCATGATTACATGTGAATAGAAGCTAGCACGCACCCAGCCTCCGAAGAAGAGACACTTGTATGTCGAAACACAATTTTACTCTGTCTATTTAGACCTTGTTTTCAATTAGTGTCCTATGATATCTCCTCCCGTGTGTGTATGTAAGCTTCAGTATGTGTGTCTGCATAAATGCCAGTGATGGTGATAATAGTACTGAAAGTGGGTAGTCATCGCATAATGATATGGATAATGGATGAGACAAACAAACTTGCGCGTGTGTCTGGCGGGTTTATGAAATTGACCTTACAGTTATGAATGGCTTACACATTTCAACCATAATGGCAATATCAGCAACATAGACAGACAATAACAGTTATTTGCATGATCAAAGTGATCAGCGCCCACCCAGCCTGCGAAGAACAGACACGTACCCTTCATCCCATCCATATTTCGAAATGTAGGCTTATTACATTTGTTTTACTCAATTCATAATTTAGCTCTCATTCTATTACAACCACCATATTTTCTCCACCTGTTTGTGTATGCAGGCTACAGTAGCTTACAGGTATGTGTGTCTGATTGATAAGGGTACAATATCCACATGCAGGGAGACAGACAAATTCACCCTGATCACAGATATTTGGAACACTTTTGTGAGTAACTCGATTGCTTGTTATAAGCCAGGAGACAACATGAATATTTTGAATGTGGTTTGTATGGTGTAGGATCAGAGCCGACGGATTTTCTGTGGAATTTACTGACACATTTGCATAAAGCACATAGCCACTGAAAGAAGAAGCGATTTTGTGCCCACTTTTACTTTTTTTTTTACTTTAGCAAATGACTGGTATAGACCTTGTTGCAATTATGTATCATTATATTTCATTACATATCATTATTGCCTCAGATTTGTGTTCTGTTTTACTTGTTATCAAGCACTGGTGCTTCACATTTAACCACAGATTATTTCTTCATTTTTATTTTTTTGACAGTAGGCTATGTACAGTTACACCAGTTATGTCCGGCAATATGTTATATTCAATATGCAAGCTTTTTAAAATACAAAATGTGATATTCTAATAATTGAAGTCATGACTTAACACAACCAGTTCATAATTGTGTGCATCATATTAATCAAATTCAATGATTACACTGCTATATCAACAAATGGAGGTCTCCAGACGTCACTCCGGGTACTTTGGTTAGTAATGAGGGCCTCGGGGCTTCTAGTGTTAAAACACTGGCTGTGTATACCTGGCATTAAATATTAAAAGTGGTTCATTGCATGAGAATGCAAAGCAGTTCATTTGAAAAATATTTAAATTCAAATTAAATTGTGCCAGCCAAAGCAATTGAACCATAATACAAATTCACATGCTCATGCCCTAATACTTTTATTAGAGGCACTGGCCCATGTGATTTGAGTTTGTGTGCGACTGTCCCAAGTGTTAGGCTCATGTAGGAGAGAAGTGTGTGTGTGTGTGTGTGTGTGTGTGTGTGTGTGTGTGTGTGTGTGTGTGTGTGTGTGCGCGCGCGAGAGAAACAGAGATCAAACGTGCATGAATGTCAATGTTACGTAATAACATAATAGCACGTGTGTGTGTGTGTGTGTGCGTGCGTGTGCACGCACACTTTGTGTGGCTGTGTCTATTTGCTATCACAGCAACAGTACTAGCACTGCAAGGCCAGAGTGTCTTAATGAATCAGGCCCCAGATGTCTGTGATGCTTCCCTCTGGCAGTGAAGAATGCTGGGTCTCCCCCCTACATCACCATCGGGAGGCAGCTCTGACAGAATCTGACACAGAAACCCTTACTAGAGAGGAAGTGGGGACAGCCTGGGCATAATTAGAATTAATGTGGGATGGGGAGTGGGGAAATCACAACTTAGATCAGCTCTTTTTATGGATCACTTATCTAGTTATGCAGGTCAGGGCTGCAGCGCTATTGTTTATATTCAAAAAGAAATACAAAGATGGGGCACGAAGAAGCCACCTGTGTGTCAGAGGGGGGGAAAAGAGATAAAAAGTTGAGTGTCACCAGCGTAGCAGTGGTAAGAGAACCCGTGTGAGGAAATTACAGTGCCAAGAGATTTGGTATACAGAGAGAACAATAAGGGTCCTAGGACAGAGCCCTGGGGGACACCAGTGGTGAGGGTGCATGATTTGGACAGCGACCCTCTCCATGTTACCAGGTAGGATACAAACCAGGAGAGTGCAGAGCCTGAGATGCCCAGCTTTGAGAGGGTGGAGAGAAGGATCTGGTAGTTTACTGTGTCAAACAGCAGACAAGTCCAGAAGAATGAGAACAGCAAGGAGAGCAGTCTCAGTAGAGTGAGCAGCCATGAAGCCGGATTGATGTGGGTCAAGGAGATTGTTCTGAAAGAGATAATGCGAGAGTTGGTTACAAAGACAAAAGGCGACAGACAGACATAAATGCAAATATACTAAAAGACATACAGTGCATACCTGCATAAGTAAAAGTGAAGCATTTTTTCTTTGTTTGGCTACATACCCTAAGATTTTGGATTTGAAATCAAACAAGTAACTATGAGGTTAAAGTAGAGATTTGTGTACAGATTGGTTTCCCCATTTAGAAATGACAACACTTTTTATACATAGTCCCCCTATTCAGGGCACCAAAAGTAATGGGACAGATTCATATAATGTCATCTCATGTCATCTTTGATTGGACACAGAAAAACAAACATGTAAGCACGCACAAACAATAGCCACCATCTGATTACTTTCAACTTTTGAAAGTGTGTTAGTCAATTATTTCGATCACTGGTGAGCTAATTCGTGATATGATACATTGTAAATTGTAATCACTGTTAGCTAGTTTAGATTATTGTTTCTGTCAGCCAAGACTTGGCTCAATGAGACTGCTTTTTATTGGCTCATTTAGAAAGCTCACTCTTTCCCCAGAGATAGGAATAATGTAGGCTACATTTTACAATTTGGATGAGAATTGTTTTATGCTGTTACTACTTCTGTGAATGTCTGAAAATCTACATAAAAATAATAAAGTGCTCACATTGAGGAAAAACAGTTATCATTTGTGCAAAATGTTTCTGTAAAAAAATAGTGTGGTCAGTCCAAATGCTGATTGTTGCGTCAATCGTAAATAGATGTTCTAATCACACTGTGTGATTGTACGCTTGAGGCACCACTCTCGACTGATTTCACCCATGTGATCGTACGTGTGAAAGGGTTATTGCACAAAAACATGCACACAGATTTAATTTTTGCTACGATTGATAGTGCAACATTTTTATTTCTGTTTTGGTTGTCTTTCTTTGTTGTCCATCATGGGTCATTGGTATTCATGTCAACATTCATCTCTGGTAAATAACAAACATGAGGTGGTCATGGGAGAGAGAAGAATCAAGGGAGATAAACCAACACAAGTGCATTATTCATAATGAAAAAGACAACAACCTCAACTTCCTCCACCCCCAAGAGTCAACACCTGCATTAGCATTGAATGCATGTTCAAATGTAAATTTGCCCACATACATACCCACCGAGTGCACCAAACCTGATACAATTATCATCAGGGTGATTATAAATGTATGAGTTTCTGTAGACACCAGACATCTCCCCTGTGTTTTGGTGTACCCAATGAACCATGAAAATAAAACATTGACTACATTTCAAACAAACAACTACTGCCATGGGCTAGATATAGTACACAGTGGATTGATCCTATCAGGTGTTTCATCCACAACAACTGAAGGTGTTGAATATGTATGTGTGGGTACAAGAGGCTTATCACCTTTTGGTGACATAATATCTTAATTTCAATTCAAAGTTATACCCTTTCCCTCCATTATTGTTTTGTTGATTGTCATTTGTTTCTACTACATAATGTACATACATTGGGTAGGCCTATTTGATGTGCACAAATGTGTATATGAATAATCACTATAATATAGTATTGAGTTGGTATTGAGTATTGAGTAATTGTTGGGCTTTATGACACTTGCTTAACACTAGAAGCCCCGGGCCTTCATTACTAAGTACCCAGAGTGAGGCCCGGAGACATACATTTGTTTATGTTAGTGTAACAACGTACTCATTGAATTAGATCATACCCTGCAAAAAATAATGTTGTCAACTCATTTTTGTGGGTTCAGTCGAGGGTGGCTTCTTGACAAATGGCTATTAAGGGCATTCCAGGTGGTAAAAGAACAAGGGCAGGTTAAACATGCGCAATGGTAAGCATGGCGGCATCCAAAATGCCCATGCTTACGTTTGTAACGCTTCAGAAGTTTCGATCTTGGTGATTTGGTGACACCAGTCTTTGCATTTCCACATTCAACCGATTACTGGAAAGGGGGAGGGGGGTTGGAGCATCAAAAAGGGACCCAAATTACATTTGACCCAATTTATACACATATTATAAAATATGATCATCTTTCTGTGCAGTCCTCATTATTATACAGTAATATTGTGATACAATTTTGCTGTAACGTTAGCTAGCACGTGCTAGACCGGGCCTACACGTGTAAGTAGGCTATGCCTCGAATGGCTAGCTAATGTTAGCTAGCTAGCTAGCACAAGAAATGCGTCGTCTTGCGCCGAGCTGAGGAACCAAGTTACTGTTGCAAGCATCGACAACGACGAGACATCCAATTATACTTCCAATTGACGTTAGCTAGCGAACCTGTCTTAGCTAGCGAACGTTAGCTAAGTAGGTATCCACTACTAAAGTGATAAACGACGTAAAGTTCGTTGAACAGTAATTTGTCAAATTAAAATCACATCTCAGTGTAACAGTGTTGTAAAAAATATATAGCTATTCAACGGTCATGTTATATTTCTTACCGATTTCTTTCGCTCTTCTCTCTCGTGGTATCTCTTGTGCTTTTTCATGCGAGAAAAGAAGACGGCGGAAAATCGAAAGTTGAACTTGACAAAGTTTCATTACGTCAGTAGTCACGTGACATGCAACGTTAGCGCCCGAGTGGAAAATTACTCTTTGATTCAAAGTCAGTCAAGTACATTAAACCAATGAGGCCTTGATTTAAGTTGAATGAAAGTGATTACAATATATTATACCAAAGAAATGACAGAAACCTACTTATATTGGGTCCGATCAAATAGAAAATACTCCTTACAATATAAAGTATGGACTTGGCCTACAAGAATCACATCCACCAATATAAAGATGCACCCACGGCAGCCAAAACCAGTCACTACTCCAACATCACTAGAAATTAGCAAGGCAACCCAAGAGTCACTTCTCCAACTGTTGGACAACCACTCACTCACCATCACCACTGACTTCTGTGACAGGTTCCTGAGGTTCTTCAAGGGGAAAGTGGATTCTATTCACCAACAGCTCCAGCAGACATCTCTCCACCCATCACCCTGTCTACCATTACACCTCCAGGCCACACTCCAGTAGCTAGCCTTGATGACTTCCTCCCTGTAGATGAAGCCTTAATAAGCTCCCTCATGTCAAAATCCAAACCCACCACTTGCTCCCTCGACCCTAAGCCCACCCACCTAGTCAAGGCTGGCCTCCCTGCTCTCTGCCCCCTGGTGGTCAACATTGTCAATGCGTCCATTACCACTGGCACTGTTCCGACTCCCCTGAAAATCACTATAATAAAAAAAAAAAAACAAGGACTCTTGAGCCAGTCAACCTTAAAAACTACAGGCTCATTTCCAACTTGTCTTTTCTGGGCAAAGTCCTGGAACATGTGGTAGCAGCTCAACTCCAACAACATATGAATTCCAATGAGCTTTCAAACAACTTCAGTCAGGTTTCCAGGCACAGTACATAAACTGCTTTAGTGAAGGTAGTCAATGATCTGCTCTGTACTGCTCACGCCAGAAAAATCTCTATCCTCTTCCTGCTGGACCTGTCCACAGCTTTTGATACTGTGTAAGTGACTGGAATAGTCTTGAAATGGTTCCAGTCATATCTCTCGGGTAGGCAACAGTTTATGTTTGCATGAAAATCCCTAACTTCATTCTGTAATCAATATGTTACATTATCAAAGCTGACTCACATTTATTCATGTTAGATTGCACTAAAACATTTCCCCCGCTTCTCTGTGCTGAGAGGAATGTGTGATGACAGTATGAGAGTAGATTGGAGTTGATCCCATTGCTTGGTCCTCATTAAAATAACAAATAAATAATAAATAATGATATTTGAATCATTTCCACTCTTCATCTCTGTAATTCATGAGCTGCTACAGTATAATAAACGATTTTGCCTTTTAATAAGGCAAGCTGATAAGGTAAACCATTCTCTTTTCAAACATCTTTCACAGCTTTTGCCACCACCTTGTTGATGACTTTCGGCAGCACTTCACAACTCATGTCTGTCACAGCAGCAGCATTGAGGTATACCACCCTTGCGACAGCAGTATGAACCTTTTAAACACTGACTATATTCTGACTATAGTCTGACTATATTCCATTTTTGGTGAGTTAATTTAAAGATAGCTTTGTAAAAAAAACTGGTCTTTTTTTTTATAGCTTGTGAAATAGAACACTGTGCTATCTCATAACACAAGATAACTTCAGATACATTGTTTTCTTACCTTTTATTCTAAACAGTCTTGCTGCATTTTACCACAACATTCTAAATGGCCTGGTCCATCTAGTCTCAGCTGTTATCTGTATCTGCCAGGAGCTGACAAGGTATGCATTACTAGTGCTGAAGGGAGGGAGGTAAAACATAAAACAAATGATGAATGAATTGGTTTATTTGATTCAGTTGTACTATCCAGAGCCCCAATATAACATGAGCAGGTCTGGTGACAAACACATATACATCTTAAATCACACCCATCTAAAACTGAGCATTTAAGGGAGACAGAAACCACATTTTTTTATATTTTGGTGAATTTAAATTGATCTGGTGCAGATGAGACCCGGTCTTTATTGAAATCATCTCCTTAAAACGAGAGAGAGTCTCTTTCAAGTCTGTTAGGGAGGAATACTTTTATCTTCACAGGTAGTATTTCCCAGAACCTATAGAAGCACTCACACACTAATTTCCGTATCCAGATTTATGTTGCATTTATATTGGGCATACAGCTCTTCCAACCATCACCCCATTATCCTATTGTACCAGGAGAAGATATACTTTAATTTAGGCCTCTTCCCTCTCCTCCTAAATTGCTTTGCAAATTAGCTGTGCTGATGCCAAAAAAAGCCATTATGCTTTCCCCCTCTGGAGAACACAGAGCGTGTTGCTTGGTAGCAGTAATGCACGGGTCGACTATTTATGGACCGACAGTTTCATAGACATGGTCTGAGCCCTCTCAACCCAATATCATGCAGATAAAACAATCATCTGAACCCGACCCGAACCAGCAAATAGGAAAATGAGGATAGATGGTCAGTAGCGCAAACAAGCAAAAATATAAATGACATACATAGAATCTTTTAGCATTTTAATTTTAGAGGAATATATAGGCTAAGCCCATAAAGTAGGAAAAACAATACCAATCCATAACATAACCTACATTTTATTAGTTCATAGAATTTGACCCGAACCACCCCAGGCCTGATCTCACCATTATTTCTCATTGACCCGAGCCCACCCGATCTCAGGCCGACCTGTGTATCACTACTCGATAATATTTCTTATCTCAACTGGGGGACACAAGTCGTCTCAATGTCTCCTCTAACTACCACATTGGAGAGGAAACCAAATCTGCAATCTGGGAAGATTGACTTGGCCAGTCAACAACTTTCCACTTTTTGGGCCTGAAAACCTCCCGAGTTACCATGGCAGTATGTTTTGGGTCATTGTCCTGCTGTATGATGAAGCACCATCCAATTAGTTTGGAGGCATTTGCTTATACTTAGGCTGACAAGATGTTTCTGTACACTTCAGAATTCATCCTGCTGCTGCTGTCAGCAGTTACATCATCAATGAAGACAAGTGAGCCAGTTAAAGTTGAAGCCATACATGCTCAAGCCATAACACCCCCTCCACCATATTTCACAGATGAGATGGTATGCTGTGGATATTGGGCAGTTCCTTTTTTTGTCCACACTTCACTCTTGCCATCACTCTGGTAGATGTTAATCTTTGTCTCATCTGTCCACAAGACCTTTTTCCAGAACTCTGCAGGCTCCTTTAGGTACTTTTTAGCAAACTGTAACCTGGCCATCCTGTTTTTGCGGCTAACTAAGGGTTTGCACCTTGCAGTGTAGCCTCTGTAGTTCTGCTGGTGAAGTCTTCTGCGCATAGTAGTCTCACATACATTCACACCTACCTCCTGGAAAGTGTTTCTGATCTCTGGGACAGTTGTTTTGGGGTTTTCTTAATCATGGTGAGCATTCTTCGGTCATCTATTGTAGAAGTCTTCCTTGGCCTACCAGGTCATTTGCGATTTCTGAGTTCACCAGTGCTTTCTTTCCTTTTAATGATGTTCCAAACTGTTGATTTTGGTAGGTTTAAGGCTTTGGCTTTGTTGCTGATAGATTTTTTCTGATATTTCAGCTCATAAAGGCTTCCCTGACTTTCCTGACTTTGGTCCTCATGTTCACAGACACCAATAGCAGACTCCAGAGGCAAACGCAAAGCTTAGAATCAATACTAGACATTGACAGCTCTCTTATGACTGCACAAATGATGTGATGGAACACATATAACGAACCAAAATTCCATTCCAGCATTCTCTTGCAGTTCCCATGTGACAGTGTAATGAGGAGCAAAAAACATGTTGTAACACCATATGAATTCAACCACACGCATACAGAGAAACTTTCATTAAAATCATGGCCATGTTGGTAGAATCTCTCAAATAGATGTTGTTTACTTAGATATGCAGTGACGGAGGGGCTGATAAAAACATCAACAGTCGCCTGACCAAAGCTAGAGGAGCTTTTTACAGACTTTAACCCATTTGAAAATCAGACATCTATTCAAGGATTCCTAGTTGAAGTTATAACAGAGCTGTGTCACATCCACTTTGCCGTAGGGCTCAGAATCAGACTTAAAAATGATCAACATTCCATACCAAATGCCTGAGGAACGTCATGCAGATTTTCTGGCCACAAACCATTTTAAACAAACAATTACTGGAACACTCAGGACAGGAATCTATGGATGCGTGCTATCGATCACTGTGGCTGACGTGAATAAGGCTTTTAAATGCGTCAAAATCCGCAAAGCAGACGGCATCCCTGGCCGTGTCCTCAGAGCATGCGCTGACCAGCTGGCAGATGTCTTCACAGACACATTCTCTCCCTGTCCCAGTCTGTAACCCCCACCTGTTTTAAGGTGACCACAATCGTTCCAGTGTCCAAAAAGACCAAAGTGATTGACAAAGGCCTTAATGACTAATCCCCTGTTGCTGTGTATATGACAAATAAACGTTGATTTGACATTATAACCAGAAGAAGGTGGAAGT
The DNA here is from genome assembly GCF_951799395.1 of Argentina silus. Taxonomy (NCBI): domain Eukaryota; kingdom Metazoa; phylum Chordata; class Actinopteri; order Argentiniformes; family Argentinidae; genus Argentina; species Argentina silus. Next base: position 6,615,817 of record NC_139665.1, read on the forward strand.
GGATTTGCCACATTCTGAGGTGCCAAGAAGGGAACCACTCTAAAACGGCCCTGGACGCTGGAGGGAAAGCACAAACATGGACACCTTAGAGCAGGACAGTGGAAAAATAGTCTTGGCTTTGCCTTATGTGCCAGTGGGCACAAAGAGGATAACTACAATTAAGTAAGAAGTTGTTGTGCATCCACACCTGAGAAGTAAACATTGTGTTGTGTTGTGCTGTGCTGTGCAGGGCAGTGTTGTGTAGTATAATGTTGTGTTGTCCTGTGCTGCTTTGAGATGCAATGAATTGTGTAATAGTGGTACAGTATGCTGTCTTTTCCATTGTCTTTTTTTTGTTGTTGTCTTTTTTTAGCTTGTGTGGGCCATGGGACTGCGCCCTCTGATAATCCAACTCAAATTCCTATCCTTCAGAGATATGCCTGCTCTGTGTGTGTGTGTGTGTGTGTGTGTGTGGGTGTGTGCGTGCGCGTGGGTGCGTGCGTGCGTGTGCATTTGTGCGTGTTTGTGTGTCAGAGGAATTGGTGGTGGGAGTGGATTTATTAAACAAATAAAACAGTAATCCTCCGGAGAAATAAACGTGAAATTGATCCAAATAAATCTTATTATTGGAGAATGCATTCTGGCTCCATAAAAATGCATGCTGGTGAGCCGGAGATTTAAATCAGGTGTCAAGTCGCCAGCAGAAATGCAACTTTGGCATAATTCAGCTAATAAGAACAGAAGACACTTAATAACAAAGCTCTCAGAAGAAAAATTAGCTGACAATCAAATTAATTGAATGTGCAAGATGGTTAGGGAGTGGATATTTGTATTGGGGAAGTCTGGCTACTCTACTCTATTCCCCAAATAAATCAGTCTGATTGAAACTACGTTTGTTGTTGGTTTGTTCATTTAGTGCAAATGTCAGGATACACTAACACAACTTGACAGGTTCTCGCACACAACTACTGAGACAGGTGTCAAATATCAATTTTGCAGTCGTTGTAGCTGTCGTTATTAGTAATTGCTTATTTTTTTATGAAGAGTAGTCCAAACACTTTCTACCTCAACCTGCAAGTTTATCTGACCAGGGCACAAACAGAAGTGCCAATTACACTTGATAACAAGTGCAAAGTGCCCTATTATTCTTAGACCCAGCGAAAATGGGAAAAGCAATACATTTTAGCAATGATAGAACAAATCTGTCCCATTTCTGCCGCTCTCCGTGCAGAATAGGAGAACAAGAAGAAGCATGGCCTTCCTTTATGCACAGCTCTCTACACACTGCATATAGCCAAACGGATATGTTGATCTGGTTATTTCCACAGCCATCCCAAGTATTCATTTTGCGGTCATTGCAGGTGTCGTTGCTTTTTTTATAAAGAGTAGTTCAAACCCTTTCTACTTCAACCCACAAGTTCACCTGTCCAGAGCACAAATAGAAGCACCAATAATGCTTGATAACAATTGCAAACCAGCACAACATAATTTGAAGGAATAATGACAAGGAATAGATGCATAAATATCAGCTACATATTATTTGTTGATAATATTGGACACTACTGTACCCTCAGGCTATGCGCATCAGGCAGTGGCATCAGTGTTTGTTCATCCACGCTTATCCTGGTCCTTCTGCTCCAATACTTCAACAACAAATTATGTTTGGGTCGGCTCAAATTTCAGAGAATTAATACAGGCCGTGTCGGTTTTGAGTCTTGTGTGTGCGTTACAGTAGGCCTATGTTTATGACAAACAGAATTTTGGTGTGGGGCATGGCCAAAGTTGGGAGAAGGGTATCTGTGCTATGTCCTCCTTGTCTATGTCTTCCTAAATAGTACCCTATTAATGAGACACTTCCAGGTCGGGACCACATAAAACGAACCTTCCTGCTTTGCTATTCTGCCTTGTTTTCATCACGTTTCCAAGGTGAGTTTGGACGGCATTATCATCTGTGAGGAGGGACAGATTAGAGCTTGGGGGAAATCAACATTCTATTTACTTGGCAGTATGTTGGCACGTTGAAATTCTGACAATACTACAGAAAGAAAAAAAAGAAAGAAAAGGATAACAGAGAAGGGAAGGTTAAAGTTAATTCGAGTCTACATCAATTCTGTTTGAGCTTCTTTTTGGCTGTTCATAATTGTTCCACTGACCAAAGATGTGGGGTCGTTGCTGCCCACTGTCTTGCATATTCATTAGAGTGTCGATTTACCTGAAAAGTTCTGATTGCCAGGTATACTGTTACGGATGGGGGTCGCGCTCCCCAGTGCGGTCCCGAGGTGTCTCCCTCCGTCCATCCACTGTGCCACCTCAATCACAAACTCATCACCAGCACCTGTGTGTAATTGTCACTCATGTTACAGTATATGTACCCTCACTTCCCTTCACTCCCCGCTTAGTCTTCACCATTTGTCGGTCGCTTCACAAGCGTGAGTTATATGAATACACAAGTACTATTTTGAGACTGTGATCTCCCCTTTTATTTCGAGCCTTGAGTCTGTGTTTTTGTATCCTGCTTTATCTACTCTTCCCAAGTAAAGATCCTTTTATTTGGTACCGCTAACTAACTACTCTCTCTGCACTGCACCTGGGTCCGCTTACAACACCAAAACCTTACAGTATACTACACAACCGTTTTAAGTGAGACTGGATAGAAAAGTAGCCTGCAGCAGGCCAGTGTTTAAAAGGTTCATACTGCCATCACAACAGTGGTCTCCCTCAATGCTGCTGCTGCGGCAGACACAAGTTGTGAAGACGTGTGAACCACTGTCGAAAGTCACCACAAGGAGCTTTGAAGGATCTTTGAAAAGATCCATCCCTTGTTGTTATAATTTACTGACAGTGCTGGCATTGTAGGTGTTCACTCCAAATAATCACTAAAATAAAAACTAGAGAGAGAATTTTATTTAACCTTTATTTTAACAGCTCTCCCATTGAGAGCGAGGTCATTCAATCAATCAACGAACCACCCAATCAATGGACAAAATCACTCAATCAAAAATATCCCAGTATGGGCCTTTACTCATATGGCTTGTCCATACAGTCTCTGGCCCCCTCAATATGGTACCATTACACATACATTTAGGGTTTGTTTTGCCATCGGGTTAGACCAGAAGCGGCCTTGCCTTACCACCCCCTGTAAATCCCCCCTGAGCCCCTCCCATTTCTCCCATGGCTTGGTCACCTCTAATTGGATAAGTTCACTCCTGCCAAAAGCGTATGTATTTATTATTGATGTTTTTCCAAGCCTATGTGCAGTCACACAAACTATGCCCGTCAATATTTAAAATTCAATATTACATTTTACATTTTAGACATTTAGCAGATGCCTGCATCCAAAGCAGCTTACAACAAGTACGTTTGTCGACAGTAAGTGAATCATCTATACATTACATACAACAGTCATCATAAGAAAACAAATCTTTGCTAGGACCAAGAGCCATTGGCAGTCACAATGCTAGAAGAAGGAAGAATTACTTTTTCTTTTCTTTTTTTTTTACAGTATAGAAACTGTACAGGGGGGTATTGGGGATGAAGAGGTCTTTAGGAGGGACAGTCAAGATGTAGCCTGAAGAGATGGGTCTGCAGTCCTGACAGCAGTGGGAAGCTTGTTTCACCCCGGGGCGCCAGGACAGTGAAAAGCCGTGATCGAATAGCTTGACCAATGCATCCACGTAGGGGCGGCAGTGCCAGGCGGCCAAGGGTTTGGGGGCTAACCATTGCTTACAAGTAGGGAGGGGCTGTTCCCTTTGTCACCCGGTAGGCAGCAAAGGGAACAATATGTAAGCCCTTTAAAACACAAAATGTGGTATTCTAATGAGTCAAGTCCGACTAAACACAACCAATGCATTGTTGCATGGCATTTATCCAACTGAATGATCACGGTACACTAACGTCAAAACTAATGGTAAAATGGCTACATAGGTTAGTACTTAGGACCATTTGTATCTTAATATTTCCCCCGAAATATCTCATGACATTCTGCTGCTTATACTGTACTTTCAAAATACCTCTCATAATATGTATAATAAGTAATGTCAAACTGTGTAGCATTGTCCAGTACCTGAAAGTCAACAAAAGTTATTATTCTCGCCCCTCCTCTGTACCTAGGAGGGAATCATCACCGTTCTTCCCCCTGGTCCCTTGATCAATTTGCCCCAAAAACAGTTCACCTGAACAGTTTCTTCCCCATGGCAGTGGGGCTCACAAACAAGCCCCCTGCCTCCCACTGACTCTGGGACTCCACCCCCCCCCCACCCTGTCACACTCACAATGCACTGACAGTGTAATTTATTTAATTATTTAAAATTATTCTAATTTATAGTGTACATAGTGTACTGCATTTCGTTGTCTCTGTACTTGTACTCTGCACAATGACAATAAAGTTGAATCTAATCTAAAAAAAAAAAACATGTTCCATAACCATTTCACAGCCTCTAGCCTCATTGCCACTTAGCCTACAAAATGTACTGTTCTGCTGCTCTTTTTTGTAACTTTGTAAATTTGTTATTGCTATTTTGTTAATATTTTGCTATTTAGTAAATTTCTTGTCAATTCTTGCTTTGTTTTTTATGTCCATGCACCAACCTCACCAAGTCAATTTCCTGTATGTGCAAATATACTTGGCCAAAATAAAAGAATTCTGATTCTGATTCAGAATTTTGAAGAACAACATCTCCATCGTGGCTGTCCTGCTGCGTCCTTGGCGCTTACTGCGGTGTCCGTGGTCGGTAACACATATACCGATCCCTGCCATATCCCTTTTAAGGATCCTCATACTGGCCTCTTTACCATCACCCATGATCCTGTCTTGGGGAGTTGGTCTGCTGGCCCTTCTTGCATAAATAAATAATTATTACACTTTCCTATGTCCTCCTTCACGGGCCTTATCCTTGGCTGTTTCTCATTCTCTCTGACACTCCCTCAGCCCTCTGAGATACCGTAGTACCTCACCTTTCCCCATATCTCATCCTGACTCTCAGAACACCCCTCTACCATGCCCCTGACCCTCAATTATTTCTTTCCTTCTCTCCCTCTAATGGCATTTTACTGAATACGGACCTTCACAGTTCAACTCATGATAGCTTCAGAACAAGCCAAATCAGAAAAAAAACAGATCAAATCAATCATCCAAGTCGAATTATAATTCCAACCCTCGAGCAATCCATACGGAAATCCCTTTCATCCATAAAGAAAAGTCAAGGAGAGATCTCTTTTACACCCCTCCCGCTGTTGTGTGTGTGTCTGTGTGTGTGGGCAGTGCACCAGCCCCTCCCCTTGCGCTTTCTCACAGGGAAGCACATTGTGTCTCTCCCTCTCGCCTATCTGAATCAGAATTACATTACATTGACCAAACTGTATTTGGAATTACAGTCCCTTCATATGTCCAATCAACATACAGCAAACACAAAATGCACAAAACACAAACAAGACAAACACATAACACGGACACCTAAAGCATACAAACAAAACACACTGAACAAAAACAATACAAACAAGACACAATAAACAACTCTACTCTCCGGGTCCCACAAGATAACATTAAGGAGTAAAACTCTTCTCTAATTCATGCTGGACACATGCATATGACTTCACACTCACAGACAAAGAGGCTGTGTTCTGTTATCAAGTCAACTACACTGTTGAAGCAAAATATGTCATGATTATGATTTTGTTCCGTGTGCATTTGGCCACCTAACTGTCTCCACGAGCTGGAGTGCCTTATTTTGCTCCTGCTGTTGAGCTTTGATTCAGCTCAAATTGTTGTCCACATTGAGAGTCAAAGAAATGTATTACACAGATCTTTGCCTGGTCCAAACCAACAATGTCGCTAATCCTGTGCACTATACAGTAACTCCTCATTGCTTCCTTTCCTAGAACAACATGACCTGCAAAATAATTGTCCATCATACTAGTCATGAAGTAGAGGAGACAAGGAGTTGAGGTAATTTACTATTGGGACATGGACTCATAATCACAAGTCAAGAAGACACATATGCCTTTTTGCTGCCTGGCCACATCTGATCTGGCACACACGCACGCACACGCGCGCACACACACACACATACTCCTGCACTGAGGTTGTTCAGGGTGACTGTGTGCTGTCCAGCCTCTGTGGTTGCAGGTGTTTTGAGTCTGAGTGCAATTTTGGAGGCAATTTCCTCTTGGTTAGCTACCCAAGCTGTGCCTGGACAGGGTATCATATCATGGGGGGAAAATGAACTTGCCAGCTGGGCTCTCTGTGATAGCAGTCCTCATCATGACTAAATGAGTCCATAGACAAAATAGACAAAAGAGAACACCATATTGTTACTGAAACAGATGGTCTATGGTGTTTATGTAAGTGACACACAGTGAAGTGACATGTATTTAAAAATATTTGTCACACTCTACTTAAAAGAGTAATTACATATTTGAACGACCAATGTAATCTAAAGGGTTGCCATATAGAGTGTCATTAGTTGGTTTTCAGACTGATTTTGAGTACATAATCAGAATAAAAATAAAAATACTTCAAATACTACAAATACTTATAAAAAATACATTACTTTTTCCACATTTTGTTCAATTTAAAATGGATTACATTAAAAGAATTTGCCATCAATCCACACACAATACCCCAGAATGACAAAGCAAAAACACGTTTTTAGAAATTTCAGTAAATGTATTAAAATTGAAATACAGAAATATCTCATGTACATAAGTATTCAGACCCTTTGCTATGACACAATTAACTAAAATGCTAAAATGTCATCAACAAATCACTCAATAAGACATTAACACCTTATAGTCCCCTTAGAGAGTGCAGTAAGGTGCAGGTAGGATAGCCTCCACATCTTTATTACATCTTTATGCCCTCCCACTCACCATATTAGCCCACCACACTGGGACATCAATCATGTTCACTGATCCCATGGCTATTTTCAAACAATCTCTCTCTCTCTCTCTCTCTCTCTCTCTCTCTCTCTCTCTCTCTCTCTCTCTCTTTCTCTCTCTCTCACTCTCACTCACTCACTCACACACACACACACACACACACACACACACACACACACACACACACACACACACACACACACACACACACACACACACACACACACACACACACAGACAATTTGCAATCTTTGCTGTATTAAAAAGTCATTTCCCTTCCATGGGTCCTCAGGTGTGAGTAATCTGGCCTCTCCTCCCCCAGGGCCCAGGCTAGATTTATCACCCTGCAGGTAATTGAATATAAATTATCAATAAGTGCTTAAGAGGGGTTTGGCCACCAGAAAGGCTAATTTCACCACATTATGCTCTCAGACAACATGACAACATGTTGGCCGCTCCTTGCCTAGTCCACTTCCCATACATCATGAGGGGGAGGTCTATGCTTGGTTTTAAATGCCATTAGTAAAGTCTAAAAGCTTGTGACAGTTGACCATGAATGATCTAAACCAGAGATTGATATCTGATATAGAATAATATCTCTCAAACCTCTAGGCTAGATTTGTGGGACAAACATATAGTGTATATTCCAATATGCACTTATAAGGAGTGGCCATTCAAGGCCTCTGATATAAACTTCTCGATCATATTTGAGGTCAGTACCTCTCTTTATTTGTCACAGTCATAACTAGTACATCAATGTACTTACTCCATTCTGAGACCACTCCACTTGCGTGGAACTTCCCGAGCGAGATTGAATAATGAACTTATCAAGTAAGTGAAAGAATGTCCAGTAAAAGAGAAAATGCTAAACCCAAGCATCGTATTCGAAATGTATCAATACCTCAATGCAAAAGTCAATGTTGCAATTTCTATGGAAACAATCTGATTCACATTATGCTGATGTTTATAAAGAAAGCTGGGAAAAAGGGAAATAAGCACAAATAATTCTCATCAAAACGAGATTCCATTCGGCAGTTCAATCAATACAGAAACATATTTTGGGAGATTGGAGTGAAATATGCGCAATTTACACAACACAACACAGAACAGATATCTTTCATTCTGGTGCTATTGTGTTTCAGTGATGTATGAAACTTCCCTCCTGCTGTGATTATGTCATTGCCCCCCCCCCCCCCTCCCCCTCCCCCTCCCCCTCTGTGCACCTTCCTTGCTGTTTGCCCGTCTCTCGCGCTCATCTTCAAAGACCTTGCTCTTGTGTGAACACGCGCAGCTGGAGACGGCGATTTGGAAACACATTAAATACTGTCCCTGTGCTGCCAGCATAGACACCTCACAGATGGGAGTGTTACCGCATTACATGACCGAACTTAGGAAAGTCAATATACTAGACAGCAGAACTATGGAAGTTGTGGGAAAATGAAATCTCTCTATTCCTCTCTCTTTCTGCATCTCTACAGTGTTGCCATGTAAGACATTTCTCGGTTGTTCACTGGCAAAGAGGCCACTTCCTCTTTGGCCATTACTCATGATGACATTAGCATAAAGAAAATAAAGCAGCAAAAACAAATGGACTCTGTCATCAAGATGAACTCAGTTCTTTACTCTTTGTTATCCAGGGGTAAAGGAATAATTGGTTTTAGACAACTAATTTGTGAGATAATGGGAAGATGGGTTGAAAAGGAGTGAGGTTGTTCATTTCAGCGCCATAATGGGCTATTGACTGTAACCTTGTGAGGGGAGATGTTTACGTGATGGTATATTAAGTAGCTGATGTAAAGAAGATGGTTTTTAAATTGCTCCCTAAGGCAGAGAGTGGGTTTCAATAACCTTCCCAACTGTAGAATTTACAAAGAAGTCTAATGATACCCTGATATGAAATACATTTTCTTCTGTCCATTAAATAATTGTCAAATTACATGAAGCCTGATCAAGGCCTTATTCAGACAACTTCTGAATGAGTAGGTAATGGTCGACCATATTGAATGCCCAGGTCTAAAGCCAGATTGGTGCACATTTAGAAAAGAATGAGAAAATAAAAAGGTTCTTAACTGGGAGTTGAACAGGGACTCTAATACTTTGGGGGCAAGGTAGCTTGGATATTGGACAGTAGTTATTTAGGTCAGAGGGGTCACCACCTTTATGGAGATGGCCTGCCTTCCAAACCTTGGGGATAGCACATGAGATAAGAGTCAGATTAAAAATATGTGTCAATGACTCCGCAATCAGGGGGACCGAAAGCTGCAATCGGCCTGCATCAAACAGATCAGCCCCAATTTTTATGTATGTTTTCTGCCAGAGATATACATATAGATGAGGAAAGTTCTAGAGCAAATTTGGGGTCAGGTATGCAGCTGATATAGGAAATATCCAACCAATGAAGATCATGTAAATAACCTTGCTGCTCATGTAAAAAACCTTGCTATATATTTATAAGGCCTATTTGTCAGGATGATATTTAGGAGGGCGGATTTATTCAGGTTCTTTAAATTAGGTTGTGTTGGTTTTGTGATTAACTGTGACAGTTATTTATTTATTTATCTGAGGTTTGTGACAACCAATCTACGTTTAGATCACCTATTATTATTACTTCAGAATGTACATTGGAGGATAGAAGTTCAGTTAAGTTATCAAGAGCACTATGATGAGCAGATGGTGGGCGTCACAGACAGCTTAGAGTTATTTCCAAAACACACACTTAGGACATTCATATTGATTTGCGACAGCGGAGGACAGCAGAACAGATGCAGTAAAAGAGCATTTGACAAAAGTAGCCACACCTCCCCCTCTCCCTTCTCTGTCTGTCCTATATATGGTATATCCATTACATCATTGTCAGTCACTGACAAATTTAGCCATGTACAGAGATCATAAAATGTCTGGGTTTGCCTGGTTGAGGCCATGTATTGATGAAGTCCATTTTATTTATTAGGGTTCTAGCATTTAAATATACACTCAAAGGCCACTTTATTAGGTACACCTTGCTAGTACCGCGTTGGACCCCCTTTTGCCTTCAGAACTGCCTTAATTCTTTGTGGCATAGATTCAACAAGGTGCTGGAAACATTCCTCAGAGATTTTGGTCCATATTGACATGATAGCATCATTGCTGCAGATTTATCGGCTGCACATCCATGATGCAAATCTCCCGTTCCACCACATCCCAAATGTGCTCTATTGGATTGAGATCTGGTGACTGTGGAGGCCATTGGAGTACAGTGAACTCATTGTCATGTTCATGAAACCAGTTTGAGATGATGTGAGCTTTGTGACATGGCGCGTTATCTTGCTGGAAGTTGTCATCAGAAGATGGGTACACTGTGGTCATAAAGGGATGGATATGGTCAGCAACAATACTCAGGTAGGCTGTGGCATTTAAATGATGCTCAATTGGTACTAAGGGGCCCAAAGTGTGCCAAGAAAATATCCCCCACACCATTAGATATTTGCGTTAACGAGCAGTTGAACAGGTGTACCTAATAAAGTGGCCGGTGAGTGTAGAGTGTAGGCCACTCCACTTGGCTGTTTTCCATGTACAGTACTTGAGTGTGCTGTAGGCAACCCCTACAGTTTGGGAAACACTATCATATTGGCTGATCCTAGCTCAGTTTGTCTGCCATTACATACAACTATTCCATTATTGCATAGCAGTTAAGCTAAGCTGATCCTCGATCCACAGCTTAAACAAGGTATGAGAGAGAGACACAACTGAATAACAACAGCCAAATCAAATGGAGATCCGTTCTGCTCTGCACATACATACATCGTCCTAATACGCTTAATTCTCTCCATGAAAAAAGTCAACCCTTAAATCCCTTGCACTGCTGAGCACTAAAAAATTGTGGAGGGGGAGACATGGATGTTTAATAGAAATCAAATTTGATATGCGCCTTACGGAAGATAACAGAGTTAATGAAGGTGGAGATAAGTAATTTAATTTGCCCAGCCACCCCTATTGAGAGAGATAATGGCATAATGGAGGTTGGGAAAAATGTAAGTTAAGACTGGAGGAAACGCATGAACCTTCAGGCCCTGTGGATGGATTTATTGGGGTGAGATGTAACTAAGACATGGCTGCTGGCTTTTTTAATGTAAAAATCTAAATAGACAGTGCACTTTATCTAGACATGACTAGTCATTTAAACTACCAAGAGGACAATTAATTGAATAGAATTTCAAACTTATACATTAGCTAGGACATTGGGTACTCAAAAGTGAGTTTCTGAAAGTCGTGAATCTGTATATGTACCTCTGTGTTAAAGCAGGCCTCAGGAGAAGGTAATGATAGATTCAGGAGAGAGAGGGTTGTTAAATCACTGTATGCTTCTCCCAAAGGGCATAAAAGGATAAACTCCATGGGAGTTCTTACCGCCTCTTGCTGAGGTAAAGTTTACCCAGCAATCGACCCAGTGCCGCACAGTGACACACATCTTCCTCCCAAGAATGATTACCCGCTGAAAATAGCAGACCTACTTATAAGGTTGAGTACAAGTTTTTCTCTCTTCTTTCTCTTTTTCCAGCACGACCCATCTGTGGTTACTATGATTATCATAAATAGTTTTACTTTCACAGGGTCATGGTGGGACTCTGACGATTGGCCTAGTTATGTCTGTCATAATCCTCCAAAACAATAGCAGACCACTCGACTGCTAAGGTCTGGAATCGCCGGAGGGCCGGTAAACTTATTGGACATTTCTTACCAATACCACGACTCACTCAAGGAGTGCAAGTCTAAGAAATTCATCTAATTTTACATACATATTAATTTAAATATTTACATTCCCCTGCTATTTTAGCACTCTCCAGGAGCCTGATAACAAAAGGGAAAGAATGTCATCCTTTTATCTTTAAATTAGACATGGCATAATCTACTTTGCACAGGCTCATGCAATGACTGTCTGCCTTTAACAAAGTAAGGAAGCACAGTGGATTTGGGCAGGTACTGTAGCTGTCACTATTTTGCATAAGCATTGGTCAGGATAAATGGACTACCTATGAGATAGTGTTGACTGTACAGTATGTCATTGCTATAGGCCAGCAGCTGTAGGAGAGAACTGGCTTTGAGTAGGATTTCTAAATTTATAATTTGATAACTGGCTCACCTGTTCAGTTGAGCTCTTTGCTTTTCTTCTTTTATTTTTTTACAATAATCACCAGGTGTGTGACAGATGGAAATGCAGGGAAAATGGGTTGGAACAGCTTGTCGCCTTATCAAATCTGGTTATTCAGAGGATGGTTGTCACACACACACACACACACACACACACACACACACACACACACACACACACACACACATGCACACACACATACACACACACACACACACACACACACACACACACACACACACACACACACACACACACACATGCACACACACATACATACACACACACACACACACACACACACACACACACACACACACACACACACACACACACACACACACACACCAAAGCCTATCTCCTCTGCCCAATGTGTTATCCAGTCAGTGGGAAGTCCTGAATCTCTCTGCTGCTGGTCCATGAAATAAGCTGCACCCCTGCTTCCTGGCCCACTCTGCCCCACCATGAGGTTTAATTTTGGGCTCCAGCGGTCAGATTGGGCTCTGTGACCCACTCGGCCCAATCTCTATGTGGTGAGCAAGAGGCAGTGTAGCGAACTCAAAAATACCCCCCAAAGAACACACCTTTGGTTCCTGTGTTTGCATGTTCTTTATCTATTAACAATAAAAGCATGGAGAAAAGGATGCTACCAGTTTGTTGCAATCATAAAAACTGTGTTTATTGTGATACGGTGCCCTGCATAAGTAATGGGACAGTGAAACATTTGTTGTTCTTTTGTCTCTATACTCCAAAGGTTTGGAATTGAAATGGAAAACAATTACTACGAGGTTAAAGTGTAGATTCTCAGCATTTATTTGGTGGTATTTGTGTACATATTGGTTTCTATGGTAGCCCTGTTCTGGCCATGATATTCATAAAACATTTTTACATTATGATAACAAATTAATTTTCTTTGTTTACTCGAGATCTCAAGTTATTTATGTCATTATCTTGAGATAACAAATGTTTTTCTGAGATAACAGGATCATTTTCTCAAGATCGTGAGAAAACAAAGTAATTGGCATGAAATGTTGTTTTCCCGAGATAGCGAATAAATCTAAGATGCATCACACTTAACATGACATGCTACAGTTGAGATGACGCGCATTTATGTGTATATTATTTGTAATAGCAAGGCATAAAACTATTTCAGCCTGTGTCAGGCCTTTATCAAAGATAAATGTGATGCGGTGATATACACTCACCGGTCATTAGGTACGCCTGTTCAACTGCTTGTTAACGTAAATATCTAATCAGCCAATCACATGGCAGCAACTTAATGCATTTAGACATGTAGACATGGTCAAGACGACCTGCTGAAGTTCAAACCGAGCATCAGAATGGGGAAGAAAGGTGATTTAAGTGACTTTGAACGTGGCATGCTTTTGGTGCCAGACGGGCTGGTCTGAGTATTTTCTTGGCATTTTCTTGGTTTCGCCAACTTGTACCGTAGGTTTATGTGGAACTATAGCCGCGTTGAGGTCCCGCTCACTGCTCTCACCTCCACTTCTACCCCCTTCCTACGGACGGCTGAGGCTGAGGCTGAGGCTGAGGCTGAGGCTGAGGCCGCTCTCAATGAGTTCAAGCACCGGTTCGTCTCTGCTCCTATCCTCGTTCAACCCGACTGAGCGCTACAGTTCGTAGTGGAGGTGGACGCCTTGGACATGCGGTGCCCGTCTGTCTTTCTCAGCAGTCCCCGTCTGACAACAAGCTCCATCCCTGTGCGTTCTTCTCTCGCAAGCTCTCTCCCCCTGAAAGGAATTATAATGTCTTTGTCTGTCTGTGTGTGTGTGTGTTGTGTGTGGCCGTGGCCGTGGCCAGGCTCCGGTTCTCTGTCACACCATCTCCACCTGCTCATTCTGCTTACCTGTTGGTCATCTGCTCATCACCTCCTGTATTTAAACCCTGGCTTCCCATCCACTCTTCGCCAGATTGTTGTTTGTTGTTTCAAGTTAGTCTCTTTCTCTGCCACTTAGTCACATATAGATCTAAGTCTTTGTGTGTTTCTCTGTTTAATTGCCTTCACCCTTATGCTCCAGAACCTCGACCAAGTTATTCACCTGGCTGCCTGCCCTACCTGCCTGCCCTACCCTGTTTGTTCCATGTTATTCCATCATTAAATATTTATATTATATTAAATATCCATCACTATTATTTTATATCCTTGTCCTGACTCTGTGTTCCGTACCTGGGTTAATTTGCTCTGACCGTAACACAGTTCCTCAGAAACAAAACCGATGAGAGACAAACACTTACCATCTACATGAGTACAGGGAGGCCTGCATGATGGCTTTTACAGAGACCTGGCTCACGCCCACAGACACAGACTCAGACCTGGCGGAAGGACAGGGACACAAATGCTACGGGGAAATCTCAGGGAGGTGGCGTTTGTGTGTACATAAATCAACGGTGGTGCAACAATGTTACCATCAGACTTAAATCCAATTGAACATGCATTTCATTTCCTGGTGATAACATTTTTGGCAAAAATACCTCAAAACAAACAATTGAAGATGGCTGCAGTACAGGCCTGGCAGCGCATCACCAGAGAAATACCAAGTGTATGGTGGGGTCAATGGGTCACAGACTTCAGGCAGTTATTGCATGCAAAGGATTGTTGACCAAATACTAAACACGAGTGCTTAATTTGGACATTATATGAATCTGTCCCATTACTTTTGGTGCTCTGAAATAGGGCGACTATGTATATGAAAAGTGTTGTTGGTGAAACCAATATGTACACACCATCACATAAACACAGACACTCGATCATATTGGATCCTAGATTCCATTAAGAATACCCAGAATGCTATTTTAACATGCCCTAAAGTTATGAATCGCAAGGAGTTTATGCTTGGTCAAATACCTGAAGCAGATGAGTCGACTCTATGTGTCGTTAACGATGCATGTGAACATTAGACATTAAATGGGAGAACCTGGTCATGATTATGCTGATTTAACAGAACATTTATCAAGTGCACATCATCACATTAATGCACATAGGAAGAATGAGAATAGAGTATCAACAAATTAATAAATTGTACAGTTTCAAAGTAACATATAATTGCAGCAAACAAATGGAAGTTCAACCATATGTTTAACGCTATATGTGTCAACACATACACTATGTGTGTCAAAGGACAACACAGGAGAATGGTGCCCATCACAGGCCTAATCCAAAACTCAAAGGACATCTTGCTGTCCTTGTCCTTAGATACCATCCCAACAATTGGACAGGTGAGAGCAAGTTGGCCTCTACTATATACACTACATTACCATAGCAAAGGAATTGACAACAGGCAAGGCGTGATTTTTTCAGGATGTCCGCCAGACATGATCATTCATCTGTAAATAGGTATTCCGGACTGAAAGAGGGGGGCATTGATCACCATATCACTGTCTTTGTCTCAGCCACATTTAAACACATTTAAATCAATTAGCTGGCACCACAAAATCTGTCTACAATAGTAATTGTTCGATTTCAAATGCAAATTTTTGGAATATAGAGCAAAAAGATGTCCAATTACTAACACTGTATACCCCTTTTCATAATCAGTTGAGTAGACTTACAGCGTACAGCATAATCGGATATGATTGACTGATAGGACATACTGTGTGTATAATGACACAATGCCCAGGTGGTCTAATAACTAGACATGAAACAGGGGCCATTGTGGGGGAATACATCTCAGAAGTCAGGCTAGATTAATTCACCCTTGACACCCACTCCACTCCTTCAACAGTCATTTAAAAGTCCATTAGTAAACCTGTGATGGGAACTTCACTCAAGCTCAGTAATATATGGGCTTTTTACTGGACCCGCTTGATTACCTCCCTCTTCACCATTTCTCTTAGGTGCCAGAGAACAGACCTACGTTAAGTAACTTAGCCAAGCATTAGTCTCTGGATTGATTTTGTTCATGTTTGTCAACTCTGTCTCGGTCAATGTTTGAGTGTTAGATAGTATGAGGTGGCTAACTTTTAGGGCTCTATTTGCAGCCGGCGCAAAACGGATGCAAGTCCAAACGCAGGCATAAATGTAATTTGTATCTGTGGTAACAGGTGAAATTACCACAGTGCTAAAGCGCTGTCTCGTCTGCGCTCAGGTGGGTGGAGTAGCAGTAATAGAAGCCTGTTCACGACAATGAGCAGGTCAAGTGCTATCAGTTGCTCTGAAAAATTCTGGTCTTGAAAATAGCACTTTCAGACACACCCCCTAGAAAACATTGGGAAGAAGAGAAAGTCATGGTCTACCTGAGCTCTTCCAGTAAGAATGTTTGTATTTGTTTTCCCTTTTTCCCCAATACGCTATGAAAATCATGTCACAAACAGACGTCAACATTATGATTGCTAGCAATGAGTCAGCGCGGTAGCTAATTAACGTCCAGTAAACATCCTAGTAAAGTCCAGTAAATGACTGAAATAAAGCCTAGTAAACCTTTGCCCAAATCAGAACATATTTAACGTTTGTTAGCGACCACTCAGATTTACTTTTGCTAGCAATCATAACTGATGTGTCTGTGTCCCGAAATTATGAATGTCTCCAGTTGTGTTTTCTTTCTGCAATTTGTGCCATATGGACTTTTATAGCGTATTGTTCCTACTGAACGAACACTGCCCAGAAAATTATGAATTTGCTCACTTTATGGAAATTAAAGGTGCAATATGTAGCTTTTTCCCCTTGAAAATGTCACTAAATAACCATGCTGAATCATTACTTATGATGCATTGGTAGTCTGTGACAGTGCACGCACCTGCCAAGACCCTGCCTTTCTGCCTGAATTTACTTTTCCAAAATGTTTGGGACATTTCTGGGCGTCTACCGCTTGCTGTGGGCTTTTTACCTGTGACTTATGTGTGTGTGGCTCAATGCAAGCATTTCTCAGTGCTGGAAGCTGACCTAAGCAACAGAAGTCTTTGTGTACAAATATGTTTGTAACATGTATTCTGATGATTTTTCCAAGTAAACGTCCTGTTTGACATTTTGTTTGGGGAATGACAGAATTTGTTTGAGACTTTGGCTTTAGCTGGCTGGCTCATTTCTGTGTTCATGTTCCGAGAACATTTTCAAACTAAATAATGACAGCATTTCAACCACACAGGTCCTTTGCTAGTTTCAAGGTCATGTAACTTAGACATTTGCTGGATAAAAATTTGAAAATGATTGATTAATTGTTTCAGTTGGAAGTAGTTTGCATTGAGCAAGGCGAGAGAGAGAGAGGAGGAGACACTATTCTGAATTGTCATTGCAATTCCTTTTGCAGTGAAAAGAGGGCTCAATTCTGCATATGGTGCCTCTAAACATCACTTTTTGGGCATGCAGTTATTTTTCTAAAACTCATTAACTAATATGGCACCGGTCCCACTGGGAGATGTTAAATATGCTATTAAAAATCTCCCATGCTGTTTCTTTCTTTCTTCTTTTTTCCATTCGTCCATCCTCACTTCTTTCCCTTAGGAACAATAGCTGCTTTCTGTGCTTTTCTCCTTGAGTGGGTGTGCTGGCTGCATCATGGCATACATGAGGCTTGCTCTTAACGCCAATGCCTCTTGCTATTTGTACTTTCAGTTCTGTTCTGAGACAAAGATTCCATTCATTGCCATGTAATGAAATAGCGTTGGAGAGCACTGACAATTTTCTCAGGTCCTGTCCAATTAGATGACTTCATTTCTTGACCTCATTCTTTTTCAGAATATTCATCAGTGGCCGGAATTGTGGCACCATCTCCTACTGAATTGTTAGGTAAAGATGCTTTCGCAAGACCTCTCATTCTTAACTTTTTTATAACTGTATGACAGGGAAGTGAATTGTAGGTTACAGTAAATGTGATCACAACAGGTATCGTAATAGCAGGTATAGTAATAGTGTTTTATATAGTATAGTATTTTTCAGCAGGTTTCCCAAGTGAAGTATACAGTATTGTTTATTATGGTTCCCCTTCACAAGCACAGGTGATGTATGCAACAGGAAGTGAGGTCTGTTCTAGCATCACCTCAAACCCAGGTGAAAGACCCCAAACATTGTGGCCAACTTTTCTACATCTTATTGCAATCTCATAATTGTCAAAATATCAGTAAAACTTAGACACAAGTGCATTAATTGCACGCGGCTATAGTTCCACATAAGTGCATGAATTATTTTATTATTTTTCAGTGGTTTGCTAGCTACTTGCTACACTATCTAACAGCTTCAGAGTAACTAGCCAGCTGTGGCTAATATTATTATTGTATGAAAAATCTTACTTGTCATAATTTCACTCATCTTATTCAGGAGTTATTTGCTCCCGCTAAGTGTCCATAGATTCCATTTACATGATGAACTAAGGGTTATTGAAAAACCTGTTTTGGATAAGCCCGTCCTAACAAAGGAGCAGCAGTTTTTCTGCACCTGCAATGCATCTTGGACAGATGAGGCAGAAAAATAGGACAACCTCCCACATTATGACATTGGTCAGTGTTAAAATCTGACATGTATAATAGACATGTTCACAATCTAAGAATCATTTTTCTATTAACTTCATCCCAATGCTACACTGGCTGGATTTCTGCCTGTGTGAACAGCCAGAGTTATAGATACATGTGAAACCCAAATTGACCCCGGGAATCGAGAGATTACCAAAAACAACATTTAACATTAAAAATGGATGAATATTTCATTTTAAGTGCATCATAGAATACCCACATAGCAGAGGCACAATTCTGTGACCTATGAATTGAGTAAAACAAAGGAACACCATCAACAGCAACCTCCAGCATGATGTATTTTGAGGACAGGACATCATGACACAACAGCCTCGAGCAGTAGAGAGATAGAAAACTAAATGGAGGGGCACACAAATAAACCAATTGACTGTCCTGCATGCATTTTATTTGTACTGCAGAGCTCAACCTAGCAAACAAAACACAGGAGACAATTTATTTCATTTTATTTAGGATTTGCACACAAAACAACAAAATAAGGACAAAATGAAAAGAAAAAGGCAAATTGTGCAGGGGAGGTCAAGAAGCCCGGTAGGGGTTGTCGAGAAGCCTCCCTTAAAAAGTAACAGAATAATAAGAAAAATAAAACAGAAAATGTATATGATGTTAATAATGAAATTAAACAAAATGTTACATAATTGTTGGCTAATCTAAATTGTGCATTGTGAAAACTATATACAAGAAAACTATACACAATACATCAGAGATGTTCTTGATTGTAAGTAGATAAGCAGAGACATATGAATGCAATGTATGACCCAATACCTCTCTCATGGTTCACTCAGAATGCAGGGAGTGAATGTGAAACACTAAGTGTGTTTTATTGAAGTTGCGGCTCCAAAAATATTCATAAACTCAACAGGATGAATCAACACCTTTGAGCAAGTGGTGAATGTATTGTATTGTAAATTTGCCAAACCTCTCTTGTAATAGGAATAGGAGCCTTAAAGGCGCGATATGCAACCTTCAAGCATTCTAAAAGCTTCCTAATGGTTGTAATGATAATCGGTAGGAATGAATGAGATCTCTTGAAATACATATTTCATTTACAAAGGCAGTTTTGGTCCCGCAAAAGCCCGCAAAAGTGTCCTACCTGACACTCGGTGGGTATACAAACATGTTGTTACTGTCCAGGGGTGTTATAAGGGAGTAGACTCACCAATTTTGAATAATGCAAGCATGCAGAAACACAACAGATACTGTCTGACACTGCAAGTCAATTTCAGGGGCTATATTATGATTTGGGAGGATGTTGTTGTTTGGAACTTCAAACTGCATTTCGCCGTGCCCTGCTCCTTTAATAAAGCTGTCACAGATGGCATCTCATTAAAGGGAGGAATGTGTGTGTGTGTGTGTGTGTGTGTGTGTGTGTGTGTGTGTGTGTGTGTGTGTGTGTAAGTCAATCCAATGACTAATTTGTCCCCAAGGATCTAAATTTATAACTTGAATTCCACACTCTGCTTTGACACAATGGCAGAGTGCAGAGGCCTAAAATTGCATTGTGACAGGATTCTCAGAAAAGCAAGCAAGTTCATTGGTAATACTTTATATGAAGGGGGTATACATAACACATTCATAACATCTGACATAAACACTTCATAACACCTTCATACATGTTGCATCTGTCAGGAATGCTCTTGAGCCTGCTACTCCATCTGCTGGTTCTTCATGAACTCTCATATTGTTTTAATAATAATAATAATAATAATAATAATAATAATAATAATAATAATAATAATGGATCGGATTTATAAAGGTTGGGTGTAGGTTGGGTGAGCAGAGGACGGATTTTTGCAATATTTCTGAAGTGGAAAAAAGAAACTTGGTGATTTTCTTAATGTGTGCCTTGAGGGACAATTGGCTGTCCAGTATCACGCCAAGGTTACAGACCTTACTGGAGGGGAGGACCTTTACACCATATATAGTGAGGCTGAAGTTGATGAATTGTTTAATTGTGATATGGGTGCCAAGCAGGATAACCTCAGTCTTCCTGCAAGTTCAACTGCAGAAAACTCTCCTGCTTCCAGGCTTTGATGTCGTTAAGGCAATTTGTGAGAAGTGAGATGTCAGTGTTGATGGTGTTGCTCCTGGTGGAGACATACAGCTGAAAGTCATTCACGTAAAAATGGAAACTAAGTCCATACTTCTGGATGATGTTGCCCAAAGAACCAGAAACTGTGTTGAATGCAGCGGACAGGTCCAGAAGAATGAGAACAGAGGAGAGGGAGGAAGCTCGAGCAGAGTGGAGGGTCTCTGTGACAGCAAGGAGAGCAGTCTCAGTAGAGTGCCCAGCCTTAAAGCTGGATTGGTGAGGGGTTGGTTAGAGACAGCACGTTCAGAGAGAAGGGATATAGTTATAGACAGCAGACGGGTCAAGAGTTATTTTCGTGGAAAGAGACTTGACTTTGGCTGTCTTAAAGACAGCTGGGACAAATCCTGTGGATAGAGAGAAATTGATTATGGTGGTAAGGAACGGAAGGAGGTCTTTGGAGATGGATTGGAGAAAGGGTGAGGGGATAGGATCGAGAGGGCAGGTGGGTGCCTGCTTGGATGTGACAAGTTTTAGTATATCATCAGGGGAGAGGGAGGAAACAGCAGAGATCGAGGGTAACGCAGTGGGTTTGGGAGGAGTGGTAGCAGTGTTGTGACAAAGTCATCTGCAGACAGGGAGGAGGGAGGGGGGGAGGTGGGTTGAGGAAAGAGGAAAATGTGGAGAACAGTTTCCTTGTGTCAGAGGCAGAGGATTGAATTTTGGAATGGTAGTAAGAAACTTTAGCAGCTGATGCAGAAGAGCTGTAGCTGAGGAGGAGAGAGAGATAAAGTTTTAGGTCATCAGGGAGGCCGGTTTTACTCAATGTCCTCTCAGCTGCCTGGAGTCCAAATCTACAAGCTTGCAGGGTTTCAGACAGCCAAGGAGCGCATGGAGAGGATCGTGCTGGCCTTGTGGTCAGTGGACAGAGCGAGTCAAAGGATGAGGAAAGAGTGGTTAGGAGGGTGGAGGAGGCTGCATCAGTAGATAGAAGGGAGAAGGATTCAGCAGAGGGTAGGGAGGTTAAGACAGAGGAAGAGAGAAGTGAGGGAGAGGGTTTGCAGGTTGCGACGAGTGGATACAGTATGGGTAGAGTCTGACTGGGGGGGGTGGATTTGAGAGGAAGGGAGAAGGATACTAAACAATGGTCAGAAACTGGAAGAGGGGTAACAGTAAAGTTGGAGGTATGGGAGCATCTGATGAAGAAAAGGTCGAGCTTATTGCCCATCTTAGAGTGGGAAAGGGTAAGGTCAAACAAGGAGAGAAGGTTAGGAAGCCCAGACGAGTGAAACTTCTCTGACTGGATGTTAAAGTCACCCAGTAGTGTGAGCAGTGTGCCATCCTCAGGGAAGAAGCTGAGAAGGACATCCATCTCTTCCAAGGGACGACAGATAACAACAGTGTGAAGTTTGACAGGGAAGGTGACAGAAATAGCATGGAATTCGAAGGTGGATATGGACAGGTGTGAGAGGGGAAGGATATTATGTGATCACTTAGGTGAGATGAGGAGCTCTGTGCCACCCCCTTAACCAGACAGTCTAGGGCAGTGAGAAAAGGAGTAGGCATCAGAGAGGGCTGCTGGAGTAGCTGTGTTTTCCGGTGTAATCCATGTCTCGGTGAGAGCCAGGAAGTGGAAAGACATGAAACAGGCATAGGCTGAGATAGGCTCTGCTTTCTGGACCGCTGACTGGCAGTTCCAAAGTCCTGCGGCAACAGCGAGGTCATGGCCAGTTGAGCATGGTGGGTAGACAAGATTAGATGGGTTGCGAGGGGGAGTGTAGTGTCTATGTGTCCTCTTGAAGGATGAAATAACAGGAAGAAACATGGGGAGAAACATGGGGAGAAAGCACATTATGGTAGTTACAGCTATAGAGTTAGAGGGTTTGTAGGCAATATGAGATGCAGGTAGCGCTAAATACACTCAAGAGTAGCAAAAACAAATACTTAGTAGTCTGGCCCTTCTCTCAGTCCTTCCTCAAAACACTCCCACAGATAGACTCCCTCTGAGTCTAAACCAGATTAATTTAATTTACTAGTCTAGAGACAGAGTTCACCACTAAAGTCAAATGTACCTTAACCATCCTTTCACAGTCGCTGTCCTAGATGAAAGACCACTGGGCTCCGGAAGGGTTCGCCATCTCACCATCCCTCTACGTAATTGAATGTCACCTGTCATCCTACCTGCCTCTTCTTCAGACCCTCTCCTCAGCCTCTCCAGTCTCCAGCTCCTCTTGAGTTGTCCAAAGTTCTTCCTGAAGACAGTGACGTCTCATCCTCGTCATCGACCGTATTGTTGCATGATCTTGCATCAGGGTTGGTTTTCAAAGCCATTATAAGTGCATTTATAAAGCATGAAACTGTGTGTGGGGGTGATCAGATAGATCCAGGTAAGATTGTGCAAGGCAGTATTGAATGTGTTACTGTTGACTCCTTGATAACTCTAATCTATTTCTCCTCTTGTGCACCTGTGTTATAAACTTTCATGTGTCGGCTAGGTTGTAGCAACCTGTAGTGGGTATGCAATAGCTTAAACCTATCGATGTTACATTGAGCTAAGTAAATATGAATGTAGTCATCCAAGTCTGTAGTCATCCAAGTCTCTCCTCTCTAGTCCTCTCTAATCTTGACGGGAACCAGTTGCCACTGATGTAATTGGATTCGTCAGACGAAAGCCAGAAAATTAAAAATACAATTAAAAAATCTACAAATAAGACCCCCACACAACATGGAAGGGGAAATTAAATTCAAATAATATGTCCAATACAGGAGCATGGTATACTGTATATCATCCTGTTTAGTTTTGCCTTGATTGTTTTCTTCATTTCACTGAATTTGTGTGTTTAGTTTTTTTTATCAATATGTCAAGCAGCAAAGTCTAAAACAGCTACACACCAACTACAGAATAACCCTAGACAGTGAACAACCTGAAATGTCAGCAGTAAAAAAATAAATAAAAAAAACCTGTGTTTTTACCTATCCTGTACCTGTCTTTGTCAGGGAGAGAGAGAGAGAAAGATAGAGAGAGAGAGCGAGAAAGAGGAGGATTAATTAACCTTTATTTATGCAGGGAAGTCACTTTTTCAGGAGTGCTTACAAGGCACAAGAGGAACAAAAAAAGAAGAAACAAAACAAGTAAGACATTTCAAACAAAATGAATAAATACATTTAAATGTATATAATTTAAAACATACAATAATAATAACGTCTGGTCATATTTTGCAGTTTTCTCAGCAACATGTTCCGTCCCTCCTGCCCATGCAGAGATGCACTTGACAAGTCAGTTTGGGGGACTTTATTGTACAGCAAATTGTAGCATCTCAACAAGGGGGCTCACACAAGCTCCTTTCCTGCACTAATGTGTCTAATCAGTGATATTATTTAGTGTGTGCAGCCCTCATTGACACAACTATTAGGTTAACCATGCACAAATAGAGAAAAGTGTTCTAGTATTTTATGATGTTTCGTCAGCAAGATCACCTCTGAATCATTAAATAGCCATGAAAAATACAATTTGGACAGGCAGATAGGGGCAAAAAAGATGCAGCGATAGAGTGCTGGAAGCTCCTGGTTAAGCAGTTAGACACAGTTAATACTTGGTACTTGGTGGGGCCTCTGTATCAACCTTGCGGGGAGGACTACGCTAGTAACTCTCAGCCAACTTATACTGTAGCATCAGAACTTCATTGAACCTCTGTTAAAAGGTCATGCACAAATATGTTCATGAATTTATAATGTATTGACGGAGAACAGCAAACAGTGTCGGATCCAAACCACAAACAAACACTGGCATGTTTACCCAACAAGCTGTGCAACTGTGATAGACCTCTCCCCTCCTAAGCTGGCACTGCCAAGCTTCATCTGCTAAACTGACTCAGACACACACACAAACTGGCATATTCCCTGAGAGCAGTAGTCTGGATTTTATGTGAGATTTATATGAGTGAACATGGGGGATGAGGGGAGGAGAGGGGCGAGAGTGTAAATCTTGTACCAAAGCTGCTTTCCGTGTCTCTAAGGTGAACTTGTGACATTGATAATGAGGTGTGTGTGTGTGTGAGAGACAGAGAGAGAGAGAGAGAGAGAGAGAGAGAGAATGAGATTTTGCACAGAGTCTAAATCCACACGAGAGTCTGAAACCATCCCGTTTGTATTCACAATCCCTGTATTTAAAGTGGTGTGCATATCTGCAGCCCTCATATATCCATGTCCATGTCCATATCTTTGTCATCCCATTCACTGACATCCATTCACTTTCAGCCTAATTCATAAATTCTGCTCTGATGGGGCAAAGACTGTAGGGCAGATTGTTTTGACCGGCGCATCAATCAGATCCCGCTGTACAGTGAGGCTTTATTATCCCACTCATAAAGGGACATATGCACTAGCCTGGCGCCACTATCACAACGCTTGGCCCATCAATAAGAGGTGTTATTTACGATCGAGAGATACTCATTCAACAGGGAGAGATGTTCAAGGATTTATTAAGGGGCATTACATGTCATGGGGAGGCTTAATGTGCTCACTCAGATCCTCACACTCCTCACGCATGTATGTGTGTGTCAGGTATATGGCAGGCTTTTGAAGAAATGCATTATGTGTTTTACATTAATTCATATGTATAGTTTTATACAGTATATATGAACCACATAGTCATCAATGTTGATAAACATGACCTGTTCTCACTCACTCACTCTCTCCATATGTTTCCCTTGACCCACTACAAGTGTACAGTTGAGTAGTATATCACCCATAGAATAACCCACTGATGTTACATTACTTTCCCGCTGGGACCATATATACTGAAAAATGTGTTCACTCACTGCAATGTAAGTCAGCTAAATGGCATATATTATATTACATTATATTATATTGCCTTCCTTATGTATTAGTCACTAAGGCAACCCTGGGTTAGGGTTAGGGCTAACACATCGATGTAATTTCACTCACGTCCCTGATAGCAAGCTATGGTGGTGGCCCATGCAACTGCTGCTGTGGCAGTAGACACTAATTCTATGGGCTTGTGCAAATCTTATGGACAATAAAGCTATTCCAGTTGAATTTAATTAAATTGAAAAGGAAAGTTCATACTCTTCACACATGTCCTTACAGGCACAGAGCTAGACTGCAGAGGCAGTCTGAACATAGAACTAGAATTAGAACAGATCAGAGCTATGTTATAGATGGATGGATAAATACTACACACTACATACGTCTATTCTATGAATTCTATTTCTATGCTTCTGAAAACACACAGCAGGAATCCTCCTCAGGAATCCTCCTCACCAGTCCATTCCTACTTCACACATTCAAACAGACAAAACTTCACTATAGCTACCAAGGGTCTGTTTAAAGGCCAACTGGCACTGGGCACATCACTGTGGCTTAAAGGGAGGCAGCTGCTGTCAAAGAGCTAAACCCACAGGTGCTGTGTGCAGACCCAGACATACAGAGCAGTACAGAATCAGTCAGGTTAACACACGTGTGTCCCCAATTCCCTAAATCCCTGTATCTGTGCTTTGCCTTGCAATTTCACTCTTCCCCCTGTAATGTTACTTCTGCCTCCACACACACACACACACACACACACACACACACACACACACACACACACACACACACACACACACACACACACACACACACACACACACACACACACACACACACACACACACACACAGCCTTTTCTTCTCTTGTGTAGCCCTGCTCTTCTGGGCACATCTCCACAGTCACCCACAACTCTCAATGGCGCACCCCCCGTTAATAGAATTCATATTTTCCATCATAGCTTGTTTTCAATTAAGTGCCTGATTGTCACGTTTCACCTGGGGAGTGAGGGAGTGTGAGAAACAGTGACGGAAGAGAGGAGGGAGGGAGGCAGGGAGAGTGGGAGTGCAAAGTAGTTCATATTTAAGAGCCTGTGAACCAGAACACTTCTGAGGGAGCAGCCATATGGCTCAGATCAAAACCTTCCCCATCCGAAAGGAAAACTCAGGCTAATTAAACACTTCAGCCTATTAATTCAGCCGCGATAATTAGAGAGGAATTTATTCCACATCAATATTTCACCCCGTCAGCAGAAAAGCAGCCAGGCCACATGAGACCCAATCTTTTTATTTTTTGGTACTTATTTATTCATATCTGTCTACTTATCCTGCAATGATGATTAATGAGCCATCACCCTGTCTGTCTGTCTGTCTGCTTTTCCATGATGAAGTGATGGGAGCAGGGTACTGGAATTTGGAAACATAGTCAAAAGTTCAATAGTTGTTAAGTGTTCAGAGCCTGTCCAGACAGTTGTTTCTGTTTGTGACTATCATGTTTGCCAAAGGCGTAGTGGTAATAAAGATGGGAAAACTCTGGCTACCGGTGTGTATGACCAACCATGCTAGGTGGTGGTTAAACCATAATCACTATATAAAAAGGTGAATAAACTCAGAATCAGAATTCTTTTATTTGGCCAAGTATATTTGCACATACAGGAAATTGACTTGGTGAGGTTGGTGCATGGGACATAAAAAACAATAGCAAATATTGACAAGAAATTTACAAAATAGCAAAATATTAACAATATTAACTGATGATAGTGTTACTTATTTGATCTTCATCCCCTCTTTCCTGTCATCCTTATCTTGTCCTTAACCTTGTTCCCTCTCTCCACCACATCCTTGCATGGGTGTCACTCTTCTTTCTCTCTGTGATTACAGACAAACTGAACATCAAACCGCAACAAAGAGCTCCTCATTATAAGAATGCTAGATACCAAATTGTGCCCTCTTTGTTGTTCGCTACTCCAGATCTGGTGGAGTTCCATAGTAGTTACATTTCTCTGTCCTTATCCTTCAGTTCATACCAAACCAAGTGGGGAGGCTGCCAGCTGGCTGAAACTAATTAAGGATCAGTGCCCAGTGATACTCTCCTCTCAAAAGCACCTGCACCAATAACTTTCAAAATAGATGAAGGTAGAGAGAGAGAGAGAGAGAGAGAGAGAGAGAGAGAGAGAGAGAGAGAGAGAGAGAGAGAGAGAGAGAGAACAAAGAAACAAAAAAATAAAGCAGGAAACCGTAATAGTTGTCTTGTCCGTAATAGTGGTCATTGATCAAGCAGAACACACTCCATACACTGCTTCACCGGTGCCTTCCTTACCTGGGTTATGAAGCTTTTAGGCATCCCGAATAATTAAAGAAGCCCTCTTCTTCATAAAGAAGAGGCTGCGGTGCACAAGAGCGGAAATGAAAGCGTACTCATTTTCTCTTCATTAGCAACACAGCAAACAGTGAGTCAGGGAGTGCGCACTGCATAGCCTGCTCTCAAGGAGAGCAGGAAGGAGGGAGGCAGGGATGAAAGGGATGGGGATGAGACCTGATAAGTTATTATCAGGTCTAGAGTTTTTCCTGATCAGGTCACATAGGGAGAACTCAAGGCCATAGTGAGGAGCTTTGTCAGAGGGCTACACGTATGAATGTGTGACAAAGGTACATTAAGGAGCAGAGGGAGTTATTTTCTTATATCACAGACATAAACATACAGTATGTACCACCCTTCCTCCCTCTACCTTCCCTCCTTCCCTCTCTCCAACGTCACTCACCAGCAAGTGATTTATTTAAAGTGGGTGGATGAGGATTGGAATTGGATTTTTGATGGGGAGTCTCAAGGGATCAACTGCAGAAACACAGGGAGATATTGATGTGATCAATATCTCTCAAATTGCTTCATGTTCTGTTTTCCGTTTGAGCTTTGCTCCTTTTGATGATTAATGTGCATAATGTATGTTTGTTTTTTTACAATGCCGTTTTTTACCCAGGGGGTAATGGGTGTGAAAACTGCTGGTTTCACGAGATGTGAGAGAATGATATCTTGACAGTTATGAAAGAATTATATATTGACTGTAGTGGACTGGCTGTAGAGGCAAGTATAGGTATTTTGGAAATGTTTTAGTTTACAATCATGTTTCAGCTGGTGTCTACATGGTATTAACAATAGAACCCCAGACCCTCATAACTAACCAAAGTACCCAGAGTGAGATGCCAAGACGTCCGTTTGTTGACGTGAGTGTAACAGTATAATCATTGAATTAGATCAGTACCATGCAAAAAAGAATACACTGGTAGTCAGGAATTAAGAATCATTAGAATACCCCATTTTGTAGTGTGAAGTTACATATTGAATATAACATATTGATGAACATAATTGGTGTTGTACATAACTAGCCTACTGTAAAACAAAGAAACACACCACAATTAAATAAATTTCAACAATTAAATTACATTGAATAAGGTACCAGTTAGTTAGTAAGTAAGTAAGTGTTTTTTATAGATAAAACAGTTAACAAGCATTTAAAACCATCAATCGTGATGTTGTCTCCTGGTTTATAACAAGCAATTGAATTCCACACAAAACTTTTCCAAACGTCTGAAATTGAGGCAAATTTGTCCATCTCCATGCACGTCGGTCTCGTGTCCTCATAATTTAAACTTAGGTTCTGTGACATGCTGTCTGGGAACACAGGCATGTGCCCATCATCAGTTCTCCAAAAGCTCTGTCTGTCTTTCTGGATCTGTTGCTGATAACCATGATGGTTGAAATGGGTAAGCCTTTCATAACTGTAAGGTTCATTTTGATGGATAAGTGAGCGCAGTAATAGTTTTTTCTTTCTATAGAAGAGTTAGGGCATAAATGTGCCAATGACACACATTTACATTACATTTATGGCACTTAGCAGACGCCTTTATCCAAAGCGACTTACAACCAACACATTTGTTTAAGTAAGTGAATCATCTATCCATCAGTCATCATAAAATAAAGTAATCAATGCTCAGACCAGGGGCCATTGGCAGTCACAATGCTAGAAGAAGAATATATATATATATATATATATATATATATATATATATACTTTTTTTTTTTTAATTAACAGGAGAGAAAGTTGTACAGGGGGGTAGTGGGGGTGAAGAGGTCTTTAGGAGGGATCGTTAAGATGTAGCCTGAAGAGATGGGTCTTCACTCTACGGCGGAGGATTGGTAGTGACTCTGCAGTCATGACAGCAGTGGGAACACACACAGGGGAGCACACCTACTGTCCACTTTCTGTGTTTCCCATCTTTTAATACTGCACCTTTCACTGCACCTTTACGCACAGGCGTACACTATCTTGCTTCTATAACAGTACAATAAATGATGATGATCATGCAAATAACTGTTCTTGACTTCTGTCTATGTTGCTGACAGCCATTACGGTTGAAATGGGTAAGCATTTCATAACTGTAAGGTCAGTTTCAATTCACCATGATGAGGGTAAAGCTAGGTGAGGCTAGTTTCAATGGACCATTTGCACTTGGGGGCATAGTGCAAATCATGCCTCAGGATGTGACTTGTTAGCTATAAAAAAAGATGTGGTAGTCAGGAAAATGCTTCCAAATTTTTGTCTATGTGTGAATGTGAAATTGTAATAATGCTATTATGTTAATAATAGACATTTAGGAATAGTCTGGGAAGGAGGGTTTCACAAGTGTCACACATGCCCATTGACCTCTGTTTGTGATGACTAGTGTTAACTAAGCAGAATTCAACATTGATCACAATGGCTCCTTATTGATACAAAGTGGTCAAAAGTGTAGTTTAGTCAAAAGTGTAGTTACCCAGTCATTATTAGGTCATTACCATGTTAGGTTATACTTTTGCATTATACAACGGTTTGATACAACAAGCTTTATGATTGGCCGAGAGAGCATTCAAAGCTGTGGTCAAATAACAATATACCACGGCAAAACCTCTACTGTTCTGTTTGAATGATCTCCCCTGGAAATATACTAATGAGAACATATAAGACATGCATGAAGGCTGTACACATAAAACCAGACAACATAGCCTTTGAATTTGTGACAGTCACCAGCAATAAATGTGTTTATCTTTGTTGTGTACTAGGCCTACATTCAGAGGATAAAACTCCTGACCTCCCACAGGAAGACAGAAGTGTTGAATAACAGGATGAAGGAAGCGAAGTAAACATTTAAGTCAATGGAGCTGGGGCTGTTTTGCTGAGGGAACAGCTGAGGGAAGTTAATAACAATGAGAACTGATTGTGTGTTGCGTAAGGTGTGCTTAACCGTAACTTTGGCATGTCTGTAAACCATACTATTCTCACCAAAATGGAGCAACCATAGCTCAAAGAAAGTTGGCCCTGTTTTGAGAAGATATGTCTTTCAATATGTACTATAATATAGCAAAACATTTAACCAAACAGAAAACAGCCTGGAGCAAATGCCTCTGGCTTTAAAACTGGCATGGACGAGTTTGCCAAAGAATAGTCTGTGTGCTGTAACCTAGCCACTATTTGAGCCGATATGCATTATGTAAGACGTTTAATTGAGGATACAAGTCTTTGGCCCTTAACAATGTCACATAAATACGCCGGGCCACAATGCCAGGGAGACGCGAGCCAGGAGAGGAGGGCACATCCTGCAGAACTAAGACATGAAAGAATTATCCCTTCAGAATTTAACTGCAGCATAGAGCTATTAAGAGTTCTTTAACTATGCAGAAGAGGCTGGCCATCTTTCTCCTCCAGTTCTCTAATGTGAAATGCAGTTGAAGCATAGACTAAGATTCTGCTATTATGATCGTTGTGGTTTTTACATTTACATTTATGGCATTTAGCAGACGCCTTTATCCAAAGCGACTTACAACAAATACATTTGTCTAAGTAAGTGAATCATCTATCCATCAGCCATCATAAGAAAAAGTAATTTATGCTAGGACCAGGGTCTATTGCCAGTCAAAATGCATTTTTTTATTTACAGTAGAGAAACTGTACAGGGGGGTAGTGGGGGTCTTTAGTAGGGACAGTTAAAATGTAGCTTGAAGAGATGGGTCTTCAATCTACGGCGGAAGATAGGTAGTGACTCGGCAGTCCTGACAGCAGTGGGAAGCTCGTTCCACCAGCGGGCGCCAGGACAGTGAAAAGCTGTGACCGAGTAGCGTTACTGCTGCATCCACATAGAGGCGGCGGTGCCAGGCGGCCAGCTGAGGTGGATGAGAGGAGTGATCAGGCAGGGGTTTGGGGGCTGACCATTGCTTGCAAGTAGGGAGGGGCCGTTCCCTTTGCCGCCTGGTAGGCGAGCACCAGGGTCTTGAATCTGATACGAGCTGCTACCAGGAGCCAGTGAAGGGGTTTCGAAGGAGGGGGGTGACATGGGAGAACTTGTTTTAATGGGTGCGGTTACAGTGTGCTTCTTGGACATAATAAAGATGTTTATTTTGTTTAAGATAAAACAATAGAAACTACTCTGGTTGAGCACTAGCTGCTATAGCATTTTGACTACCTGTATCATAGAGCCAGAGTAACCTCCAGTGGTCAAATGTATGAATTGCAAACTGAACATGAGAGCTGTGTGTAGATTTCAGTTAGTATCAGTGAATGGGAAAATACATTTCAATACCTATATAGGACTAGCTCAGGTATTATTACCCATTGCATTATTTCCACAGTATTTCCATTGCAGTGACGTAATTCTGGGGCATTCTGCTGGGGGCATCACAGATCACAATTTGTGTCGGTTGGTATGCTGGTGGATCTTGGGCAGTTCCCTTTTTTATCCACACTTTACTCTTGCCATCACTCTGGTACATGTTAATCTTTGTCTGCATTTGTCCACAAGACCTTTTTCCAGAACACTGCAGGCTCTTTTAGGTACTTTTTAGAAAACTGCAAACCTAATACTGTTTTTGAGGCTAACTAGTGGTTTGAATTGTAGCCTCTGTAGTTCTGCTGTTGAAGTCTTCTGTGGGTGGTTGTCTGATACATCCACACCGACCTCCTGGAAAGTGTTCCTGATCTGTAGGATAGTTGTTTGGGGGTTTTCTTAATCATGGTGAGCATTCTTCAGCCACCCACCGTAGAGTTCTTCTGAATTTCTGAGCTCACCAGTGCTTCTTACTTTTTAATGATGTTGATTTTGGTAAGCCTAAGGTTTGGGCTATGTTTCTGATAGATTTGTTCCTAGTAATATCTTTGTTTCATTTACATATCTGTTTTATCTGCACATTTGTAAAGCACTTTGTAACATTTGTAAACCCTTTGGACCTGAATATATTCCTAGAACATACCTGCAGTTTACTGGGGATTTGCCTTAAATGCCTATTTCTCTAATGTCTGAAATAATGGTGAATAACTCAACATCTTAGGATAAATGTCAAATACAAGTTCATTTAACTTTAAATATGAGAGGCTAAACTTAATTTTCATATTAGAACCCCCTTCACAATTTCTCATGAATCCTAACCACACTATCAGATGGTATGGTATCATTGGGACAGCAATACAACTCATTACTACTAAAAGAAGACAAGAAATAAACCTGGCAGTCTAGTCATTATTGATACCAATCAATTGGCCAGTTAATATAAAACTAATTTGGTGAAAAATCAACAGATGAAAACATTAGCTACCTAGCCAGCTACAGTATGGCTCTCACCTAAATTACCTGCCTAGACTCACAGCCCTGAATTACACACGACACTAGATTATTGGCTCTAATATGAAAAATTACAGGACACAAATTGATCACCAAAGGTACAGCAATCTTGTCATGGTTTTCACCTGCATGTTGCTTTCAGACTATAAGAGTACTTGGATGGGAGATCGCCTGGGAATACCCAGATCATGAAGGAGGTCCACCCAGGGTGCTGCGAATTCCCCAAATATAGGAATCTCCACTACATAATTTGTGGTAGTGATGGACTGCGTTCACGCTCTCCCCTGATCAAAGCTGTGAAAACAAAGCAAGCTGGGTTTCGCCCTTTTCCTGTCTGCATTTTGCTGTTCCCTCCTAATTTACACTGTAACCTGCATCCCCTCTCCCAATAGCATGCAGAAGCCACGGGACATTTGCTATTTGGGAATTCGACTTTCTTTTTTTTTTTATTCAAAAAGCCTGCAACATGATATGAGGCATTTCTCTCTCTCCCTCTCTGTGAATGCTTCACATGGGGATCCTTTGCCAATGACGTGTTTACCTCGACGCTCCTCAACAATCTCTATGGCAAGACCCATCATTCACCCAAGTTTCATCAAAATTGTCCCAGTGGTGTGGGAGAAAAAGCTTGGACTGTACCAACGGACAGAGACCGCCGAATCATCACGGTTTTCAACAGTTCCATCATGCACTCTATCGAGCCATATCGTCGGCTTGAAGCTTATGCACTAGATCGACGTCCCCACCTTCGACGCGTACGACTCATACTTACCTGGCAAGGTGGTTCACCCAGGGCGAGGCTCAGCCATTGCACTCCGGTTGTGCTGACCCCTGCGAATTCCCCAAACGTGGGAATCTCGATTGCATCATTTCTGGTAGTGGGGGACTGCGTTTGCGCTCTCCCCTGATAACTTGTTAAAAGGGAATCATAAATATATATATATATATATATTTTTTTTTTTTTTTTTTTTTTTTTTTTTTTTTAAATCAGTCATTTCTACATCCTTGAATGCATGTCTGATATCCCAAGGCAAGCGACAGGCAAATTACTTTACCCCAAATGATTGTACAACGAAGCCGGTTCAGACACATCGAGACTTGCGGGGCAAGTTATCAGGGCTGAAGCCTAAATAACGGGGACGGTATGAGCGAATGGGAGAAAGCTGGAACGAGACAGGTACACTTTCTCCTCGTCAAATTACGCACCGGAAAGTACAGTGTCGTTTTATCCCATAAAGCTCTTGCAAGCATGTATGCTTCGATGAGTCACCCAATATTTCCTTGAAACAAGTTATCAGGGGAGAGCGCGAACGCAGTCCCCCACTACCAGAAATTATGCAATCGAGATTCCCACATTTGGGGAATTCGCAGGGGTCAGCACAACCGGAGTGCAATGGCTGAGCCTCGCCCTGGGTGAACCACCTTCTTGATCATGGTGTCTCCCTTGCCAGGTAAGTATGAGTTGTACATGTCGGAGGTGAGGAAGTCACTCTAGTGCATACGCTTTGGGTGGACGGTGCGGTCACTGTAGCGACTGGGAATAGCGCTTGCAATTGAAGAGCGCATAAAGAAAATGTTTGTTGAGCTGCGGATAGAACTGCAGAAAAGCGCTTAATTGTATATTACTTGATTGAAATATGTGCCCTTCCGGTTTCCCATCATACACAGTGCGGTATAAATAATTCTTTTTTTTCTTTTTTTTTAAATCAGTCAATTCTACATCCTTGAATGCATGTCTGATATCCCAAGGCAAGCGACAGGCAAATTACTTTACCCCAAATGATTGTACAACGAAGCCGGTTCAGACACATCGAGAAAAATGGATTATCTTTACATCCATATATTGGTGCCGTTCGCGGGGCAAGTTATCAGGGCTGAAGCCTAAATAACGGGGACGGTATGAGCGAATGGGAGAAAGCTGGAACGAGACAGGTACACTTTCTCCTCGTCAAATTACGCACCGGAAAGTACAGTGTCGTTTTATCCCATAAAGCTCTTGCAAGCATGTATGCTTCGATGAGTCACCCAATATTTCCTTGAAACAAGTTATCAGGGGAGAGCGCGAACGCAGTCCCCCACTACCAGAAATTATGCAATCGAGATTCCCACATTCGGGGAATTCGCAGGGGTCAGCACAACCGGAGTGCAATGGCTGAGCCTCGCCCTGGGTGAACCACCTTCTTGATCATGGTGTCTCCCTTGCCAGGTAAGTATGAGTTGTACATGTCGGAGGTGAGGAAGTCACTCTAGTGCATACGCTTTGGGTGGACGGTGCGGTCACTGTAGCGACTGGGAATAGCGCTTGCAATTGAAGAGCGCATAAAGAAAATGTTTGTTGAGCTGCGGATAGAACTGCAGAAAAGCGCTTAATTGTATATTACTTGATTGAAATATGTGCCCTTCCGGTTTCCCATCATACACAGTGCGGTATAAATAATTCTTTTTTTTCTTTTTTTTTTTAAATCAGTCAATTCTACATCCTTGAATGCATGTCTGATATCCCAAGGCAAGCGACAGGCAAATTACTTTACCCCAAATGATTGTACAACGAAGCCGGTTCAGACACATTGAGAAAAATGGATTATCTTTACATCCATATATTGGTGCCGTTCGCGGGGCAAGTTATCAGGGCTGAAGCCTAAATAACGGGGACGGTATGAGCGAATGGGAGAAAGCTGGAACGAGACATGTACACTTTCTCCTCGTCAAATTACGCACCGGAATGTACAGTGTCGTTTTATCCCATAAAGCTCTTGCAAGCATGTATGCTTCGATGAGTCACCCAATATTTCCTTGAAACAAGTTATCAGGGGAGAGCG
This sequence comes from Argentina silus, assembly GCF_951799395.1. Classification (NCBI taxonomy): domain Eukaryota; kingdom Metazoa; phylum Chordata; class Actinopteri; order Argentiniformes; family Argentinidae; genus Argentina; species Argentina silus. The sequence goes on from NC_139665.1 coordinate 6,651,601, forward strand.
CAAACGCAGTCCCCCACTACCAGAAATTATGCAATCGAGATTCCCACATTTGGGGAATTCGCAGGGGTCAGCACAACCGGAGTGCAATGGCTGAGCCTCGCCCTGGGTGAACCACCTTCTTGATCATGGTGTCTCCCTTGCCAGGTAAGTATGAGTTGTACATGTCGGAGGTGAGGAAGTCACTCTAGTGCATACGCTTTGGGTGGACGGTGCGGTCACTGTAGCGACTGGGAATAGCGCTTGCAATTGAAGAGCGCATAAAGAAAATGTTTGTTGAGCTGCGGATAGAACTGCGGAAAAGCGCTTAATTGTATATTACTTGATTGAAATATGTGCCCTTCCGGTTTCCCATCATACACAGTGCGGTATAAATATTTTTTTTTTTTATTTATTTTTTTAAATCAGTCATTTCTACATCCTTGAATGCATGTCTGATATCCCAAGGCAAGCGACAGGCAAATTACTTTACCCCAAATGATTGTACAACGAAGCCGGTTCAGACACATCGAGAAAAATGGATTATCTTTACATCCATATATTGGTGCCGTTCGCGGGGCAAGTTATCAGGGCTGAAGCCTAAATAACGGGGACGGTATGAGCGAATGGGAGAAAGCTGGAACGAGACAGGTACACTTTCTCCTCGTCAAATTACGCACCGGAAAGTACAGTGTCGTTTTATCCCATAAAGCTCTTGCAAGCATGTATGCTTCGATGAGTCACCCAATATTTCCTTGAAACAAGTTATCAGGGGAGAGCGCGAACGCAGTCCCCCACTACCAGAAATTATGCAATCGAGATTCCCACATTTGGGGAATTCGCAGGGGTCAGCACAACCGGAGTGCAATGGCTGAGCCTCGCCCTGGGTGAACCACCTTCTTGATCATGGTGTCTCCCTTGCCAGGTAAGTATGAGTTGTACATGTCGGAGGTGAGGAAGTCACTCTAGTGCATACGCTTTGGGTGGACGGTGCGGTCACTGTAGCGACTGGGAATAGCGCTTGCAATTGAAGAGCGCATAAAGAAAATGTTTGTTGAGCTGCGGATAGAACTGCGGAAAAGCGCTTAATTGTATATTACTTGATTGAAATATGTGCCCTTCCGGTTTCCCATCATACACAGTGCGGTATAAATAATTCACTTCTTTTTTTTTTTTTTTAAATCAGTCATTTCTACATCCTTGAATGCATGTCTGATATCCCAAGGCAAGCGACAGGCAAATTACTTTACCCCAAATGATTGTACAACGAAGCCGGTTCAGACACATCGAGAAAAATGGATTATCTTTACATCCATATATTGGTGCCGTTCGCGGGGCAAGTTATCAGGGCTGAAGCCTAAATAACGGGGACGGTATGAGCGAATGGGAGAAAGCTGGAACGAGACAGGTACACTTTCTCCTCGTCAAATTACGCACCGGAAAGTACAGTGTCGTTTTATCCCATAAAGCTCTTGCAAGCATGTATGCTTCGATGAGTCACCCAATATTTCCTTGAAACAAGTTATCAGGGGAGAGCGCGAACGCAGTCCCCCACTACCAGAAATTATGCAATCGAGATTCCCACATTTGGGGAATTCGCAGGGGTCAGCACAACCGGAGTGCAATGGCTGAGCCTCGCCCTGGGTGAACCACCTTCTTGATCATGGTGTCTCCCTTGCCAGGTAAGTATGAGTTGTACATGTCGGAGGTGAGGAAGTCACTCTAGTGCATACGCTTTGGGTGGACGGTGCGGTCACTGTAGCGACTGGGAATAGCGCTTGCAATTGAAGAGCGCATAAAGAAAATGTTTGTTGAGCTGCGGATAGAACTGCGGAAAAGCGCTTAATTGTATATTACTTGATTGAAATATGTGCCCTTCCGGTTTCCCATCATACACAGTGCGGTATAAATAATTCACTTCTTTTTTTTTTTTTTTAAATCAGTCATTTCTACATCCTTGAATGCATGTCTGATATCCCAAGGCAAGCGACAGGCAAATTACTTTACCCCAAATGATTGTACAACGAAGCCGGTTCAGACACATCGAGAAAAATGGATTATCTTTACATCCATATATTGGTGCCGTTCGCGGGGCAAGTTATCAGGGCTGAAGCCTAAATAACGGGGACGGTATGAGCGAATGGGAGAAAGCTGGAACGAGACAGGTACACTTTCTCCTCGTCAAATTACGCACCGGAAAGTACAGTGTCGTTTTATCCCATAAAGCTCTTGCAAGCATGTATGCTTCGATGAGTCACCCAATATTTCCTTGAAACAAGTTATATGGGGAGAGCGCGAACGCAGTCCCCCACTACCAGAAATTATGCAATCGAGATTCCCACATTTGGGGAATTCGCAGGGGTCAGCACAACCGGAGTGCAATGGCTGAGCCTTGCCCTGGGTGAACCACCTTCTTGATCATGGTGTCTCCCTTGCCAGGTAAGTATGAGTTGTACATGTCGGAGGTGAGGAAGTCACTCTAGTGCATACGCTTTGGGTGGACGGTGCGGTCACTGTAGCGACTGGGAATAGCGCTTGCAATTGAAGAGCGCATAAAGAAAATGTTTGTTGAGCTGCGGATAGAACTGCGGAAAAGCGCTTAATTGTATATTACTTGATTGAAATATGTGCCCTTCCGGTTTCCCATCATACACAGTGCGGTATAAATATTTTTTTTTTTTTTTTTTTTTTTTTTTTTTTAAATCAGTCATTTCTACATCCTTGAATGCATGTCTGATATCCCAAGGCAAGCGACAGGCAAATTACTTTACCCCAAATGATTGTACAACGAAGCCGGTTCAGACACATCGAGAAAAATGGATTATCTTTACATCCATATATTGGTGCCGTTCGCGGGGCAAGTTATCAGGGCTGAAGCCTAAATAACGGGGACGGTATGAGCGAATGGGAGAAAGCTGGAACGAGACAGGTACACTTTCTCCTCGTCAAATTACGCACCGGAAAGTACAGTGTCGTTTTATCCCATAAAGCTCTTGCAAGCATGCATGCTTCGATGAGTCACCCAATATTTCCTTGAAACAAGTTATCAGGGGAGAGCGCGAACGCAGTCCCCCACTACCAGAAATTATGCAATCGAGATTCCCACATTTGGGGAATTCGCAGGGGTCAGCACAACCGGAGTGCAATGGCTGAGCCTCGCCCTGGGTGAACCACCTTCTTGATCATGGTGTCTCCCTTGCCAGGTAAGTATGAGTTGTACATGTCGGAGGTGAGGAAGTCACTCTAGTGCATACGCTTTGGGTGGACGGTGCGGTCACTGTAGCGACTGGGAATAGCGCTTGCAATTGAAGAGCGCATAAAGAAAATGTTTGTTGAGCTGCGGATAGAACTGCGGAAAAGCGCTTAATTGTATATTACTTGATTGAAATATGTGCCCTTCCGGTTTCCCATCATACACAGTGCGGTATAAATATATTTTTTTTTTTTTTTTTTTTTTTTAAATCAGTCATTTCTACATCCTTGAATGCATGTCTGATATCCCAAGGCAAGCGACAGGCAAATTACTTTACCCCAAATGATTGTACAACGAAGCCGGTTCAGACACATCGAGAAAAATGGATTATCTTTACATCCATATATTGGTGCCGTTCGCGGGGCAAGTTATCAGGGCTGAAGCCTAAATAACGGGGACGGTATGAGCGAATGGGAGAAAGCTGGAACGAGACAGGTACACTTTCTCCTCGTCAAATTACGCACCGGAAAGTACAGTGTCGTTTTATCCCATAAAGCTCTTGCAAGCATGTATGCTTCGATGAGTCACCCAATATTTCCTTGAAACAAGTTATCAGGGGAGAGCGCGAACGCAGTCCCCCACTACCAGAAATTATGCAATCGAGATTCCCACATTTGGGGAATTCGCAGGGGTCAGCACAACCGGAGTGCAATGGCTGAGCCTCGCCCTGGGTGAACCACCTTCTTGATCATGGTGTCTCCCTTGCCAGGTAAGTATGAGTTGTACATGTCGGAGGTGAGGAAGTCACTCTAGTGCATACGCTTTGGGTGGACGGTGCGGTCACTGTAGCGACTGGGAATAGCGCTTGCAATTGAAGAGCGCATAAAGAAAATGTTTGTTGAGCTGCGGATAGAACTGCGGAAAAGCGCTTAATTGTATATTACTTGATTGAAATATGTGCCCTTCCGGTTTCCCATCATACACAGTGCGGTATAAATAATTCACTTCTTTTTTTTTTTTTTTAAATCAGTCATTTCTACATCCTTGAATGCATGTCTGATATCCCAAGGCAAGCGACAGGCAAATTACTTTACCCCAAATGATTGTACAACGAAGCCGGTTCAGACACATCGAGAAAAATGGATTATCTTTACATCCATATATTGGTGCCGTTCGCGGGGCAAGTTATCAGGGCTGAAGCCTAAATAACGGGGACGGTATGAGCGAATGGGAGAAAGCTGGAACGAGACAGGTACACTTTCTCCTCGTCAAATTACGCACCGGAAAGTACAGTGTCGTTTTATCCCATAAAGCTCTTGCAAGCATGTATGCTTCGATGAGTCACCCAATATTTCCTTGAAACAAGTTATATGGGGAGAGCGCGAACGCAGTCCCCCACTACCAGAAATTATGCAATCGAGATTCCCACATTTGGGGAATTCGCAGGGGTCAGCACAACCGGAGTGCAATGGCTGAGCCTCGCCCTGGGTGAACCACCTTCTTGATCATGGTGTCTCCCTTGCCAGGTAAGTATGAGTTGTACATGTCGGAGGTGAGGAAGTCACTCTAGTGCATACGCTTTGGGTGGACGGTGCGGTCACTGTAGCGACTGGGAATAGCGCTTGCAATTGAAGAGCGCATAAAGAAAATGTTTGTTGAGCTGCGGATAGAACTGCGGAAAAGCGCTTAATTGTATATTACTTGATTGAAATATGTGCCCTTCCGGTTTCCCATCATACACAGTGCGGTATAAATAATTCACTTCTTTTTTTTTTTTTTTAAATCAGTCATTTCTACATCCTTGAATGCATGTCTGATATCCCAAGGCAAGCGACAGGCAAATTACTTTACCCCAAATGATTGTACAACGAAGCCGGTTCAGACACATCGAGAAAAATGGATTATCTTTACATCCATATATTGGTGCCGTTCGCGGGGCAAGTTATCAGGGCTGAAGCCTAAATAACGGGGACGGTATGAGCGAATGGGAGAAAGCTGGAACGAGACAGGTACACTTTCTCCTCGTCAAATTACGCACCGGAAAGTACAGTGTCGTTTTATCCCATAAAGCTCTTGCAAGCATGTATGCTTCGATGAGTCACCCAATATTTCCTTGAAACAAGTTATCAGGGGAGAGCGCGAACGCAGTCCCCCACTACCAGAAATTATGCAATCGAGATTCCCACATTTGGGGAATTCGCAGGGGTCAGCACAACCGGAGTGCAATGGCTGAGCCTCGCCCTGGGTGAACCACCTTCTTGATCATGGTGTCTCCCTTGCCAGGTAAGTATGAGTTGTACATGTCGGAGGTGAGGAAGTCACTCTAGTGCATACGCTTTGGGTGGACGGTGCGGTCACTGTAGCGACTGGGAATAGCGCTTGCAATTGAAGAGCGCATAAAGAAAATGTTTGTTGAGCTGCGGATAGAACTGCAGAAAAGCGCTTAATTGTATATTACTTGATTGAAATATGTGCCCTTCCGGTTTCCCATCATACACAGTGCGGTATAAATAATTCATTTTTTTTTTTTTTTTTTTTTTTTTAAATCAGTCATTTCTACATCCTTGAATGCATGTCTGATATCCCAAGGCAAGCGACAGGCAAATTACTTTACCCCAAATGATTGTACAACGAAGCCGGTTCAGACACATCGAGAAAAATGGATTATCTTTACATCCATATATTGGTGCCGTTCGCGGGGCAAGTTATCAGGGCTGAAGCCTAAATAACGGGGACGGTATGAGCGAATGGGAGAAAGCTGGAACGAGACAGGTACACTTTCTCCTCGTCAAATTACGCACCGGAAAGTACAGTGTCGTTTTATCCCATAAAGCTCTTGCAAGCATGTATGCTTCGATGAGTCTCCCAATATTTCCTTGAAACAAGTTATCAGGGGAGAGCGCGAACGCAGTCCCCCACTACCAGAAATTATGCAATCGAGATTCCCACATTTGGGGAATTCGCAGGGGTCAGCACAACCGGAGTGCAATGGCTGAGCCTCGCCCTGGGTAAACCACCTTCTTGATCATGGTGTCTCCCTTGCCAGGTAAGTATGAGTTGTACATGTCGGAGGTGAGGAAGTCACTCTAGTGCATACGCTTTGGGTGGACGGTGCGGTCACTGTAGCGACTGGGAATAGCGCTTGCAATTGAAGAGCGCATAAAGAAAATGTTTGTTGAGCTGCGGATAGAACTGCAGAAAAGCGCTTAATTGTATATTACTTGATTGAAATATGTGCCCTTCCGGTTTCCCATCATACACAGTGCGGTATAAATAATTCTTTTTTTTTTTTTTTTTTTTTTTTTTAAATCAGTCAATTCTACATCCTTGAATGCATGTCTGATATCCCAAGGCAAGCGACAGGCAAATTACTTTACCCCAAATGATTGTACAACGAAGCCGGTTCAGACACATCGAGAAAAATGGATTATCTTTACATCCATATATTGGTGCCGTTCGCGGGGCAAGTTATCAGGGCTGAAGCCTAAATAACGGGGACGGTATGAGCGAATGGGAGAAAGCTGGAACGAGACAGGTACACTTTCTCCTCGTCAAATTACGCACCGGAAAGTACAGTGTCGTTTTATCCCATAAAGCTCTTGCAAGCATGTATGCTTCAATGAGTCACCCAATATTTCCTTGAAACAAGTTATCAGGGGAGAGCGCGAACGCAGTCCCCCACTACCAGAAATTATGCAATCGAGATTCCCACATTTGGGGAATTCGCAGGGGTCAGCACAACCGGAGTGCAATGGCTGAGCCTCGCCCTGGGTGAACCACCTTCTTGATCATGGTGTCTCCCTTGCCAGGTAAGTATGAGTTGTACATGTCGGAGGTGAGGAAGTCACTCTAGTGCATACGCTTTGGGTGGACGGTGCGGTCACTGTAGCGACTGGAAATAGCGCTTGCAATTGAAGAGCGCATAAAGAAAATGTTTGTTGAGCTGCGGATAGAACTGCGGAAAAGCGCTTAATTGTATATTACTTGATTGAAATATGTGCCCTTCCGGTTTCCCATCATACACAGTGCGGTATAAATAATTCACTTCTTTTTTTTTTTTTTTAAATCAGTCATTTCTACATCCTTGAATGCATGTCTGATATCCCAAGGCAAGCGACAGGCAAATTACTTTACCCCAAATGATTGTACAACGAAGCCGGTTCAGACACATCGAGAAAAATGGATTATCTTTACATCCATATATTGGTGCCGTTCGCGGGGCAAGTTATCAGGGCTGAAGCCTAAATAACGGGGACGGTATGAGCGAATGGGAGAAAGCTGGAACGAGACAGGTACACTTTCTCCTCGTCAAATTACGCACCGGAAAATACAGTGTCGTTTTATCCCATAAAGCTCTTGCAAGCATGTATGCTTCGATGAGTCACCCAATATTTCCTTGAAACAAGTTATCAGGGGAGAGCGCGAACGCAGTCCCCCACTACCAGAAATTATGCAATCGAGATTCCCACATATGGGGAATTCGCAGGGGTCAGCACAACCGGAGTGCAATGGCTGAGCCTCGCCCTGGGTGAACCACCTTCTTGATCATGGTGTCTCCCTTGCCAGGTAAGTATGAGTTGTACATGTCGGAGGTGAGGAAGTCACTCTAGTGCATACGCTTTGGGTGGACGGTGCGGTCACTGTAGCGACTGGGAATAGCGCTTGCAATTGAAGAGCGCATAAAGAAAATGTTTGTTGAGCTGCGGATAGAACTGCGGAAAAGCGCTTAATTGTATATTACTTGATTGAAATATGTGCCCTTCCGGTTTCCCATCATACACAGTGCGGTATAAATAATTCACTTCTTTTTTTTTTTTTTTAAATCAGTCATTTCTACATCCTTGAATGCATGTCTGATATCCCAAGGCAAGCGACAGGCAAATTACTTTACCCCAAATGATTGTACAACGAAGCCGGTTCAGACACATCGAGAAAAATGGATTATCTTTACATCCATATATTGGTGCCGTTCGCGGGGCAAGTTATCAGGGCTGAAGCCTAAATAACGGGGACGGTATGAGCGAATGGGAGAACGCTGGAACGAGACATGTACACTTTCTCCTCGTCAAATTACGCACCGGAATGTACAGTGTCGTTTTATCCCACAAAGCTCTTGCAAGCATGTATGCTTCGATGAGTCACCCAATATTTCCTTGAAACAAGTTATCAGGGGAGAGCGCGAACGCAGTCCCCCACTACCAGAAATTATGCAATCGAGATTCCCACATTTGGGGAATTCGCAGGGGTCAGCACAACCGGAGTGCAATGGCTGAGCCTCGCCCTGGGTGAACCACCTTCTTGATCATGGTGTCTCCCTTGCCAGGTAAGTATGAGTTGTACATGTCGGAGGTGAGGAAGTCACTCTAGTGCATACGCTTTGGGTGGACGGTGCGGTCACTGTAGCGACTGGGAATAGCGCTTGCAATTGAAGAGCGCATAAAGAAAATGTTTGTTGAGCTGCGGATAGAACTGCGGAAAAGCGCTTAATTGTATATTACTTGATTGAAATATGTGCCCTTCCGGTTTCCCATCATACACAGTGCGGTATAAATAATTCACTTTTTTTTTTTTTTTTTTTAAATCAGTCATTTCTACATCCTTGAATGCATGTCTGATATCCCAAGGCAAGCGACAGGCAAATTACTTTACCCCAAATGATTGTACAACGAAGCCGGTTCAGACACATCGAGAAAAATGGATTATCTTTACATCCATATATTGGTGCCGTTCGCGGGGCAAGTTATCAGGGCTGAAGCCTAAATAACGGGGACGGTATGAGCGAATGGGAGAAAGCTGGAACGAGACAGGTACACTTTCTCCTCGTCAAATTACGCACCGGAAAGTACAGTGTCGTTTTATCCCATAAAGCTCTTGCAAGCATGTATGCTTCGATGAGTCACCCAATATTTCCTTGAAACAAGTTATCAGGGGAGAGCGCGAACGCAGTCCCCCACTACCAGAAATTATGCAATCGAGATTCCCACATTTGGGGAATTCGCAGGGGTCAGCACAACCGGAGTGCAATGGCTGAGCCTCGCCCTGGGTGAACCACCTTCTTGATCATGGTGTCTCCCTTGCCAGGTAAGTATGAGTTGTACATGTCGGAGGTGAGGAAGTCACTCTAGTGCATACGCTTTGGGTGGACGGTGCGGTCACTGTAGCGACTGGGAATAGCGCTTGCAATTGAAGAGCGCATAAAGAAAATGTTTGTTGAGCTGCGGATAGAACTGCAGAAAAGCGCTTAATTGTATATTACTTGATTGAAATATGTGCCCTTCCGGTTTCCCATCATACACAGTGCGGTATAAATAATTCTTTTTTTTTTTTTTTTTTTTTTTTTAAATCAGTCAATTCTACATCCTTGAATGCATGTCTGATATCCCAAGGCAAGCGACAGGCAAATTACTTTACCCCAAATGATTGTACAACGAAGCCGGTTCAGACACATCGAGAAAAATGGATTATCTTTACATCCATATATTGGTGCCGTTCGCGGGGCAAGTTATCAGGGCTGAAGCCTAAATAACGGGGACGGTATGAGCGAATGGGAGAAAGCTGGAACGAGACAGGTACACTTTCTCCTCGTCAAATTACGCACCGGAAAGTACAGTGTCGTTTTATCCCATAAAGCTCTTGCAAGCATGTATGCTTCAATGAGTCACCCAATATTTCCTTGAAACAAGTTATCAGGGGAGAGCGCGAACGCAGTCCCCCACTACCAGAAATTATGCAATCGAGATTCCCACATTTGGGGAATTCGCAGGGGTCAGCACAACCGGAGTGCAATGGCTGAGCCTCGCCCTGGGTGAACCACCTTCTTGATCATGGTGTCTCCCTTGCCAGGTAAGTATGAGTTGTACATGTCGGAGGTGAGGAAGTCACTCTAGTGCATACGCTTTGGGTGGACGGTGCGGTCACTGTAGCGACTGGAAATAGCGCTTGCAATTGAAGAGCGCATAAAGAAAATGTTTGTTGAGCTGCGGATAGAACTGCGGAAAAGCGCTTAATTGTATATTACTTGATTGAAATATGTGCCCTTCCGGTTTCCCATCATACACAGTGCGGTATAAATAATTCACTTCTTTTTTTTTTTTTTTAAATCAGTCATTTCTACATCCTTGAATGCATGTCTGATATCCCAAGGCAAGCGACAGGCAAATTACTTTACCCCAAATGATTGTACAACGAAGCCGGTTCAGACACATCGAGAAAAATGGATTATCTTTACATCCATATATTGGTGCCGTTCGCGGGGCAAGTTATCAGGGCTGAAGCCTAAATAACGGGGACGGTATGAGCGAATGGGAGAAAGCTGGAACGAGACAGGTACACTTTCTCCTCGTCAAATTACGCACCGGAAAGTACAGTGTCGTTTTATCCCATAAAGCTCTTGCAAGCATGTATGCTTCGATGAGTCACCCAATATTTCCTTGAAACAAGTTATCAGGGGAGAGCGCGAACGCAGTCCCCCACTACCAGAAATTATGCAATCGAGATTCCCACATTTGGGGAATTCGCAGGGGTCAGCACAACCGGAGTGCAATGGCTGAGCCTCGCCCTGGGTGAACCACCTTCTTGATCATGGTGTCTCCCTTGCCAGGTAAGTATGAGTTGTACATGTCGGAGGTGAGGAAGTCACTCTAGTGCATACGCTTTGGGTGGACGGTGCGGTCACTGTAGCGACTGGGAATAGCGCTTGCAATTGAAGAGCGCATAAAGAAAATGTTTGTTGAGCTGCGGATAGAACTGCGGAAAAGCGCTTAATTGTATATTACTTGATTGAAATATGTGCCCTTCCGGTTTCCCATCATACACAGTGCGGTATAAATAATTCACTTCTTTTTTTTTTTTTTTAAATCAGTCATTTCTACATCCTTGAATGCATGTCTGATATCCCAAGGCAAGCGACAGGCAAATTACTTTACCCCAAATGATTGTACAACGAAGCCGGTTCAGACACATCGAGAAAAATGGATTATCTTTACATCCATATATTGGTGCCGTTCGCGGGGCAAGTTATCAGGGCTGAAGCCTAAATAACGGGGACGGTATGAGCGAATGGGAGAAAGCTGGAACGAGACAGGTACACTTTCTCCTCGTCAAATTACGCACCGGAAAGTACAGTGTCGTTTTATCCCATAAAGCTCTTGCAAGCATGTATGCTTCGATGAGTCACCCAATATTTCCTTGAAACAAGTTATATGGGGAGAGCGCGAACGCAGTCCCCCACTACCAGAAATTATGCAATCGAGATTCCCACATTTGGGGAATTCGCAGGGGTCAGCACAACCGGAGTGCAATGGCTGAGCCTCGCCCTGGGTGAACCACCTTCTTGATCATGGTGTCTCCCTTGCCAGGTAAGTATGAGTTGTACATGTCGGAGGTGAGGAAGTCACTCTAGTGCATACGCTTTGGGTGGACGGTGCGGTCACTGTAGCGACTGGGAATAGCGCTTGCAATTGAAGAGCGCATAAAGAAAATGTTTGTTGAGCTGCGGATAGAACTGCGGAAAAGCGCTTAATTGTATATTACTTGATTGAAATATGTGCCCTTCCGGTTTCCCATCATACACAGTGCGGTATAAATAATTCACTTCTTTTTTTTTTTTTTTAAATCAGTCATTTCTACATCCTTGAATGCATGTCTGATATCCCAAGGCAAGCGACAGGCAAATTACTTTACCCCAAATGATTGTACAACGAAGCCGGTTCAGACACATCGAGAAAAATGGATTATCTTTACATCCATATATTGGTGCCGTTCGCGGGGCAAGTTATCAGGGCTGAAGCCTAAATAACGGGGACGGTATGAGCGAATGGGAGAAAGCTGGAACGAGACAGGTACACTTTCTCCTCGTCAAATTACGCACCGGAAAGTACAGTGTCGTTTTATCCCATAAAGCTCTTGCAAGCATGTATGCTTCGATGAGTCACCCAATATTTCCTTGAAACAAGTTATCAGGGGAGAGCGCGAACGCAGTCCCCCACTACCAGAAATTATGCAATCGAGATTCCCACATTTGGGGAATTCGCAGGGGTCAGCACAACCGGAGTGCAATGGCTGAGCCTCGCCCTGGGTGAACCACCTTCTTGATCATGGTGTCTCCCTTGCCAGGTAAGTATGAGTTGTACATGTCGGAGGTGAGGAAGTCACTCTAGTGCATACGCTTTGGGTGGACGGTGCGGTCACTGTAGCGACTGGGAATAGCGCTTGCAATTGAAGAGCGCATAAAGAAAATGTTTGTTGAGCTGCGGATAGAACTGCAGAAAAGCGCTTAATTGTATATTACTTGATTGAAATATGTGCCCTTCCGGTTTCCCATCATACACAGTGCGGTATAAATAATTCATTTTTTTTTTTTTTTTTTTTTTTTTAAATCAGTCATTTCTACATCCTTGAATGCATGTCTGATATCCCAAGGCAAGCGACAGGCAAATTACTTTACCCCAAATGATTGTACAACGAAGCCGGTTCAGACACATCGAGAAAAATGGATTATCTTTACATCCATATATTGGTGCCGTTCGCGGGGCAAGTTATCAGGGCTGAAGCCTAAATAACGGGGACGGTATGAGCGAATGGGAGAAAGCTGGAACGAGACAGGTACACTTTCTCCTCGTCAAATTACGCACCGGAAAGTACAGTGTCGTTTTATCCCATAAAGCTCTTGCAAGCATGTATGCTTCGATGAGTCTCCCAATATTTCCTTGAAACAAGTTATCAGGGGAGAGCGCGAACGCAGTCCCCCACTACCAGAAATTATGCAATCGAGATTCCCACATTTGGGGAATTCGCAGGGGTCAGCACAACCGGAGTGCAATGGCTGAGCCTCGCCCTGGGTAAACCACCTTCTTGATCATGGTGTCTCCCTTGCCAGGTAAGTATGAGTTGTACATGTCGGAGGTGAGGAAGTCACTCTAGTGCATACGCTTTGGGTGGACGGTGCGGTCACTGTAGCGACTGGGAATAGCGCTTGCAATTGAAGAGCGCATAAAGAAAATGTTTGTTGAGCTGCGGATAGAACTGCAGAAAAGCGCTTAATTGTATATTACTTGATTGAAATATGTGCCCTTCCGGTTTCCCATCATACACAGTGCGGTATAAATAATTCTTTTTTTTTTTTTTTTTTTTTTTTTAAATCAGTCAATTCTACATCCTTGAATGCATGTCTGATATCCCAAGGCAAGCGACAGGCAAATTACTTTACCCCAAATGATTGTACAACGAAGCCGGTTCAGACACATCGAGAAAAATGGATTATCTTTACATCCATATATTGGTGCCGTTCGCGGGGCAAGTTATCAGGGCTGAAGCCTAAATAACGGGGACGGTATGAGCGAATGGGAGAAAGCTGGAACGAGACAGGTACACTTTCTCCTCGTCAAATTACGCACCGGAAAGTACAGTGTCGTTTTATCCCATAAAGCTCTTGCAAGCATGTATGCTTCAATGAGTCACCCAATATTTCCTTGAAACAAGTTATCAGGGGAGAGCGCGAACGCAGTCCCCCACTACCAGAAATTATGCAATCGAGATTCCCACATTTGGGGAATTCGCAGGGGTCAGCACAACCGGAGTGCAATGGCTGAGCCTCGCCCTGGGTGAACCACCTTCTTGATCATGGTGTCTCCCTTGCCAGGTAAGTATGAGTTGTACATGTCGGAGGTGAGGAAGTCACTCTAGTGCATACGCTTTGGGTGGACGGTGCGGTCACTGTAGCGACTGGAAATAGCGCTTGCAATTGAAGAGCGCATAAAGAAAATGTTTGTTGAGCTGCGGATAGAACTGCGGAAAAGCGCTTAATTGTATATTACTTGATTGAAATATGTGCCCTTCCGGTTTCCCATCATACACAGTGCGGTATAAATAATTCACTTCTTTTTTTTTTTTTTTAAATCAGTCATTTCTACATCCTTGAATGCATGTCTGATATCCCAAGGCAAGCGACAGGCAAATTACTTTACCCCAAATGATTGTACAACGAAGCCGGTTCAGACACATCGAGAAAAATGGATTATCTTTACATCCATATATTGGTGCCGTTCGCGGGGCAAGTTATCAGGGCTGAAGCCTAAATAACGGGGACGGTATGAGCGAATGGGAGAAAGCTGGAACGAGACAGGTACACTTTCTCCTCGTCAAATTACGCACCGGAAAATACAGTGTCGTTTTATCCCATAAAGCTCTTGCAAGCATGTATGCTTCGATGAGTCACCCAATATTTCCTTGAAACAAGTTATCAGGGGAGAGCGCGAACGCAGTCCCCCACTACCAGAAATTATGCAATCGAGATTCCCACATTTGGGGAATTCGCAGGGGTCAGCACAACCGGAGTGCAATGGCTGAGCCTCGCCCTGGGTGAACCACCTTCTTGATCATGGTGTCTCCCTTGCCAGGTAAGTATGAGTTGTACATGTCGGAGGTGAGGAAGTCACTCTAGTGCATACGCTTTGGGTGGACGGTGCGGTCACTGTAGCGACTGGGAATAGCGCTTGCAATTGAAGAGCGCATAAAGAAAATGTTTGTTGAGCTGCGGATAGAACTGCGGAAAAGCGCTTAATTGTATATTACTTGATTGAAATATGTGCCCTTCCGGTTTCCCATCATACACAGTGCGGTATAAATAATTCACTTCTTTTTTTTTTTTTTTAAATCAGTCATTTCTACATCCTTGAATGCATGTCTGATATCCCAAGGCAAGCGACAGGCAAATTACTTTACCCCAAATGATTGTACAACGAAGCCGGTTCAGACACATCGAGAAAAATGGATTATCTTTACATCCATATATTGGTGCCGTTCGCGGGGCAAGTTATCAGGGCTGAAGCCTAAATAACGGGGACGGTATGAGCGAATGGGAGAACGCTGGAACGAGACATGTACACTTTCTCCTCGTCAAATTACGCACCGGAATGTACAGTGTCGTTTTATCCCACAAAGCTCTTGCAAGCATGTATGCTTCGATGAGTCACCCAATATTTCCTTGAAACAAGTTATCAGGGGAGAGCGCGAACGCAGTCCCCCACTACCAGAAATTATGCAATCGAGATTCCCACATTTGGGGAATTCGCAGGGGTCAGCACAACCGGAGTGCAATGGCTGAGCCTCGCCCTGGGTGAACCACCTTCTTGATCATGGTGTCTCCCTTGCCAGGTAAGTATGAGTTGTACATGTCGGAGGTGAGGAAGTCACTCTAGTGCATACGCTTTGGGTGGACGGTGCGGTCACTGTAGCGACTGGGAATAGCGCTTGCAATTGAAGAGCGCATAAAGAAAATGTTTGTTGAGCTGCGGATAGAACTGCGGAAAAGCGCTTAATTGTATATTACTTGATTGAAATATGTGCCCTTCCGGTTTCCCATCATACACAGTGCGGTATAAATAATTCACTTTTTTTTTTTTTTTTTTTTTTTAAATCAGTCATTTCTACATCCTTGAATGCATGTCTGATATCCCAAGGCAAGCGACAGGCAAATTACTTTACCCCAAATGATTGTACAACGAAGCCGGTTCAGACACATCGAGAAAAATGGATTATCTTTACATCCATATATTGGTGCCGTTCGCGGGGCAAGTTATCAGGGCTGAAGCCTAAATAACGGGGACGGTATGAGCGAATGGGAGAAAGCTGGAACGAGACAGGTACACTTTCTCCTCGTCAAATTACGCACCGGAAAGTACAGTGTCGTTTTATCCCATAAAGCTCTTGCAAGCATGTATGCTTCGATGAGTCACCCAATATTTCCTTGAAACAAGTTATCAGGGGAGAGCGCGAACGCAGTCCCCCACTACCAGAAATTATGCAATCGAGATTCCCACATTTGGGGAATTCGCAGGGGTCAGCACAACCGGAGTGCAATGGCTGAGCCTCGCCCTGGGTGAACCACCTTCTTGATCATGGTGTCTCCCTTGCCAGGTAAGTATGAGTTGTACATGTCGGAGGTGAGGAAGTCACTCTAGTGCATACGCTTTGGGTGGACGGTGCGGTCACTGTAGCGACTGGGAATAGCGCTTGCAATTGAAGAGCGCATAAAGAAAATGTTTGTTGAGCTGCGGATAGAACTGCAGAAAAGCGCTTAATTGTATATTACTTGATTGAAATATGTGCCCTTCCGGTTTCCCATCATACACAGTGCGGTATAAATAATTCTTTTTTTTTTTTTTTTTTTTTTTTAAATCAGTCAATTCTACATCCTTGAATGCATGTCTGATATCCCAAGGCAAGCGACAGGCAAATTACTTTACCCCAAATGATTGTACAACGAAGCCGGTTCAGACACATCGAGAAAAATGGATTATCTTTACATCCATATATTGGTGCCGTTCGCGGGGCAAGTTATCAGGGCTGAAGCCTAAATAACGGGGACGGTATGAGCGAATGGGAGAAAGCTGGAACGAGACAGGTACACTTTCTCCTCGTCAAATTACGCACCGGAAAGTACAGTGTCGTTTTATCCCATAAAGCTCTTGCAAGCATGTATGCTTCAATGAGTCACCCAATATTTCCTTGAAACAAGTTATCAGGGGAGAGCGCGAACGCAGTCCCCCACTACCAGAAATTATGCAATCGAGATTCCCACATTTGGGGAATTCGCAGGGGTCAGCACAACCGGAGTGCAATGGCTGAGCCTCGCCCTGGGTGAACCACCTTCTTGATCATGGTGTCTCCCTTGCCAGGTAAGTATGAGTTGTACATGTCGGAGGTGAGGAAGTCACTCTAGTGCATACGCTTTGGGTGGACGGTGCGGTCACTGTAGCGACTGGAAATAGCGCTTGCAATTGAAGAGCGCATAAAGAAAATGTTTGTTGAGCTGCGGATAGAACTGCGGAAAAGCGCTTAATTGTATATTACTTGATTGAAATATGTGCCCTTCCGGTTTCCCATCATACACAGTGCGGTATAAATAATTCACTTCTTTTTTTTTTTTTTTAAATCAGTCATTTCTACATCCTTGAATGCATGTCTGATATCCCAAGGCAAGCGACAGGCAAATTACTTTACCCCAAATGATTGTACAACGAAGCCGGTTCAGACACATCGAGAAAAATGGATTATCTTTACATCCATATATTGGTGCCGTTCGCGGGGCAAGTTATCAGGGCTGAAGCCTAAATAACGGGGACGGTATGAGCGAATGGGAGAAAGCTGGAACGAGACAGGTACACTTTCTCCTCGTCAAATTACGCACCGGAAAATACAGTGTCGTTTTATCCCATAAAGCTCTTGCAAGCATGTATGCTTCGATGAGTCACCCAATATTTCCTTGAAACAAGTTATCAGGGGAGAGCGCGAACGCAGTCCCCCACTACCAGAAATTATGCAATCGAGATTCCCACATTTGGGGAATTCGCAGGGGTCAGCACAACCGGAGTGCAATGGCTGAGCCTCGCCCTGGGTGAACCACCTTCTTGATCATGGTGTCTCCCTTGCCAGGTAAGTATGAGTTGTACATGTCGGAGGTGAGGAAGTCACTCTAGTGCATACGCTTTGGGTGGACGGTGCGGTCACTGTAGCGACTGGGAATAGCGCTTGCAATTGAAGAGCGCATAAAGAAAATGTTTGTTGAGCTGCGGATAGAACTGCGGAAAAGCGCTTAATTGTATATTACTTGATTGAAATATGTGCCCTTCCGGTTTCCCATCATACACAGTGCGGTATAAATAATTCACTTCTTTTTTTTTTTTTTTAAATCAGTCATTTCTACATCCTTGAATGCATGTCTGATATCCCAAGGCAAGCGACAGGCAAATTACTTTACCCCAAATGATTGTACAACGAAGCCGGTTCAGACACATCGAGAAAAATGGATTATCTTTACATCCATATATTGGTGCCGTTCGCGGGGCAAGTTATCAGGGCTGAAGCCTAAATAACGGGGACGGTATGAGCGAATGGGAGAACGCTGGAACGAGACATGTACACTTTCTCCTCGTCAAATTACGCACCGGAATGTACAGTGTCGTTTTATCCCACAAAGCTCTTGCAAGCATATATGCTTCGATGAGTCACCCAATATTTCCTTGAAACAAGTTATCAGGGGAGAGCGCGAACGCAGTCCCCCACTACCAGAAATTATGCAATCGAGATTCCCACATTTGGGGAATTCGCAGGGGTCAGCACAACCGGAGTGCAATGGCTGAGCCTCGCCCTGGGTGAACCACCTTCTTGATCATGGTGTCTCCCTTGCCAGGTAAGTATGAGTTGTACATGTCGGAGGTGAGGAAGTCACTCTAGTGCATACGCTTTGGGTGGACGGTGCGGTCACTGTAGCGACTGGGAATAGCGCTTGCAATTGAAGAGCGCATAAAGAAAATGTTTGTTGAGCTGCGGATAGAACTGCGGAAAAGCGCTTAATTGTATATTACTTGATTGAAATATGTGCCCTTCCGGTTTCCCATCATACACAGTGCGGTATAAATAATTCACTTTTTTTTTTTTTTTTTTTTAAATCAGTCATTTCTACATCCTTGAATGCATGTCTGATATCCCAAGGCAAGCGACAGGCAAATTACTTTACCCCAAATGATTGTACAACGAAGCCGGTTCAGACACATCGAGAAAAATGGATTATCTTTACATCCATATATTGGTGCCGTTCGCGGGGCAAGTTATCAGGGCTGAAGCCTAAATAACGGGGACGGTATGAGCGAATGGGAGAAAGCTGGAACGAGACAGGTACACTTTCTCCTCGTCAAATTACGCACCGGAAAGTACAGTGTCGTTTTATCCCATAAAGCTCTTGCAAGCATGTATGCTTCGATGAGTCACCCAATATTTCCTTGAAACAAGTTATCAGGGGAGAGCGCGAACGCAGTCCCCCACTACCAGAAATTATGCAATCGAGATTCCCACATTTGGGGAATTCGCAGGGGTCAGCACAACCGGAGTGCAATGGCTGAGCCTCGCCCTGGGTGAACCACCTTCTTGATCATGGTGTCTCCCTTGCCAGGTAAGTATGAGTTGTACATGTCGGAGGTGAGGAAGTCACTCTAGTGCATACGCTTTGGGTGGACGGTGCGGTCACTGTAGCGACTGGGAATAGCGCTTGCAATTGAAGAGCGCATAAAGAAAATGTTTGTTGAGCTGCGGATAGAACTGCGGAAAAGCGCTTAATTGTATATTACTTGATTGAAATATGTGCCCTTCCGGTTTCCCATCATACACAGTGCGGTATAAATAATTCATTTTTTTTTTTTTTTTAAATCAGTCATTTCTACATCCTTGAATGCATGTCTGATATCCCAAGGCAAGCGACAGGCAAATTACTTTACCCCAAATGATTGTACAACGAAGCCGGTTCAGACACATCGAGAAAAATGGATTATCTTTACATCCATATATTGGTGCCGTTCGCGGGGCAAGTTATCAGGGCTGAAGCCTAAATAACGGGGACGGTATGAGCGAATGGGAGAAAGCTGGAACGAGACATGTACACTTTCTCCTCGTCAAATTACGCACCAGAATGTACAGTGTCGTTTTATCCCACAAAGCTCTTGCAAGCATGTATGCTTCGATGAGTCACCCAATATTTCCTTGAAACAAGTTATCAGGGGAGAGCGCGAACGCAGTCCCCCACTACCAGAAATTATGCAATCGAGATTCCCACATTTGGGGAATTCGCAGGGGTCAGCACAACCGGAGTGCAATGGCTGAGCCTCGCCCTGGGTGAACCACCTTCTTGATCATGGTGTCTCCCTTGCCAGGTAAGTATGAGTTGTACATGTCGGAGGTGAGGAAGTCACTCTAGTGCATACGCTTTGGGTGGACGGTGCGGTCACTGTAGCGACTGGGAATAGCGCTTGCAATTGAAGAGCGCATAAAGAAAATGTTTGTTGAGCTGCGGATAGAACTGCGGAAAAGCGCTTAATTGTATATTACTTGATTGAAATATGTGCCCTTCCGGTTTCCCATCATACACAGTGCGGTATAAATAATTCATTTCTTTTTTTTTTTTTTTAAATCAGTCATTTCTACATCCTTGAATGCATGTCTGATATCCCAAGGCAAGCGACAGGCAAATTACTTTACCCCAAATGATTGTACAACGAAGCCGGTTCAGACACATCGAGAAAAATGGATTATCTTTACATCCATATATTGGTGCCGTTCGCGGGGCAAGTTATCAGGGCTGAAGCCTAAATAACGGGGACGGTATGAGCGAATGGGAGAAAGCTGGAACGAGACAGGTACACTTTCTCCTCGTCAAATTACGCACCGGAAAGTACAGTGTCGTTTTATCCCATAAAGCTCTTGCAAGCATGTATGCTTCGATGAGTCACCCAATATTTCCTTGAAACAAGTTATCAGGGGAGAGCGCGAACGCAGTCCCCCACTACCAGAAATTATGCAATCGAGATTCCCACATTTGGGGAATTCGCAGGGGTCAGCACAACCGGAGTGCAATGGCTGAGCCTCGCCCTGGGTGAACCACCTTCTTGATCATGGTGTCTCCCTTGCCAGGTAAGTATGAGTTGTACATGTCGGAGGTGAGGAAGTCACTCTAGTGCATACGCTTTGGGTGGACGGTGCGGTCACTGTAGCGACTGGGAATAGCGCTTGCAATTGAAGAGCGCATAAAGAAAATGTTTGTTGAGCTGCGGATAGAACTGCGGAAAAGCGCTTAATTGTATATTACTTGATTGAAATATGTGCCCTTCCGGTTTCCCATCATACACAGTGCGGTATAAATAATTCACTTTTTTTTTTTTTTTTTTTTAAATCAGTCATTTCTACATCCTTGAATGCATGTCTGATATCCCAAGGCAAGCGACAGGCAAATTACTTTACCCCAAATGATTGTACAACGAAGCCGGTTCAGACACATCGAGAAAAATGGATTATCTTTACATCCATATATTGGTGCCGTTCGCGGGGCAAGTTATCAGGGCTGAAGCCTAAATAACGGGGACGGTATGAGCGAATGGGAGAAAGCTGGAACGAGACAGGTACACTTTCTCCTCGTCAAATTACGCACCGGAAAGTACAGTGTCGTTTTATCCCATAAAGCTCTTGCAAGCATGTATGCTTCGATGAGTCACCCAATATTTCCTTGAAACAAGTTATCAGGGGAGAGCGCGAACGCAGTCCCCCACTACCAGAAATTATGCAATCGAGATTCCCACATTTGGGGAATTCGCAGGGGTCAGCACAACCGGAGTGCAATGGCTGAGCCTCGCCCTGGGTGAACCACCTTCTTGATCATGGTGTCTCCCTTGCCAGGTAAGTATGAGTTGTACATGTCGGAGGTGAGGAAGTCACTCTAGTGCATACGCTTTGGGTGGACGGTGCGGTCACTGTAGCGACTGGGAATAGCGCTTGCAATTGAAGAGCGCATAAAGAAAATGTTTGTTGAGCTGCGGATAGAACTGCGGAAAAGCGCTTAATTGTATATTACTTGATTGAAATATGTGCCCTTCCGGTTTCCCATCATACACAGTGCGGTATAAATAATTCACTTCTTTTTTTTTTTTTTTTTTAAATCAGTCATTTCTACATCCTTGAATGCATGTCTGATATCCCAAGGCAAGCGACAGGCAAATTACTTTACCCCAAATGATTGTACAACGAAGCCGGTTCAGACACATCGAGAAAAATGGATTATCTTTACATCCATATATTGGTGCCGTTCGCGGGGCAAGTTATCAGGGCTGAAGCCTAAATAACGGGGACGGTATGAGCGAATGGGAGAAAGCTGGAACGAGACAGGTACACTTTCTCCTCGTCAAATTACGCACCGGAAAGTACAGTGTCGTTTTATCCCATAAAGCTCTTGCAAGCATGTATGCTTCGATGAGTCTCCCAATATTTCCTTGAAACAAGTTATCAGGGGAGAGCGCGAACGCAGTCCCCCACTACCAGAAATTATGCAATCGAGATTCCCACATTTGGGGAATTCGCAGGGGTCAGCACAACCGGAGTGCAATGGCTGAGCCTCGCCCTGGGTAAACCACCTTCTTGATCATGGTGTCTCCCTTGCCAGGTAAGTATGAGTTGTACATGTCGGAGGTGAGGAAGTCACTCTAGTGCATACGCTTTGGGTGGACGGTGCGGTCACTGTAGCGACTGGGAATAGCGCTTGCAATTGAAGAGCGCATAAAGAAAATGTTTGTTGAGCTGCGGATAGAACTGCAGAAAAGCGCTTAATTGTATATTACTTGATTGAAATATGTGCCCTTCCGGTTTCCCATCATACACAGTGCGGTATAAATAATTCATTTTTTTTTTTTTTTTTTTTTTTTAAATCAGTCAATTCTACATCCTTGAATGCATGTCTGATATCCCAAGGCAAGCGACAGGCAAATTACTTTACCCCAAATGATTGTACAACGAAGCCGGTTCAGACACATCGAGAAAAATGGATTATCTTTACATCCATATATTGGTGCCGTTCGCGGGGCAAGTTATCAGGGCTGAAGCCTAAATAACGGGGACGGTATGAGCGAATGGGAGAAAGCTGGAACGAGACATGTACACTTTCTCCTCGTCAAATTACGCACCGGAAAGTACAGTGTCGTTTTATCCCATAAAGCTCTTGCAAGCATGTATGCTTCGATGAGTCACCCAATATTTCCTTGAAACAAGTTATCAGGGGAGAGCGCGAACGCAGTCCCCCACTACCAGAAATTATGCAATCGAGATTCCCACATTTGGGGAATTCGCAGGGGTCAGCACAACCGGAGTGCAATGGCTGAGCCTCGCCCTGGGTGAACCACCTTCTTGATCATGGTGTCTCCCTTGCCAGGTAAGTATGAGTTGTACATGTCGGAGGTGAGGAAGTCACTCTAGTGCATACGCTTTGGGTGGACGGTGCGGTCACTGTAGCGACTGGGAATAACGCTTGCAATTGAAGAGCGCATAAAGAAAATGTTTGTTGAGCTGCGGATAGAACTGCGGAAAAGCGCTTAATTGTATATTACTTGATTGAAATATGTGCCCTTCCGGTTTCCCATCATACACAGTGCGGTATAAATAATTCATTTTTTTTTTTTTTTTTAAATCAGTCAATTCTACATCCTTGAATGCATGTCTGATATCCCAAGGCAAGCGACAGGCAAATTACTTTACCCCAAATGATTGTACAACGAAGCCGGTTCAGACACATCGAGAAAAATGGATTATCTTTACATCCATATATTGGTGCCGTTCGCGGGGCAAGTTATCAGGGCTGAAGCCTAAATAACGGGGACAGTATGAGCGAATGGGAGAAAGCTGGAACGAGACAGGTACACTTTCTCCTCGTCAAATTACGCACCGGAAAGTACAGTGTCGTTTTATCCCATAAAGCTCTTGCAAGCATGTATGCTTCGATGAGTCACCCAATATTTCCTTGAAACAAGTTATCAGGGGAGAGCGCGAACGCAGTCCCCCACTACCAGAAATTATGCAATCGAGATTCCCACATTTGGGGAATTCGCAGGGGTCAGCACAACCGGAGTGCAATGGCTGAGCCTCGCCCTGGGTGAACCACCTTCTTGATCATGGTGTCTCCCTTGCCAGGTAAGTATGAGTTGTACATGTCGGAGGTGAGGAAGTCACTCTAGTGCATACGCTTTGGGTGGACGGTGCGGTCACTGTAGCGACTGGGAATAGCGCTTGCAATTGAAGAGCGCATAAAGAAAATGTTTGTTGAGCTGCGGATAGAACTGCAGAAAAGCGCTTAATTGTATATTACTTGATTGAAATATGTGCCCTTCCGGTTTCCCATCATACACAGTGCGGTATAAATAATTCTTTTTTTTTTTTTTTTTTTTTTTAAATCAGTCATTTCTACATCCTTGAATGCATGTCTGATATCCCAAGGCAAGCGACAGGCAAATTACTTTACCCCAAATGATTGTACAACGAAGCCGGTTCAGACACATCGAGAAAAATGGATTATCTTTACATCCATATATTGGTGCCGTTCGCGGGGCAAGTTATCAGGGCTGAAGCCTAAATAACGGGGACGGTATGAGCGAATGGGAGAAAGCTGGAACGAGACATGTACACTTTCTCCTCGTCAAATTACGCACCGGAAAGTACAGTGTCGTTTTATCCCATAAAGCTCTTGCAAGCATGTATGCTTCGATGAGTCACCCAATATTTCCTTGAAACAAGTTATCAGGGGAGAGCGCGAACGCAGTCCCCCACTACCAGAAATTATGCAATCGAGATTCCCACATTTGGGGAATTCGCAGGGGTCAGCACAACCGGAGTGCAATGGCTGAGCCTCGCCCTGGGTGAACCACCTTCTTGATCATGGTGTCTCCCTTGCCAGGTAAGTATGAGTTGTACATGTCGGAGGTGAGGAAGTCACTCTAGTGCATACGCTTTGGGTGGACGGTGCGGTCACTGTAGCGACTGGGAATAGCGCTTGCAATTGAAGAGCGCATAAAGAAAATGTTTGTTGAGCTGCGGATAGAACTGCAGAAAAGCGCTTAATTGTATATTACTTGATTGAAATATGTGCCCTTCCGGTTTCCCATCATACACAGTGCGGTATAAATAATTCATTATTTTTTTTTTTTTTTTTTTTTTAAATCAGTCATTTCTACATCCTTGAATGCATGTCTGATATCCCAAGGCAAGCGACAGGCAAATTACTTTACCCCAAATGATTGTACAACGAAGCCGGTTCAGACACATCGAGAAAAATGGATTATCTTTACATCCATATATTGGTGCCGTTCGCGGGGCAAGTTATCAGGGCTGAAGCCTAAATAACGGGGACGGTATGAGCGAATGGGAGAAAGCTGGAACGAGACAGGTACACTTTCTCCTCGTCAAATTACGCACCGGAAAGTACAGTGTCGTTTTATCCCATAAAGCTCTTGCAAGCATGTATGCTTCGATGAGTCTCCCAATATTTCCTTGAAACAAGTTATCAGGGGAGAGCGCGAACGCAGTCCCCCACTACCAGAAATTATGCAATCGAGATTCCCACATTTGGGGAATTCGCAGGGGTCAGCACAACCGGAGTGCAATGGCTGAGCCTCGCCCTGGGTAAACCACCTTCTTGATCATGGTGTCTCCCTTGCCAGGTAAGTATGAGTTGTACATGTCGGAGGTGAGGAAGTCACTCTAGTGCATACGCTTTGGGTGGACGGTGCGGTCACTGTAGCGACTGGGAATAACGCTTGCAATTGAAGAGCGCATAAAGAAAATGTTTGTTGAGCTGCGGATAGAACTGCGGAAAAGCGCTTAATTGTATATTACTTGATTGAAATATGTGCCCTTCCGGTTTCCCATCATACACAGTGCGGTATAAATAATTCATTTTTTTTTTTTTTTAAATCAGTCAATTCTACATCCTTGAATGCATGTCTGATATCCCAAGGCAAGCGACAGGCAAATTACTTTACCCCAAATGATTGTACAACGAAGCCGGTTCAGACACATCGAGAAAAATGGATTATCTTTACATCCATATATTGGTGCCGTTCGCGGGGCAAGTTATCAGGGCTGAAGCCTAAATAACGGGGACTGTATGAGCGAATGGGAGAAAGCTGGAACGAGAAATGTACACTTTCTCCTCGTCAAATTACGCACCGGAAAGTACAGTGTCGTTTTATCCCATAAAGCTCTTGCAAGCATGTATGCTTCGATGAGTCACCCAATATTTCCTTGAAACAAGTTATCAGGGGAGAGCGCGAACGCAGTCCCCCACTACCAGAAATTATGCAATCGAGATTCCCACATTTGGGGAATTCGCAGGGGTCAGCACAACCGGAGTGCAATGGCTGAGCCTCGCCCTGGGTGAACCACCTTCTTGATCATGGTGTCTCCCTTGCCAGGTAAGTATGAGTTGTACATGTCGGAGGTGAGGAAGTCACTCTAGTGCATACGCTTTGGGTGGACGGTGCGGTCACTGTAGCGACTGGGAATAGCGCTTGCAATTGAAGAGCGCATAAAGAAAATGTTTGTTGAGCTGCGGATAGAACTGCAGAAAAGCGCTTAATTGTATATTACTTGATTGAAATATGTGCCCTTCCGGTTTCCCATCATACACAGTGCGGTATAAATAATTCTTTTTTTTTTTTTTTTTTTTTTTAAATCAGTCATTTCTACATCCTTGAATGCATGTCTGATATCCCAAGGCAAGCGACAGGCAAATTACTTTACCCCAAATGATTGTACAACGAAGCCGGTTCAGACACATCGAGAAAAATGGATTATCTTTACATCCATATATTGGTGCCGTTCGCGGGGCAAGTTATCAGGGCTGAAGCCTAAATAACGGGGACGGTATGAGCGAATGGGAGAAAGCTGGAACGAGACATGTACACTTTCTCCTCGTCAAATTACGCACCGGAAAGTACAGTGTCGTTTTATCCCATAAAGCTCTTGCAAGCATGTATGCTTCGATGAGTCACCCAATATTTCCTTGAAACAAGTTATCAGGGGAGAGCGCGAACGCAGTCCCCCACTACCAGAAATTATGCAATCGAGATTCCCACATTTGGGGAATTCGCAGGGGTCAGCACAACCGGAGTGCAATGGCTGAGCCTCGCCCTGGGTGAACCACCTTCTTGATCATGGTGTCTCCCTTGCCAGGTAAGTATGAGTTGTACATGTCGGAGGTGAGGAAGTCACTCTAGTGCATACGCTTTGGGTGGACGGTGCGGTCACTGTAGCGACTGGGAATAGCGCTTGCAATTGAAGAGCGCATAAAGAAAATGTTTGTTGAGCTGCGGATAGAACTGCAGAAAAGCGCTTAATTGTATATTACTTGATTGAAATATGTGCCCTTCCGGTTTCCCATCATACACAGTGCGGTATAAATAATTCATTTTTTTTTTTTTTTTTTTTTTTTTTAAATCAGTCATTTCTACATCCTTGAATGCATGTCTGATATCCCAAGGCAAGCGACAGGCAAATTACTTTACCCCAAATGATTGTACAACGAAGCCGGTTCAGACACATCGAGAAAAATGGATTATCTTTACATCCATATATTGGTGCCGTTCGCGGGGCAAGTTATCAGGGCTGAAGCCTAAATAACGGGGACGGTATGAGCGAATGGGAGAAAGCTGGAACGAGACAGGTACACTTTCTCCTCGTCAAATTACGCACCGGAAAGTACAGTGTCGTTTTATCCCATAAAGCTCTTGCAAGCATGTATGCTTCGATGAGTCTCCCAATATTTCCTTGAAACAAGTTATCAGGGGAGAGCGCGAACGCAGTCCCCCACCACCAGAAATTATGCAATCGAGATTCCCACATTTGGGGAATTCGCAGGGGTCAGCACAACCGGAGTGCAATGGCTGAGCCTCGCCCTGGGTAAACCACCTTCTTGATCATGGTGTCTCCCTTGCCAGGTAAGTATGAGTTGTACATGTCGGAGGTGAGGAAGTCACTCTAGTGCATACGCTTTGGGTGGACGGTGCGGTCACTGTAGCGACTGGGAATAGCGCTTGCAATTGAAGAGCGCATAAAGAAAATGTTTGTTGAGCTGCGGATAGAACTGCAGAAAAGCGCTTAATTGTATATTACTTGATTGAAATATGTGCCCTTCCGGTTTCCCATCATACACAGTGCGGTATAAATAATTCTTTTTTTTTTTTTTTTTTTTTTTTTAAATCAGTCAATTCTACATCCTTGAATGCATGTCTGATATCCCAAGGCAAGCGACAGGCAAATTACTTTACCCCAAATGATTGTACAACGAAGCCGGTTCAGACACATCGAGAAAAATGGATTATCTTTACATCCATATATTGGTGCCGTTCGCGGGGCAAGTTATCAGGGCTGAAGCCTAAATAACGGGGACGGTATGAGCGAATGGGAGAAAGCTGGAACGAGACATGTACACTTTCTCCTCGTCAAATTACGCACCGGAATGTACAGTGTCGTTTTATCCCACAAAGCTCTTGCAAGCATGTATGCTTCGATGAGTCACCCAATATTTCCTTGAAACAAGTTATCAGGGGAGAGCGCGAACGCAGTCCCCCACTACCAGAAATTATGCAATCGAGATTCCCACATTTGGGGAATTCGCAGGGGTCAGCACAACCGGAGTGCAATGGCTGAGCTTCGCCCTGGGTGAACCACCTTCTTGATCATGGTGTCTCCCTTGCCAGGTAAGTATGAGTTGTACATGTCGGAGGTGAGGAAGTCACTCTAGTGCATACGCTTTGGGTGGACGGTGCGGTCACTGTAGCGACTGGGAATAGCGCTTGCAATTGAAGAGCGCATAAAGAAAATGTTTGTTGAGCTGCGGATAGAACTGCAGAAAAGCGCTTAATTGTATATTACTTGATTGAAATATGTGCCCTTCCGGTTTCCCATCATACACAGTGCGGTATAAATAATTCACTTTTTTTTTTTTTTTTTTAAATCAGTCATTTCTACATCCTTGAATGCATGTCTGATATCCCAAGGCAAGCGACGGGCAAATTACTTTACCCCAAATGATTGTACAACGAAGCCGGTTCAGACACATCGAGAAAAATGGATTATCTTTACATCCATATATTGGTGCCGTTCGCGGGGCAAGTTATCAGGGCTGAAGCCTAAATAACGGGGACGGTATGAGCGAATGGGAGAAAGCTGGAACGAGACATGTACACTTTCTCCTCGTCAAATTACGCACCGGAAAGTACAGTGTCGTTTTATCCCATAAAGCTCTTGCAAGCATGTATGCTTCGATGAGTCACCCAATATTTCCTTGAAACAAGTTATCAGGGGAGAGCGCGAACGCAGTCCCCCACTACCAGAAATTATGCAATCGAGATTCCCACATTTGGGGAATTCGCAGGGGTCAGCACAACCGGAGTGCAATGGCTGAGCCTCGCCCTGGGTGAACCACCTTCTTGATCATGGTGTCTCCCTTGCCAGGTAAGTATGAGTTGTACATGTCGGAGGTGAGGAAGTCACTCTAGTGCATACGCTTTGGGTGGACGGTGCGGTCACTGTAGCGACTGGGAATAACGCTTGCAATTGAAGAGCGCATAAAGAAAATGTTTGTTGAGCTGCGGATAGAACTGCGGAAAAGCGCTTAATTGTATATTACTTGATTGAAATATGTGCCCTTCCGGTTTCCCATCATACACAGTGCGGTATAAATAATTCATTATTTTATTTTTTTAAATCAGTCAATTCTACATCCTTGAATGCATGTCTGATATCCCAAGGCAAGCGACAGGCAAATTACTTTACCCCAAATGATTGTACAACGAAGCCGGTTCAGACACATCGAGAAAAATGGATTATCTTTACATCCATATATTGGTGCCGTTCGCGGGGCAAGTTATCAGGGCTGAAGCCTAAATAACGGGGACGGTATGAGCGAATGGGAGAAAGCTGGAACGAGACATGTACACTTTCTCCTCGTCAAATTACGCACCGGAAAGTACAGTGTCGTTTTATCCCATAAAGCTCTTGCAAGCATGTATGCTTCGATGAGTCACCCAATATTTCCTTGAAACAAGTTATCAGGGGAGAGCGCGAACGCAGTCCCCCACTACCAGAAATTATGCAATCGAGATTCCCACATTTGGGGAATTCGCAGGGGTCAGCACAACCGGAGTGCAATGGCTGAGCCTTGCCCTGGGTGAACCACCTTCTTGATCATGGTGTCTCCCTTGCCAGGTAAGTATGAGTTGTACATGTCGGAGGTGAGGAAGTCACTCTAGTGCATACGCTTTGGGTGGACGGTGCGGTCACTGTAGCGACTGGGAATAGCGCTTGCAATTGAAGAGCGCATAAAGAAAATGTTTGTTGAGCTGCGGATAGAACTGCAGAAAAGCGCTTAATTGTATATTACTTGATTGAAATATGTGCCCTTCCGGTTTCCCATCATACACAGTGCGGTATAAATAATTCACTTTTTTTTTTTTTTTTTTAAATCAGTCATTTCTACATCCTTGAATGCATGTCTGATATCCCAAGGCAAGCGACAGGCAAATTACTTTACC
The DNA here is from genome assembly GCF_951799395.1 of Argentina silus. NCBI lineage: Eukaryota > Metazoa > Chordata > Actinopteri > Argentiniformes > Argentinidae > Argentina > Argentina silus. The sequence continues at coordinate 6,681,664 of NC_139665.1, forward strand.
CCAAATGATTGTACAACGAAGCCGGTTCAGACACATCGAGAAAAATGGATTATCTTTACATCCATATATTGGTGCCGTTCGCGGGGCAAGTTATCAGGGCTGAAGCCTAAATAACGGGGACAGTATGAGCGAATGGGAGAAAGCTGGAACGAGACAGGTACACTTTCTCCTCGTCAAATTACGCACCGGAAAGTACAGTGTCGTTTTATCCCATAAAGCTCTTGCAAGCATGTATGCTTCGATGAGTCACCCAATATTTCCTTGAAACAAGTTATCAGGGGAGAGCGCGAACGCAGTCCCCCACTACCAGAAATTATGCAATCGAGATTCCCACATTTGGGGAATTCGCAGGGGTCAGCACAACCGGAGTGCAATGGCTGAGCCTCGCCCTGGGTGAACCACCTTCTTGATCATGGTGTCTCCCTTGCCAGGTAAGTATGAGTTGTACATGTCGGAGGTGAGGAAGTCACTCTAGTGCATACGCTTTGGGTGGACGGTGCGGTCACTGTAGCGACTGGGAATAACGCTTGCAATTGAAGAGCGCATAAAGAAAATGTTTGTTGAGCTGCGGATAGAACTGCGGAAAAGCGCTTAATTGTATATTACTTGATTGAAATATGTGCCCTTCCGGTTTCCCATCATACACAGTGCGGTATAAATAATTCATTTTTTTTTTTTTTTAAATCAGTCAATTCTACATCCTTGAATGCATGTCTGATATCCCAAGGCAAGCGACAGGCAAATTACTTTACCCCAAATGATTGTACAACGAAGCCGGTTCAGACACATCGAGAAAAATGGATTATCTTTACATCCATATATTGGTGCCGTTCGCGGGGCAAGTTATCAGGGCTGAAGCCTAAATAACGGGGACGGTATGAGCGAATGGGAGAAAGCTGGAACGAGACATGTACACTTTCTCCTCGTCAAATTACGCACCGGAAAGTACAGTGTCGTTTTATCCCATAAAGCTCTTGCAAGCATGTATGCTTCGATGAGTCACCCAATATTTCCTTGAAACAAGTTATCAGGGGAGAGCGCGAACGCAGTCCCCCACTACCAGAAATTATGCAATCGAGATTCCCACATTTGGGGAATTCGCAGGGGTCAGCACAACCGGAGTGCAATGGCTGAGCCTCGCCCTGGGTGAACCACCTTCTTGATCATGGTGTCTCCCTTGCCAGGTAAGTATGAGTTGTACATGTCGGAGGTGAGGAAGTCACTCTAGTGCATACGCTTTGGGTGGACGGTGCGGTCACTGTAGCGACTGGGAATAGCGCTTGCAATTGAAGAGCGCATAAAGAAAATGTTTGTTGAGCTGCGGATAGAACTGCAGAAAAGCGCTTAATTGTATATTACTTGATTGAAATATGTGCCCTTCCGGTTTCCCATCATACACAGTGCGGTATAAATATATATTTTTTTTTTTTTTTTTTTTTTTAAATCAGTCAATTCTACATCCTTGAATGCATGTCTGATATCCCAAGGCAAGCGACAGGCAAATTACTTTACCCCAAATGATTGTACAACGAAGCCGGTTCAGACACATCGAGAAAAATGGATTATCTTTACATCCATATATTGGTGCCGTTCGCGGGGCAAGTTATCAGGGCTGAAGCCTAAATAACGGGGACGGTATGAGCGAATGGGAGAAAGCTGGAACGAGACATGTACACTTTCTCCTCGTCAAATTACGCACCGGAAAGTACAGTGTCGTTTTATCCCATAAAGCTCTTGCAAGCATGTATGCTTCGATGAGTCACCCAATATTTCCTTGAAACAAGTTATCAGGGGAGAGCGCGAACGCAGTCCCCCACTACCAGAAATTATGCAATCGAGATTCCCACATTTGGGGAATTCGCAGGGGTCAGCACAACCGGAGTGCAATGGCTGAGCCTCGCCCTGGGTGAACCACCTTCTTGATCATGGTGTCTCCCTTGCCAGGTAAGTATGAGTTGTACATGTCGGAGGTGAGGAAGTCACTCTAGTGCATACGCTTTGGGTGGACGGTGCGGTCACTGTAGCGACTGGGAATAGCGCTTGCAATTGAAGAGCGCATAAAGAAAATGTTTGTTGAGCTGCGGATAGAACTGCAGAAAAGCGCTTAATTGTATATTACTTGATTGAAATATGTGCCCTTCCGGTTTCCCATCATACACAGTGCGGTATAAATAATTCACTTTTTTTTTTTTTTTTTTAAATCAGTCATTTCTACATCCTTGAATGCATGTCTGATATCCCAAGGCAAGCGACAGGCAAATTACTTTACCCCAAATGATTGTACAACGAAGCCGGTTCAGACACATCGAGAAAAATGGATTATCTTTACATCCATATATTGGTGCCGTTCGCGGGGCAAGTTATCAGGGCTGAAGCCTAAATAACGGGGACAGTATGAGCGAATGGGAGAAAGCTGGAACGAGACAGGTACACTTTCTCCTCGTCAAATTACGCACCGGAAAGTACAGTGTCATTTTATCCCATAAAGCTCTTGCAAGCATGTATGCTTCGATGAGTCACCCAATATTTCCTTGAAACAAGTTATCAGGGGAGAGCGCGAACGCAGTCCCCCACTACCAGAAATTATGCAATCGAGATTCCCACATTTGGGGAATTCGCAGGGGTCAGCACAACCGGAGTGCAATGGCTGAGCCTCGCCCTGGGTGAACCACCTTCTTGATCATGGTGTCTCCCTTGCCAGGTAAGTATGAGTTGTACATGTCGGAGGTGAGGAAGTCACTCTAGTGCATACGCTTTGGGTGGACGGTGCGGTCACTGTAGCGACTGGGAATAACGCTTGCAATTGAAGAGCGCATAAAGAAAATGTTTGTTGAGCTGCGGATAGAACTGCGGAAAAGCGCTTAATTGTATATTACTTGATTGAAATATGTGCCCTTCCGGTTTCCCATCATACACAGTGCGGTATAAATAATTCATTATTTTATTTTTTTAAATCAGTCAATTCTACATCCTTGAATGCATGTCTGATATCCCAAGGCAAGCGACAGGCAAATTACTTTACCCCAAATGATTGTACAACGAAGCCGGTTCAGACACATCGAGAAAAATGGATTATCTTTACATCCATATATTGGTGCCGTTCGCGGGGCAAGTTATCAGGGCTGAAGCCTAAATAACGGGGACGGTATGAGCGAATGGGAGAAAGCTGGAACGAGACATGTACACTTTCTCCTCGTCAAATTACGCACCGGAAAGTACAGTGTCGTTTTATCCCATAAAGCTCTTGCAAGCATGTATGCTTCGATGAGTCACCCAATATTTCCTTGAAACAAGTTATCAGGGGAGAGCGCGAACGCAGTCCCCCACTACCAGAAATTATGCAATCGAGATTCCCACATTTGGGGAATTCGCAGGGGTCAGCACAACCGGAGTGCAATGGCTGAGCCTCGCCCTGGGTGAACCACCTTCTTGATCATGGTGTCTCCCTTGCCAGGTAAGTATGAGTTGTACATGTCGGAGGTGAGGAAGTCACTCTAGTGCATACGCTTTGGGTGGACGGTGCGGTCACTGTAGCGACTGGGAATAGCGCTTGCAATTGAAGAGCGCATAAAGAAAATGTTTGTTGAGCTGCGGATAGAACTGCAGAAAAGCGCTTAATTGTATATTACTTGATTGAAATATGTGCCCTTCCGGTTTCCCATCATACACAGTGCGGTATAAATATATATTTTTTTTTTTTTTTTTTTTTTTTAAATCAGTCAATTCTACATCCTTGAATGCATGTCTGATATCCCAAGGCAAGCGACAGGCAAATTACTTTACCCCAAATGATTGTACAACGAAGCCGGTTCAGACACATCGAGAAAAATGGATTATCTTTACATCCATATATTGGTGCCGTTCGCGGGGCAAGTTATCAGGGCTGAAGCCTAAATAACGGGGACGGTATGAGCGAATGGGAGAAAGCTGGAACGAGACATGTACACTTTCTCCTCGTCAAATTACGCACCGGAAAGTACAGTGTCGTTTTATCCCATAAAGCTCTTGCAAGCATGTATGCTTCGATGAGTCACCCAATATTTCCTTGAAACAAGTTATCAGGGGAGAGCGCGAACGCAGTCCCCCACTACCAGAAATTATGCAATCGAGATTCCCACATTTGGGGAATTCGCAGGGGTCAGCACAACCGGAGTGCAATGGCTGAGCCTCGCCCTGGGTGAACCACCTTCTTGATCATGGTGTCTCCCTTGCCAGGTAAGTATGAGTTGTACATGTCGGAGGTGAGGAAGTCACTCTAGTGCATACGCTTTGGGTGGACGGTGCGGTCACTGTAGCGACTGGGAATAGCGCTTGCAATTGAAGAGCGCATAAAGAAAATGTTTGTTGAGCTGCGGATAGAACTGCAGAAAAGCGCTTAATTGTATATTACTTGATTGAAATATGTGCCCTTCCGGTTTCCCATCATACACAGTGCGGTATAAATAATTCACTTTTTTTTTTTTTTTTTTTAAATCAGTCATTTCTACATCCTTGAATGCATGTCTGATATCCCAAGGCAAGCGACAGGCAAATTACTTTACCCCAAATGATTGTACAACGAAGCCGGTTCAGACACATCGAGAAAAATGGATTATCTTTACATCCATATATTGGTGCCGTTCGCGGGGCAAGTTATCAGGGCTGAAGCCTAAATAACGGGGACAGTATGAGCGAATGGGAGAAAGCTGGAACGAGACAGGTACACTTTCTCCTCGTCAAATTACGCACCGGAAAGTACAGTGTCATTTTATCCCATAAAGCTCTTGCAAGCATGTATGCTTCGATGAGTCACCCAATATTTCCTTGAAACAAGTTATCAGGGGAGAGCGCGAACGCAGTCCCCCACTACCAGAAATTATGCAATCGAGATTCCCACATTTGGGGAATTCGCAGGGGTCAGCACAACCGGAGTGCAATGGCTGAGCCTCGCCCTGGGTGAACCACCTTCTTGATCATGGTGTCTCCCTTGCCAGGTAAGTATGAGTTGTACATGTCGGAGGTGAGGAAGTCACTCTAGTGCATACGCTTTGGGTGGACGGTGCGGTCACTGTAGCGACTGGGAATAACGCTTGCAATTGAAGAGCGCATAAAGAAAATGTTTGTTGAGCTGCGGATAGAACTGCGGAAAAGCGCTTAATTGTATATTACTTGATTGAAATATGTGCCCTTCCGGTTTCCCATCATACACAGTGCGGTATAAATAATTCATTATTTTATTTTTTTAAATCAGTCAATTCTACATCCTTGAATGCATGTCTGATATCCCAAGGCAAGCGACAGGCAAATTACTTTACCCCAAATGATTGTACAACGAAGCCGGTTCAGACACATCGAGAAAAATGGATTATCTTTACATCCATATATTGGTGCCGTTCGCGGGGCAAGTTATCAGGGCTGAAGCCTAAATAACGGGGACGGTATGAGCGAATGGGAGAAAGCTGGAACGAGACATGTACACTTTCTCCTCGTCAAATTACGCACCGGAAAGTACAGTGTCGTTTTATCCCATAAAGCTCTTGCAAGCATGTATGCTTCGATGAGTCACCCAATATTTCCTTGAAACAAGTTATCAGGGGAGAGCGCGAACGCAGTCCCCCACTACCAGAAATTATGCAATCGAGATTCCCACATTTGGGGAATTCGCAGGGGTCAGCACAACCGGAGTGCAATGGCTGAGCCTCGCCCTGGGTGAACCACCTTCTTGATCATGGTGTCTCCCTTGCCAGGTAAGTATGAGTTGTACATGTCGGAGGTGAGGAAGTCACTCTAGTGCATACGCTTTGGGTGGACGGTGCGGTCACTGTAGCGACTGGGAATAGCGCTTGCAATTGAAGAGCGCATAAAGAAAATGTTTGTTGAGCTGCGGATAGAACTGCAGAAAAGCGCTTAATTGTATATTACTTGATTGAAATATGTGCCCTTCCGGTTTCCCATCATACACAGTGCGGTATAAATAATTCACTTTTTTTTTTTTTTTTTTAAATCAGTCATTTCTACATCCTTGAATGCATGTCTGATATCCCAAGGCAAGCGACAGGCAAATTACTTTACCCCAAATGATTGTACAACGAAGCCGGTTCAGACACATCGAGAAAAATGGATTATCTTTACATCCATATATTGGTGCCGTTCGCGGGGCAAGTTATCAGGGCTGAAGCCTAAATAACGGGGACAGTATGAGCGAATGGGAGAAAGCTGGAACGAGACAGGTACACTTTCTCCTCGTCAAATTACGCACCGGAAAGTACAGTGTCGTTTTATCCCATAAAGCTCTTGCAAGCATGTATGCTTCGATGAGTCACCCAATATTTCCTTGAAACAAGTTATCAGGGGAGAGCGCGAACGCAGTCCCCCACTACCAGAAATTATGCAATCGAGATTCCCACATTTGGGGAATTCGCAGGGGTCAGCACAACCGGAGTGCAATGGCTGAGCCTCGCCCTGGGTGAACCACCTTCTTGATCATGGTGTCTCCCTTGCCAGGTAAGTATGAGTTGTACATGTCGGAGGTGAGGAAGTCACTCTAGTGCATACGCTTTGGGTGGACGGTGCGGTCACTGTAGCGACTGGGAATAACGCTTGCAATTGAAGAGCGCATAAAGAAAATGTTTGTTGAGCTGCGGATAGAACTGCGGAAAAGCGCTTAATTGTATATTACTTGATTGAAATATGTGCCCTTCCGGTTTCCCATCATACACAGTGCGGTATAAATAATTCATTATTTTATTTTTTTAAATCAGTCAATTCTACATCCTTGAATGCATGTCTGATATCCCAAGGCAAGCGACAGGCAAATTACTTTACCCCAAATGATTGTACAACGAAGCCGGTTCAGACACATCGAGAAAAATGGATTATCTTTACATCCATATATTGGTGCCGTTCGCGGGGCAAGTTATCAGGGCTGAAGCCTAAATAACGGGGACGGTATGAGCGAATGGGAGAAAGCTGGAACGAGACATGTACACTTTCTCCTCGTCAAATTACGCACCGGAAAGTACAGTGTCGTTTTATCCCATAAAGCTCTTGCAAGCATGTATGCTTCGATGAGTCACCCAATATTTCCTTGAAACAAGTTATCAGGGGAGAGCGCGAACGCAGTCCCCCACTACCAGAAATTATGCAATCGAGATTCCCACATTTGGGGAATTCGCAGGGGTCAGCACAACCGGAGTGCAATGGCTGAGCCTCGCCCTGGGTGAACCACCTTCTTGATCATGGTGTCTCCCTTGCCAGGTAAGTATGAGTTGTACATGTCGGAGGTGAGGAAGTCACTCTAGTGCATACGCTTTGGGTGGACGGTGCGGTCACTGTAGCGACTGGGAATAGCGCTTGCAATTGAAGAGCGCATAAAGAAAATGTTTGTTGAGCTGCGGATAGAACTGCAGAAAAGCGCTTAATTGTATATTACTTGATTGAAATATGTGCCCTTCCGGTTTCCCATCATACACAGTGCGGTATAAATAATTCACTTTTTTTTTTTTTTTTTTAAATCAGTCATTTCTACATCCTTGAATGCATGTCTGATATCCCAAGGCAAGCGACAGGCAAATTACTTTACCCCAAATGATTGTACAACGAAGCCGGTTCAGACACATCGAGAAAAATGGATTATCTTTACATCCATATATTGGTGCCGTTCGCGGGGCAAGTTATCAGGGCTGAAGCCTAAATAACGGGGACAGTATGAGCGAATGGGAGAAAGCTGGAACGAGACAGGTACACTTTCTCCTCGTCAAATTACGCACCGGAAAGTACAGTGTCGTTTTATCCCATAAAGCTCTTGCAAGCATGTATGCTTCGATGAGTCACCCAATATTTCCTTGAAACAAGTTATCAGGGGAGAGCGCGAACGCAGTCCCCCACTACCAGAAATTATGCAATCGAGATTCCCACATTTGGGGAATTCGCAGGGGTCAGCACAACCGGAGTGCAATGGCTGAGCCTCGCCCTGGGTGAACCACCTTCTTGATCATGGTGTCTCCCTTGCCAGGTAAGTATGAGTTGTACATGTCGGAGGTGAGGAAGTCACTCTAGTGCATACGCTTTGGGTGGACGGTGCGGTCACTGTAGCGACTGGGAATAACGCTTGCAATTGAAGAGCGCATAAAGAAAATGTTTGTTGAGCTGCGGATAGAACTGCGGAAAAGCGCTTAATTGTATATTACTTGATTGAAATATGTGCCCTTCCGGTTTCCCATCATACACAGTGCGGTATAAATAATTCATTTTTTTTTTTTTTTAAATCAGTCAATTCTACATCCTTGAATGCATGTCTGATATCCCAAGGCAAGCGACAGGCAAATTACTTTACCCCAAATGATTGTACAACGAAGCCGGTTCAGACACATCGAGAAAAATGGATTATCTTTACATCCATATATTGGTGCCGTTCGCGGGGCAAGTTATCAGGGCTGAAGCCTAAATAACGGGGACGGTATGAGCGAATGGGAGAAAGCTGGAACGAGACATGTACACTTTCTCCTCGTCAAATTACGCACCGGAAAGTACAGTGTCGTTTTATCCCATAAAGCTCTTGCAAGCATGTATGCTTCGATGAGTCACCCAATATTTCCTTGAAACAAGTTATCAGGGGAGAGCGCGAACGCAGTCCCCCACTACCAGAAATTATGCAATCGAGATTCCCACATTTGGGGAATTCGCAGGGGTCAGCACAACCGGAGTGCAATGGCTGAGCCTCGCCCTGGGTGAACCACCTTCTTGATCATGGTGTCTCCCTTGCCAGGTAAGTATGAGTTGTACATGTCGGAGGTGAGGAAGTCACTCTAGTGCATACGCTTTGGGTGGACGGTGCGGTCACTGTAGCGACTGGGAATAGCGCTTGCAATTGAAGAGCGCATAAAGAAAATGTTTGTTGAGCTGCGGATAGAACTGCAGAAAAGCGCTTAATTGTATATTACTTGATTGAAATATGTGCCCTTCCGGTTTCCCATCATACACAGTGCGGTATAAATAATTCACTTCTTTTTTTTTTTTTTTTTTAAATCAGTCATTTCTACATCCTTGAATGCATGTCTGATATCCCAAGGCAAGCGACAGGCAAATTACTTTACCCCAAATGATTGTACAACGAAGCCGGTTCAGACACATCGAGAAAAATGGATTATCTTTACATCCATATATTGGTGCCGTTCGCGGGGCAAGTTATCAGGGCTGAAGCCTAAATAACGGGGACGGTATGAGCGAATGGGAGAAAGCTGGAACAAGACAGGTACACTTTCTCCTCGTCAAATTACGCACCGGAAAGTACAGTGTCGTTTTATCCCATAAAGCTCTTGCAAGCATGTATGCTTCGATGAGTCTCCCAATATTTCCTTGAAACAAGTTATCAGGGGAGAGCGCGAACGCAGTCCCCCACTACCAGAAATTATGCAATCGAGATTCCCACATTTGGGGAATTCGCAGGGGTCAGCACAACCGGAGTGCAATGGCTGAGCCTCGCCCTGGGTGAACCACCTTCTTGATCATGGTGTCTCCCTTGCCAGGTAAGTATGAGTTGTACATGTCGGAGGTGAGGAAGTCACTCTAGTGCATACGCTTTGGGTGGACGGTGCGGTCACTGTAGCGACTGGGAATAACGCTTGCAATTGAAGAGCGCATAAAGAAAATGTTTGTTGAGCTGCGGATAGAACTGCGGAAAAGCGCTTAATTGTATATTACTTGATTGAAATATGTGCCCTTCCGGTTTCCCATCATACACAGTGCGGTATAAATAATTCATTTTTTTTTTTTTTTTTAAATCAGTCAATTCTACATCCTTGAATGCATGTCTGATATCCCAAGGCAAGCGACAGGCAAATTACTTTACCCCAAATGATTGTACAACGAAGCCGGTTCAGACACATCGAGAAAAATGGATTATCTTTACATCCATATATTGGTGCCGTTCGCGGGGCAAGTTATCAGGGCTGAAGCCTAAATAACGGGGACTGTATGAGCGAATGGGAGAAAGCTGGAACGAGAAATGTACACTTTCTCCTCGTCAAATTACGCACCGGAAAGTACAGTGTCGTTTTATCCCATAAAGCTCTTGCAAGCATGTATGCTTCGATGAGTCACCCAATATTTCCTTGAAACAAGTTATCAGGGGAGAGCGCGAACGCAGTCCCCCACTACCAGAAATTATGCAATCGAGATTCCCACATTTGGGGAATTCGCAGGGGTCAGCACAACCGGAGTGCAATGGCTGAGCCTCGCCCTGGGTGAACCACCTTCTTGATCATGGTGTCTCCCTTGCCAGGTAAGTATGAGTTGTACATGTCGGAGGTGAGGAAGTCACTCTAGTGCATACGCTTTGGGTGGACGGTGCGGTCACTGTAGCGACTGGGAATAGCGCTTGCAATTGAAGAGCGCATAAAGAAAATGTTTGTTGAGCTGCGGATAGAACTGCAGAAAAGCGCTTAATTGTATATTACTTGATTGAAATATGTGCCCTTCCGGTTTCCCATCATACACAGTGCGGTATAAATAATTCACTTTTTTTTTTTTTTTTTTTAAATCAGTCATTTCTACATCCTTGAATGCATGTCTGATATCCCAAGGCAAGCGACAGGCAAATTACTTTACCCCAAATGATTGTACAACGAAGCCGGTTCAGACACATCGAGAAAAATGGATTATCTTTACATCCATATATTGGTGCCGTTCGCGGGGCAAGTTATCAGGGCTGAAGCCTAAATAACGGGGACAGTATGAGCGAATGGGAGAAAGCTGGAACGAGACAGGTACACTTTCTCCTCGTCAAATTACGCACCGGAAAGTACAGTGTCATTTTATCCCATAAAGCTCTTGCAAGCATGTATGCTTCGATGAGTCACCCAATATTTCCTTGAAACAAGTTATCAGGGGAGAGCGCGAACGCAGTCCCCCACTACCAGAAATTATGCAATCGAGATTCCCACATTTGGGGAATTCGCAGGGGTCAGCACAACCGGAGTGCAATGGCTGAGCCTCGCCCTGGGTGAACCACCTTCTTGATCATGGTGTCTCCCTTGCCAGGTAAGTATGAGTTGTACATGTCGGAGGTGAGGAAGTCACTCTAGTGCATACGCTTTGGGTGGACGGTGCGGTCACTGTAGCGACTGGGAATAGCGCTTGCAATTGAAGAGCGCATAAAGAAAATGTTTGTTGAGCTGCGGATAGAACTGCAGAAAAGCGCTTAATTGTATATTACTTGATTGAAATATGTGCCCTTCCGGTTTCCCATCATACACAGTGCGGTATAAATAATTCACTTTTTTTTTTTTTTTTTTTAAATCAGTCATTTCTACATCCTTGAATGCATGTCTGATATCCCAAGGCAAGCGACAGGCAAATTACTTTACCCCAAATGATTGTACAACGAAGCCGGTTCAGACACATCGAGAAAAATGGATTATCTTTACATCCATATATTGGTGCCGTTCGCGGGGCAAGTTATCAGGGCTGAAGCCTAAATAACGGGGACAGTATGAGCGAATGGGAGAAAGCTGGAACGAGACAGGTACACTTTCTCCTCGTCAAATTACGCACCGGAAAGTACAGTGTCGTTTTATCCCATAAAGCTCTTGCAAGCATGTATGCTTCGATGAGTCACCCAATATTTCCTTGAAACAAGTTATCAGGGGAGAGCGCGAACGCAGTCCCCCACTACCAGAAATTATGCAATCGAGATTCCCACATTTGGGGAATTCGCAGGGGTCAGCACAACCGGAGTGCAATGGCTGAGCCTCGCCCTGGGTGAACCACCTTCTTGATCATGGTGTCTCCCTTGCCAGGTAAGTATGAGTTGTACATGTCGGAGGTGAGGAAGTCACTCTAGTGCATACGCTTTGGGTGGACGGTGCGGTCACTGTAGCGACTGGGAATAGCGCTTGCAATTGAAGAGCGCATAAAGAAAATGTTTGTTGAGCTGCGGATAGAACTGCAGAAAAGCGCTTAATTGTATATTACTTGATTGAAATATGTGCCCTTCCGGTTTCCCATCATACACAGTGCGGTATAAATAATTCACTTTTTTTTTTTTTTTTTTTAAATCAGTCATTTCTACATCCTTGAATGCATGTCTGATATCCCAAGGCAAGCGACAGGCAAATTACTTTACCCCAAATGATTGTACAACGAAGCCGGTTCAGACACATCGAGAAAAATGGATTATCTTTACATCCATATATTGGTGCCGTTCGCGGGGCAAGTTATCAGGGCTGAAGCCTAAATAACGGGGACAGTATGAGCGAATGGGAGAAAGCTGGAACGAGACAGGTACACTTTCTCCTCGTCAAATTACGCACCGGAAAGTACAGTGTCGTTTTATCCCATAAAGCTCTTGCAAGCATGTATGCTTCGATGAGTCACCCAATATTTCCTTGAAACAAGTTATCAGGGGAGAGCGCGAACGCAGTCCCCCACTACCAGAAATTATGCAATCGAGATTCCCACATTTGGGGAATTCGCAGGGGTCAGCACAACCGGAGTGCAATGGCTGAGCCTCGCCCTGGGTGAACCACCTTCTTGATCATGGTGTCTCCCTTGCCAGGTAAGTATGAGTTGTACATGTCGGAGGTGAGGAAGTCACTCTAGTGCATACGCTTTGGGTGGACGGTGCGGTCACTGTAGCGACTGGGAATAACGCTTGCAATTGAAGAGCGCATAAAGAAAATGTTTGTTGAGCTGCGGATAGAACTGCGGAAAAGCGCTTAATTGTATATTACTTGATTGAAATATGTGCCCTTCCGGTTTCCCATCATACACAGTGCGGTATAAATAATTCATTTTTTTTTTTTTTTAAATCAGTCAATTCTACATCCTTGAATGCATGTCTGATATCCCAAGGCAAGCGACAGGCAAATTACTTTACCCCAAATGATTGTACAACGAAGCCGGTTCAGACACATCGAGAAAAATGGATTATCTTTACATCCATATATTGGTGCCGTTCGCGGGGCAAGTTATCAGGGCTGAAGCCTAAATAACGGGGACTGTATGAGCGAATGGGAGAAAGCTGGAACGAGAAATGTACACTTTCTCCTCGTCAAATTACGCACCGGAAAGTACAGTGTCGTTTTATCCCATAAAGCTCTTGCAAGCATGTATGCTTCGATGAGTCACCCAATATTTCCTTGAAACAAGTTATCAGGGGAGAGCGCGAACGCAGTCCCCCACTACCAGAAATTATGCAATCGAGATTCCCACATTTGGGGAATTCGCAGGGGTCAGCACAACCGGAGTGCAATGGCTGAGCCTCGCCCTGGGTGAACCACCTTCTTGATCATGGTGTCTCCCTTGCCAGGTAAGTATGAGTTGTACATGTCGGAGGTGAGGAAGTCACTCTAGTGCATACGCTTTGGGTGGACGGTGCGGTCACTGTAGCGACTGGGAATAGCGCTTGCAATTGAAGAGCGCATAAAGAAAATGTTTGTTGAGCTGCGGATAGAACTGCAGAAAAGCGCTTAATTGTATATTACTTGATTGAAATATGTGCCCTTCCGGTTTCCCATCATACACAGTGCGGTATAAATAATTCACTTTTTTTTTTTTTTTTTTTAAATCAGTCATTTCTACATCCTTGAATGCATGTCTGATATCCCAAGGCAAGCGACAGGCAAATTACTTTACCCCAAATGATTGTACAACGAAGCCGGTTCAGACACATCGAGAAAAATGGATTATCTTTACATCCATATATTGGTGCCGTTCGCGGGGCAAGTTATCAGGGCTGAAGCCTAAATAACGGGGACGGTATGAGCGAATGGGAGAAAGCTGGAACGAGACAGGTACACTTTCTCCTCGTCAAATTACGCACCGGAAAGTACAGTGTCGTTTTATCCCATAAAGCTCTTGCAAGCATGTATGCTTCGATGAGTCACCCAATATTTCCTTGAAACAAGTTATCAGGGGAGAGCGCGAACGCAGTCCCCCACTACCAGAAATTATGCAATCGAGATTCCCACATTTGGGGAATTCGCAGGGGTCAGCACAACCGGAGTGCAATGGCTGAGCCTCGCCCTGGGTGAACCACCTTCTTGATCATGGTGTCTCCCTTGCCAGGTAAGTATGAGTTGTACATGTCGGAGGTGAGGAAGTCACTCTAGTGCATACGCTTTGGGTGGACGGTGCGGTCACTGTAGCGACTGGGAATAACGCTTGCAATTGAAGAGCGCATAAAGAAAATGTTTGTTGAGCTGCGGATAGAACTGCGGAAAAGCGCTTAATTGTATATTACTTGATTGAAATATGTGCCCTTCCGGTTTCCCATCATACACAGTGCGGTATAAATAATTCATTTTTTTTTTTTTTTAAATCAGTCAATTCTACATCCTTGAATGCATGTCTGATATCCCAAGGCAAGCGACAGGCAAATTACTTTACCCCAAATGATTGTACAACGAAGCCGGTTCAGACACATCGAGAAAAATTGATTATCTTTACATCCATATATTGGTGCCGTTCGCGGGGCAAGTTATCAGGGCTGAAGCCTAAATAACGGGGACTGTATGAGCGAATGGGAGAAAGCTGGAACGAGAAATGTACACTTTCTCCTCGTCAAATTACGCACCGGAAAGTACAGTGTCGTTTTATCCCATAAAGCTCTTGCAAGCATGTATGCTTCGATGAGTCACCCAATATTTCCTTGAAACAAGTTATCAGGGGAGAGCGCGAACGCAGTCCCCCACTACCAGAAATTATGCAATCGAGATTCCCACATTTGGGGAATTCGCAGGGGTCAGCACAACCGGAGTGCAATGGCTGAGCCTCGCCCTGGGTGAACCACCTTCTTGATCATGGTGTCTCCCTTGCCAGGTAAGTATGAGTTGTACATGTCGGAGGTGAGGAAGTCACTCTAGTGCATACGCTTTGGGTGGACGGTGCGGTCACTGTAGCGACTGGGAATAGCGCTTGCAATTGAAGAGCGCATAAAGAAAATGTTTGTTGAGCTGCGGATAGAACTGCAGAAAAGCGCTTAATTGTATATTACTTGATTGAAATATGTGCCCTTCCGGTTTCCCATCATACACAGTGCGGTATAAATAATTCTTTTTTTTTTTTTTTTTTTTTTTTAAATCAGTCATTTCTACATCCTTGAATGCATGTCTGATATCCCAAGGCAAGCGACAGGCAAATTACTTTACCCCAAATGATTGTACAACGAAGCCGGTTCAGACACATCGAGAAAAATGGATTATCTTTACATCCATATATTGGTGCCGTTCGCGGGGCAAGTTATCAGGGCTGAAGCCTAAATAACGGGGACGGTATGAGCGAATGGGAGAAAGCTGGAACGAGACATGTACACTTTCTCCTCGTCAAATTACGCACCGGAAAGTACAGTGTCGTTTTATCCCATAAAGCTCTTGCAAGCATGTATGCTTCGATGAGTCACCCAATATTTCCTTGAAACAAGTTATCAGGGGAGAGCGCGAACGCAGTCCCCCACTACCAGAAATTATGCAATCGAGATTCCCACATTTGGGGAATTCGCAGGGGTCAGCACAACCGGAGTGCAATGGCTGAGCCTCGCCCTGGGTGAACCACCTTCTTGATCATGGTGTCTCCCTTGCCAGGTAAGTATGAGTTGTACATGTCGGAGGTGAGGAAGTCACTCTAGTGCATACGCTTTGGGTGGACGGTGCGGTCACTGTAGCGACTGGGAATAGCGCTTGCAATTGAAGAGCGCATAAAGAAAATGTTTGTTGAGCTGCGGATAGAACTGCAGAAAAGCGCTTAATTGTATATTACTTGATTGAAATATGTGCCCTTCCGGTTTCCCATCATACACAGTGCGGTATAAATAATTCATTTTTTTTTTTTTTTTTTTTTTTTTTAAATCAGTCATTTCTACATCCTTGAATGCATGTCTGATATCCCAAGGCAAGCGACAGGCAAATTACTTTACCCCAAATGATTGTACAACGAAGCCGGTTCAGACACATCGAGAAAAATGGATTATCTTTACATCCATATATTGGTGCCGTTCGCGGGGCAAGTTATCAGGGCTGAAGCCTAAATAACGGGGACGGTATGAGCGAATGGGAGAAAGCTGGAACGAGACAGGTACACTTTCTCCTCGTCAAATTACGCACCGGAAAGTACAGTGTCGTTTTATCCCATAAAGCTCTTGCAAGCATGTATGCTTCGATGAGTCTCCCAATATTTCCTTGAAACAAGTTATCAGGGGAGAGCGCGAACGCAGTCCCCCACTACCAGAAATTATGCAATCGAGATTCCCACATTTGGGGAATTCGCAGGGGTCAGCACAACCGGAGTGCAATGGCTGAGCCTCGCCCTGGGTAAACCACCTTCTTGATCATGGTGTCTCCCTTGCCAGGTAAGTATGAGTTGTACATGTCGGAGGTGAGGAAGTCACTCTAGTGCATACGCTTTGGGTGGACGGTGCGGTCACTGTAGCGACTGGGAATAACGCTTGCAATTGAAGAGCGCATAAAGAAAATGTTTGTTGAGCTGCGGATAGAACTGCGGAAAAGCGCTTAATTGTATATTACTTGATTGAAATATGTGCCCTTCCGGTTTCCCATCATACACAGTGCGGTATAAATAATTCATTTTTTTTTTTTTTTAAATCAGTCAATTCTACATCCTTGAATGCATGTCTGATATCCCAAGGCAAGCGACAGGCAAATTACTTTACCCCAAATGATTGTACAACGAAGCCGGTTCAGACACATCGAGAAAAATGGATTATCTTTACATCCATATATTGGTGCCGTTCGCGGGGCAAGTTATCAGGGCTGAAGCCTAAATAACGGGGACTGTATGAGCGAATGGGAGAAAGCTGGAACGAGAAATGTACACTTTCTCCTCGTCAAATTACGCACCGGAAAGTACAGTGTCGTTTTATCCCATAAAGCTCTTGCAAGCATGTATGCTTCGATGAGTCACCCAATATTTCCTTGAAACAAGTTATCAGGGGAGAGCGCGAACGCAGTCCCCCACTACCAGAAATTATGCAATCGAGATTCCCACATTTGGGGAATTCGCAGGGGTCAGCACAACCGGAGTGCAATGGCTGAGCCTCGCCCTGGGTGAACCACCTTCTTGATCATGGTGTCTCCCTTGCCAGGTAAGTATGAGTTGTACATGTCGGAGGTGAGGAAGTCACTCTAGTGCATACGCTTTGGGTGGACGGTGCGGTCACTGTAGCGACTGGGAATAGCGCTTGCAATTGAAGAGCGCATAAAGAAAATGTTTGTTGAGCTGCGGATAGAACTGCAGAAAAGCGCTTAATTGTATATTACTTGATTGAAATATGTGCCCTTCCGGTTTCCCATCATACACAGTGCGGTATAAATAATTCTTTTTTTTTTTTTTTTTTTTTTTTTAAATCAGTCATTTCTACATCCTTGAATGCATGTCTGATATCCCAAGGCAAGCGACAGGCAAATTACTTTACCCCAAATGATTGTACAACGAAGCCGGTTCAGACACATCGAGAAAAATGGATTATCTTTACATCCATATATTGGTGCCGTTCGCGGGGCAAGTTATCAGGGCTGAAGCCTAAATAACGGGGACGGTATGAGCGAATGGGAGAAAGCTGGAACGAGACATGTACACTTTCTCCTCGTCAAATTACGCACCGGAAAGTACAGTGTCGTTTTATCCCATAAAGCTCTTGCAAGCATGTATGCTTCGATGAGTCACCCAATATTTCCTTGAAACAAGTTATCAGGGGAGAGCGCGAACGCAGTCCCCCACTACCAGAAATTATGCAATCGAGATTCCCACATTTGGGGAATTCGCAGGGGTCAGCACAACCGGAGTGCAATGGCTGAGCCTCGCCCTGGGTGAACCACCTTCTTGATCATGGTGTCTCCCTTGCCAGGTAAGTATGAGTTGTACATGTCGGAGGTGAGGAAGTCACTCTAGTGCATACGCTTTGGGTGGACGGTGCGGTCACTGTAGCGACTGGGAATAGCGCTTGCAATTGAAGAGCGCATAAAGAAAATGTTTGTTGAGCTGCGGATAGAACTGCAGAAAAGCGCTTAATTGTATATTACTTGATTGAAATATGTGCCCTTCCGGTTTCCCATCATACACAGTGCGGTATAAATAATTCATTTTTTTTTTTTTTTTTTTTTTTTTAAATCAGTCATTTCTACATCCTTGAATGCATGTCTGATATCCCAAGGCAAGCGACAGGCAAATTACTTTACCCCAAATGATTGTACAACGAAGCCGGTTCAGACACATCGAGAAAAATGGATTATCTTTACATCCATATATTGGTGCCGTTCGCGGGGCAAGTTATCAGGGCTGAAGCCTAAATAACGGGGACAGTATGAGCGAATGGGAGAAAGCTGGAACGAGAAATGTACACTTTCTCCTCGTCAAATTACGCACCGGAAAGTACAGTGTCGTTTTATCCCATAAAGCTCTTGCAAGCATGTATGCTTCGATGAGTCACCCAATATTTCCTTGAAACAAGTTATCAGGGGAGAGCGCGAACGCAGTCCCCCACTACCAGAAATTATGCAATCGAGATTCCCACATTTGGGGAATTCGCAGGGGTCAGCACAACCGGAGTGCAATGGCTGAGCCTCGCCCTGGGTGAACCACCTTCTTGATCATGGTGTCTCCCTTGCCAGGTAAGTATGAGTTGTACATGTCGGAGGTGAGGAAGTCACTCTAGTGCATACGCTTTGGGTGGACGGTGCGGTCACTGTAGCGACTGGGAATAGCGCTTGCAATTGAAGAGCGCATAAAGAAAATGTTTGTTGAGCTGCGGATAGAACTGCAGAAAAGCGCTTAATTGTATATTACTTGATTGAAATATGTGCCCTTCCGGTTTCCCATCATACACAGTGCGGTATAAATAATTCACTTTTTTTTTTTTTTTTTTTTAAATCAGTCATTTCTACATCCTTGAATGCATGTCTGATATCCCAAGGCAAGCGACAGGCAAATTACTTTACCCCAAATGATTGTACAACGAAGCCGGTTCAGACACATCGAGAAAAATGGATTATCTTTACATCCATATATTGGTGCCGTTCGCGGGGCAAGTTATCAGGGCTGAAGCCTAAATAACGGGGACGGTATGAGCGAATGGGAGAAAGCTGGAACGAGACATGTACACTTTCTCCTCGTCAAATTACGCACCGGAAAGTACAGTGTCGTTTTATCCCATAAAGCTCTTGCAAGCATGTATGCTTCGATGAGTCACCCAATATTTCCTTGAAACAAGTTATCAGGGGAGAGCGCGAACGCAGTCCCCCACTACCAGAAATTATGCAATCGAGATTCCCACATTTGGGGAATTCGCAGGGGTCAGCACAACCGGAGTGCAATGGCTGAGCCTCGCCCTGGGTGAACCACCTTCTTGATCATGGTGTCTCCCTTGCCAGGTAAGTATGAGTTGTACATGTCGGAGGTGAGGAAGTCACTCTAGTGCATACGCTTTGGGTGGACGGTGCGGTCACTGTAGCGACTGGGAATAGCGCTTGCAATTGAAGAGCGCATAAAGAAAATGTTTGTTGAGCTGCGGATAGAACTGCAGAAAAGCGCTTAATTGTATATTACTTGATTGAAATATGTGCCCTTCCGGTTTCCCATCATACACAGTGCGGTATAAATAATTCACTTTTTTTTTTTTTTTTTTTTAAATCAGTCATTTCTACATCCTTGAATGCATGTCTGATATCCCAAGGCAAGCGACAGGCAAATTACTTTACCCCAAATGATTGTACAACGAAGCCGGTTCAGACACATCGAGAAAAATGGATTATCTTTACATCCATATATTGGTGCCGTTCGCGGGGCAAGTTATCAGGGCTGAAGCCTAAATAACGGGGACAGTATGAGCGAATGGGAGAAAGCTGGAACGAGACAGGTACACTTTCTCCTCGTCAAATTACGCACCGGAAAGTACAGTGTCGTTTTATCCCATAAAGCTCTTGCAAGCATGTATGCTTCGATGAGTCACCCAATATTTCCTTGAAACAAGTTATCAGGGGAGAGCGCGAACGCAGTCCCCCACTACCAGAAATTATGCAATCGAGATTCCCACATTTGGGGAATTCGCAGGGGTCAGCACAACCGGAGTGCAATGGCTGAGCCTCGCCCTGGGTGAACCACCTTCTTGATCATGGTGTCTCCCTTGCCAGGTAAGTATGAGTTGTACATGTCGGAGGTGAGGAAGTCACTCTAGTGCATACGCTTTGGGTGGACGGTGCGGTCACTGTAGCGACTGGGAATAACGCTTGCAATTGAAGAGCGCATAAAGAAAATGTTTGTTGAGCTGCGGATAGAACTGCGGAAAAGCGCTTAATTGTATATTACTTGATTGAAATATGTGCCCTTCCGGTTTCCCATCATACACAGTGCGGTATAAATAATTCATTTTTTTTTTTTTTTAAATCAGTCAATTCTACATCCTTGAATGCATGTCTGATATCCCAAGGCAAGCGACAGGCAAATTACTTTACCCCAAATGATTGTACAACGAAGCCGGTTCAGACACATCGAGAAAAATGGATTATCTTTACATCCATATATTGGTGCCGTTCGCGGGGCAAGTTATCAGGGCTGAAGCCTAAATAACGGGGACTGTATGAGCGAATGGGAGAAAGCTGGAACGAGAAATGTACACTTTCTCCTCGTCAAATTACGCACCGGAAAGTACAGTGTCGTTTTATCCCATAAAGCTCTTGCAAGCATGTATGCTTCGATGAGTCACCCAATATTTCCTTGAAACAAGTTATCAGGGGAGAGCGCGAACGCAGTCCCCCACTACCAGAAATTATGCAATCGAGATTCCCACATTTGGGGAATTCGCAGGGGTCAGCACAACCGGAGTGCAATGGCTGAGCCTCGCCCTGGGTGAACCACCTTCTTGATCATGGTGTCTCCCTTGCCAGGTAAGTATGAGTTGTACATGTCGGAGGTGAGGAAGTCACTCTAGTGCATACGCTTTGGGTGGACGGTGCGGTCACTGTAGCGACTGGGAATAGCGCTTGCAATTGAAGAGCGCATAAAGAAAATGTTTGTTGAGCTGCGGATAGAACTGCAGAAAAGCGCTTAATTGTATATTACTTGATTGAAATATGTGCCCTTCCGGTTTCCCATCATACACAGTGCGGTATAAATAATTCTTTTTTTTTTTTTTTTTTTTTTTAAATCAGTCATTTCTACATCCTTGAATGCATGTCTGATATCCCAAGGCAAGCGACAGGCAAATTACTTTACCCCAAATGATTGTACAACGAAGCCGGTTCAGACACATCGAGAAAAATGGATTATCTTTACATCCATATATTGGTGCCGTTCGCGGGGCAAGTTATCAGGGCTGAAGCCTAAATAACGGGGACGGTATGAGCGAATGGGAGAAAGCTGGAACGAGACATGTACACTTTCTCCTCGTCAAATTACGCACCGGAAAGTACAGTGTCGTTTTATCCCATAAAGCTCTTGCAAGCATGTATGCTTCGATGAGTCACCCAATATTTCCTTGAAACAAGTTATCAGGGGAGAGCGCGAACGCAGTCCCCCACTACCAGAAATTATGCAATCGAGATTCCCACATTTGGGGAATTCGCAGGGGTCAGCACAACCGGAGTGCAATGGCTGAGCCTCGCCCTGGGTGAACCACCTTCTTGATCATGGTGTCTCCCTTGCCAGGTAAGTATGAGTTGTACATGTCGGAGGTGAGGAAGTCACTCTAGTGCATACGCTTTGGGTGGACGGTGCGGTCACTGTAGCGACTGGGAATAGCGCTTGCAATTGAAGAGCGCATAAAGAAAATGTTTGTTGAGCTGCGGATAGAACTGCAGAAAAGCGCTTAATTGTATATTACTTGATTGAAATATGTGCCCTTCCGGTTTCCCATCATACACAGTGCGGTATAAATAATTCATTTTTTTTTTTTTTTTTTTTTTTTTTTAAATCAGTCATTTCTACATCCTTGAATGCATGTCTGATATCCCAAGGCAAGCGACAGGCAAATTACTTTACCCCAAATGATTGTACAACGAAGCCGGTTCAGACACATCGAGAAAAATGGATTATCTTTACATCCATATATTGGTGCCGTTCGCGGGGCAAGTTATCAGGGCTGAAGCCTAAATAACGGGGACGGTATGAGCGAATGGGAGAAAGCTGGAACGAGACAGGTACACTTTCTCCTCGTCAAATTACGCACCGGAAAGTACAGTGTCGTTTTATCCCATAAAGCTCTTGCAAGCATGTATGCTTCGATGAGTCTCCCAATATTTCCTTGAAACAAGTTATCAGGGGAGAGCGCGAACGCAGTCCCCCACTACCAGAAATTATGCAATCGAGATTCCCACATTTGGGGAATTCGCAGGGGTCAGCACAACCGGAGTGCAATGGCTGAGCCTCGCCCTGGGTAAACCACCTTCTTGATCATGGTGTCTCCCTTGCCAGGTAAGTATGAGTTGTACATGTCGGAGGTGAGGAAGTCACTCTAGTGCATACGCTTTGGGTGGACGGTGCGGTCACTGTAGCGACTGGGAATAACGCTTGCAATTGAAGAGCGCATAAAGAAAATGTTTGTTGAGCTGCGGATAGAACTGCGGAAAAGCGCTTAATTGTATATTACTTGATTGAAATATGTGCCCTTCCGGTTTCCCATCATACACAGTGCGGTATAAATAATTCATTTTTTTTTTTTTTTAAATCAGTCAATTCTACATCCTTGAATGCATGTCTGATATCCCAAGGCAAGCGACAGGCAAATTACTTTACCCCAAATGATTGTACAACGAAGCCGGTTCAGACACATCGAGAAAAATGGATTATCTTTACATCCATATATTGGTGCCGTTCGCGGGGCAAGTTATCAGGGCTGAAGCCTAAATAACGGGGACTGTATGAGCGAATGGGAGAAAGCTGGAACGAGAAATGTACACTTTCTCCTCGTCAAATTACGCACCGGAAAGTACAGTGTCGTTTTATCCCATAAAGCTCTTGCAAGCATGTATGCTTCGATGAGTCACCCAATATTTCCTTGAAACAAGTTATCAGGGGAGAGCGCGAACGCAGTCCCCCACTACCAGAAATTATGCAATCGAGATTCCCACATTTGGGGAATTCGCAGGGGTCAGCACAACCGGAGTGCAATGGCTGAGCCTCGCCCTGGGTGAACCACCTTCTTGATCATGGTGTCTCCCTTGCCAGGTAAGTATGAGTTGTACATGTCGGAGGTGAGGAAGTCACTCTAGTGCATACGCTTTGGGTGGACGGTGCGGTCACTGTAGCGACTGGGAATAGCGCTTGCAATTGAAGAGCGCATAAAGAAAATGTTTGTTGAGCTGCGGATAGAACTGCAGAAAAGCGCTTAATTGTATATTACTTGATTGAAATATGTGCCCTTCCGGTTTCCCATCATACACAGTGCGGTATAAATAATTCTTTTTTTTTTTTTTTTTTTTTTTTTAAATCAGTCATTTCTACATCCTTGAATGCATGTCTGATATCCCAAGGCAAGCGACAGGCAAATTACTTTACCCCAAATGATTGTACAACGAAGCCGGTTCAGACACATCGAGAAAAATGGATTATCTTTACATCCATATATTGGTGCCGTTCGCGGGGCAAGTTATCAGGGCTGAAGCCTAAATAACGGGGACGGTATGAGCGAATGGGAGAAAGCTGGAACGAGACATGTACACTTTCTCCTCGTCAAATTACGCACCGGAAAGTACAGTGTCGTTTTATCCCATAAAGCTCTTGCAAGCATGTATGCTTCGATGAGTCACCCAATATTTCCTTGAAACAAGTTATCAGGGGAGAGCGCGAACGCAGTCCCCCACTACCAGAAATTATGCAATCGAGATTCCCACATTTGGGGAATTCGCAGGGGTCAGCACAACCGGAGTGCAATGGCTGAGCCTCGCCCTGGGTGAACCACCTTCTTGATCATGGTGTCTCCCTTGCCAGGTAAGTATGAGTTGTACATGTCGGAGGTGAGGAAGTCACTCTAGTGCATACGCTTTGGGTGGACGGTGCGGTCACTGTAGCGACTGGGAATAGCGCTTGCAATTGAAGAGCGCATAAAGAAAATGTTTGTTGAGCTGCGGATAGAACTGCAGAAAAGCGCTTAATTGTATATTACTTGATTGAAATATGTGCCCTTCCGGTTTCCCATCATACACAGTGCGGTATAAATAATTCATTTTTTTTTTTTTTTTTTTTTTTTTAAATCAGTCATTTCTACATCCTTGAATGCATGTCTGATATCCCAAGGCAAGCGACAGGCAAATTACTTTACCCCAAATGATTGTACAACGAAGCCGGTTCAGACACATCGAGAAAAATGGATTATCTTTACATCCATATATTGGTGCCGTTCGCGGGGCAAGTTATCAGGGCTGAAGCCTAAATAACGGGGACGGTATGAGCGAATGGGAGAAAGCTGGAACGAGACAGGTACACTTTCTCCTCGTCAAATTACGCACCGGAAAGTACAGTGTCGTTTTATCCCATAAAGCTCTTGCAAGCATGTATGCTTCGATGAGTCTCCCAATATTTCCTTGAAACAAGTTATCAGGGGAGAGCGCGAACGCAGTCCCCCACTACCAGAAATTATGCAATCGAGATTCCCACATTTGGGGAATTCGCAGGGGTCAGCACAACCGGAGTGCAATGGCTGAGCCTCGCCCTGGGTAAACCACCTTCTTGATCATGGTGTCTCCCTTGCCAGGTAAGTATGAGTTGTACATGTCGGAGGTGAGGAAGTCACTCTAGTGCATACGCTTTGGGTGGACGGTGCGGTCACTGTAGCGACTGGGAATAGCGCTTGCAATTGAAGAGCGCATAAAGAAAATGTTTGTTGAGCTGCGGATAGAACTGCAGAAAAGCGCTTAATTGTATATTACTTGATTGAAATATGTGCCCTTCCGGTTTCCCATCATACACAGTGCGGTATAAATAATTCATTTTTTTTTTATTTTTTTTTTAAATCAGTCATTTCTACATCCTTGAATGCATGTCTGATATCCCAAGGCAAGCGACAGGCAAATTACTTTACCCCAAATGATTGTACAACGAAGCCGGTTCAGACACATCGAGAAAAATGGATTATCTTTACATCCATATATTGGTGCCGTTCGCGGGGCAAGTTATCAGGGCTGAAGCCTAAATAACGGGGACGGTATGAGCGAATGGGAGAAAGCTGGAACGAGACATGTACACTTTCTCCTCGTCAAATTACGCACCGGAAAGTACAGTGTCGTTTTATCCCATAAAGCTCTTGCAAGCATGTATGCTTCGATGAGTCACCCAATATTTCCTTGAAACAAGTTATCAGGGGAGAGCGCGAACGCAGTCCCCCACTACCAGAAATTATGCAATCGAGATTCCCACATTTGGGGAATTCGCAGGGGTCAGCACAACCGGAGTGCAATGGCTGAGCCTCGCCCTGGGTGAACCACCTTCTTGATCATGGTGTCTCCCTTGCCAGGTAAGTATGAGTTGTACATGTCGGAGGTGAGGAAGTCACTCTAGTGCATACGCTTTGGGTGGACGGTGCGGTCACTGTAGCGACTGGGAATAGCGCTTGCAATTGAAGAGCGCATAAAGAAAATGTTTGTTGAGCTGCGGATAGAACTGCAGAAAAGCGCTTAATTGTATATTACTTGATTGAAATATGTGCCCTTCCGGTTTCCCATCATACACAGTGCGGTATAAATAATTCTTTTTTTTCTTTTTTTTTAAATCAGTCATTTCTACATCCTTGAATGCATGTCTGATATCCCAAGGCAAGCGACAGGCAAATTACTTTACCCCAAATGATTGTACAACGAAGCCGGTTCAGACACATCGAGAAAAATGGATTATCTTTACATCCATATATTGGTGCCGTTCGCGGGGCAAGTTATCAGGGCTGAAGCCTAAATAACGGGGACGGTATGAGCGAATGGGAGAAAGCTGGAACGAGACAGGTACACTTTCTCCTCGTCAAATTACGCACCGGAAAGTACAGTGTCGTTTTATCCCATAAAGCTCTTGCAAGCATGTATGCTTCGATGAGTCACCCAATATTTCCTTGAAACAAGTTATCAGGGGAGAGCGCGAACGCAGTCCCCCACTACCAGAAATTATGCAATCGAGATTCCCACATTTGGGGAATTCGCAGAGGTCAGCACAACCGGAGTGCAATGGCTGAGCCTCGCCCTGGGTGAATCACCTTCTTGATCATGGTGTCTCCCTTGCCAGGTAAGTATGAGTTGTACATGTCGGAGGTGAGGAAGTCACTCTAGTGCATACGCTTTGGGTGGACGGTGCGGTCACTGTAGCGACTGGGAATAGCGCTTGCAATTGAAGAGCGCATAAAGAAAATGTTTGTTGAGCTGCGGATAGAACTGCAGAAAAGCGCTTAATTGTATATTACTTGATTGAAATATGTGCCCTTCCGGTTTCCCATCATACACAGTGCGGTATAAATAATTCTTTTTTTTCTTTTTTTTTAAATCAGTCAATTCTACATCCTTGAATGCATGTCTGATATCCCAAGGCAAGCGACAGGCAAATTACTTTACCCCAAATGATTGTACAACGAAGCCGGTTCAGACACATCGAGAAAAATGGATTATCTTCACATCCATATATTGGTGCCGTTCGCGGGGCAAGTTATCAGGGCTGAAGCCTAAATAACGGGGACGGTATGAGCGAATGGGAGAAAGCTGGAACGAGACATGTACACTTTCTCCTCGTCAAATTACGCACCGGAAAGTACAGTGTCGTTTTATCCCATAAAGCTCTTGCAAGCATGTATGCTTCGATGAGTCACCCAATATTTCCTTGAAACAAGTTATCAGGGGAGAGCGCGAACGCAGTCCCCCACTACCAGAAATTATGCAATCGAGATTCCCACATTTGGGGAATTCGCAGGGGTCAGCACAACCGGAGTGCAATGGCTGAGCCTCGCCCTGGGTGAACCACCTTCTTGATCATGGTGTCTCCCTTGCCAGGTAAGTATGAGTTGTACATGTCGGAGGTGAGGAAGTCACTCTAGTGCATACGCTTTGGGTGGACGGTGCGGTCACTGTAGCGACTGGGAATAGCGCTTGCAATTGAAGAGCGCATAAAGAAAATGTTTGTTGAGCTGCGGATAGAACTGCAGAAAAGCGCTTAATTGTATATTACTTGATTGAAATATGTGCCCTTCCGGTTTCCCATCATACACAGTGCGGTATAAATAATTCTTTTTTTTTTTTTTTTTTTTTTTAAATCAGTCATTTCTACATCCTTGAATGCATGTCTGATATCCCAAGGCAAGCGACAGGCAAATTACTTTACCCCAAATGATTGTACAACGAAGCCGGTTCAGACACATCGAGAAAAATGGATTATCTTTACATCCATATATTGGTGCCGTTCGCGGGGCAAGTTATCAGGGCTGAAGCCTAAATAACGGGGACGGTATGAGCGAATGGGAGAAAGCTGGAACGAGACATGTACACTTTCTCCTCGTCAAATTACGCACCGGAAAGTACAGTGTCGTTTTATCCCATAAAGCTCTTGCAAGCATGTATGCTTCGATGAGTCACCCAATATTTCCTTGAAACAAGTTATCAGGGGAGAGCGCGAACGCAGTCCCCCACTACCAGAAATTATGCAATCGAGATTCCCACATTTGGGGAATTCGCAGGGGTCAGCACAACCGGAGTGCAATGGCTGAGCCTCGCCCTGGGTGAACCACCTTCTTGATCATGGTGTCTCCCTTGCCAGGTAAGTATGAGTTGTACATGTCGGAGGTGAGGAAGTCACTCTAGTGCATACGCTTTGGGTGGACGGTGCGGTCACTGTAGCGACTGGGAATAGCGCTTGCAATTGAAGAGCGCATAAAGAAAATGTTTGTTGAGCTGCGGATAGAACTGCAGAAAAGCGCTTAATTGTATATTACTTGATTGAAATATGTGCCCTTCCGGTTTCCCATCATACACAGTGCGGTATAAATAATTCATTTTTTTTTTTTTTTTTTTTTTTTTAAATCAGTCATTTCTACATCCTTGAATGCATGTCTGATATCCCAAGGCAAGCGACAGGCAAATTACTTTACCCCAAATGATTGTACAACGAAGCCGGTTCAGACACATCGAGAAAAATGGATTATCTTTACATCCATATATTGGTGCCGTTCGCGGGGCAAGTTATCAGGGCTGAAGCCTAAATAACGGGGACGGTATGAGCGAATGGGAGAAAGCTGGAACGAGACAGGTACACTTTCTCCTCGTCAAATTACGCACCGGAAAGTACAGTGTCGTTTTATCCCATAAAGCTCTTGCAAGCATGTATGCTTCGATGAGTCTCCCAATATTTCCTTGAAACAAGTTATCAGGGGAGAGCGCGAACGCAGTCCCCCACTACCAGAAATTATGCAATCGAGATTCCCACATTTGGGGAATTCGCAGGGGTCAGCACAACCGGAGTGCAATGGCTGAGCCTCGCCCTGGGTAAACCACCTTCTTGATCATGGTGTCTCCCTTGCCAGGTAAGTATGAGTTGTACATGTCGGAGGTGAGGAAGTCACTCTAGTGCATACGCTTTGGGTGGACGGTGCGGTCACTGTAGCGACTGGGAATAGCGCTTGCAATTGAAGAGCGCATAAAGAAAATGTTTGTTGAGCTGCGGATAGAACTGCAGAAAAGCGCTTAATTGTATATTACTTGATTGAAATATGTGCCCTTCCGGTTTCCCATCATACACAGTGCGGTATAAATAATTCTTTTTTTTTTTTTTTTTTTTTTTTTAAATCAGTCAATTCTACATCCTTGAATGCATGTCTGATATCCCAAGGCAAGCGACAGGCAAATTACTTTACCCCAAATGATTGTACAACGAAGCCGGTTCAGACACATCGAGAAAAATGGATTATCTTTACATCCATATATTGGTGCCGTTCGCGGGGCAAGTTATCAGGGCTGAAGCCTAAATAACGGGGACGGTATGAGCGAATGGGAGAAAGCTGGAACGAGACATGTACACTTTCTCCTCGTCAAATTACGCACCGGAATGTACAGTGTCGTTTTATCCCACAAAGCTCTTGCAAGCATGTATGCTTCGATGAGTCACCCAATATTTCCTTGAAACAAGTTATCAGGGGAGAGCGCGAACGCAGTCCCCCACTACCAGAAATTATGCAATCGAGATTCCCACATTTGGGGAATTCGCAGGGGTCAGCACAACCGGAGTGCAATGGCTGAGCCTCGCCCTGGGTGAACCACCTTCTTGATCATGGTGTCTCCCTTGCCAGGTAAGTATGAGTTGTACATGTCGGAGGTGAGGAAGTCACTCTAGTGCATACGCTTTGGGTGGACGGTGCGGTCACTGTAGCGACTGGGAATAGCGCTTGCAATTGAAGAGCGCATAAAGAAAATGTTTGTTGAGCTGCGGATAGAACTGCAGAAAAGCGCTTAATTGTATATTACTTGATTGAAATATGTGCCCTTCCGGTTTCCCATCATACACAGTGCGGTATAAATAATTCTTTTTTTTTTTTTTTTTTTTTTTAAATCAGTCATTTCTACATCCTTGAATGCATGTCTGATATCCCAAGGCAAGCGACAGGCAAATTACTTTACCCCAAATGATTGTACAACGAAGCCGGTTCAGACACATCGAGAAAAATGGATTATCTTTACATCCATATATTGGTGCCGTTCGCGGGGCAAGTTATCAGGGCTGAAGCCTAAATAACGGGGACGGTATGAGCGAATGGGAGAAAGCTGGAACGAGACATGTACACTTTCTCCTCGTCAAATTACGCACCGGAAAGTACAGTGTCGTTTTATCCCATAAAGCTCTTGCAAGCATGTATGCTTCGATGAGTCACCCAATATTTCCTTGAAACAAGTTATCAGGGGAGAGCGCGAACGCAGTCCCCCACTACCAGAAATTATGCAATCGAGATTCCCACATTTGGGGAATTCGCAGGGGTCAGCACAACCGGAGTGCAATGGCTGAGCCTCGCCCTGGGTGAACCACCTTCTTGATCATGGTGTCTCCCTTGCCAGGTAAGTATGAGTTGTACATGTCGGAGGTGAGGAAGTCACTCTAGTGCATACGCTTTGGGTGGACGGTGCGGTCACTGTAGCGACTGGGAATAGCGCTTGCAATTGAAGAGCGCATAAAGAAAATGTTTGTTGAGCTGCGGATAGAACTGCAGAAAAGCGCTTAATTGTATATTACTTGATTGAAATATGTGCCCTTCCGGTTTCCCATCATACACAGTGCGGTATAAATAATTCATTTTTTTTTTTTTTTTTTTTTTTTAAATCAGTCATTTCTACATCCTTGAATGCATGTCTGATATCCCAAGGCAAGCGACAGGCAAATTACTTTACCCCAAATGATTGTACAACGAAGCCGGTTCAGACACATCGAGAAAAATGGATTATCTTTACATCCATATATTGGTGCCGTTCGCGGGGCAAGTTATCAGGGCTGAAGCCTAAATAACGGGGACGGTATGAGCGAATGGGAGAAAGCTGGAACGAGACAGGTACACTTTCTCCTCGTCAAATTACGCACCGGAAAGTACAGTGTCGTTTTATCCCATAAAGCTCTTGCAAGCATGTATGCTTCGATGAGTCTCCCAATATTTCCTTGAAACAAGTTATCAGGGGAGAGCGCGAACGCAGTCCCCCACTACCAGAAATTATGCAATCGAGATTCCCACATTTGGGGAATTCGCAGGGGTCAGCACAACCGGAGTGCAATGGCTGAGCCTCGCCCTGGGTAAACCACCTTCTTGATCATGGTGTCTCCCTTGCCAGGTAAGTATGAGTTGTACATGTCGGAGGTGAGGAAGTCACTCTAGTGCATACGCTTTGGGTGGACGGTGCGGTCACTGTAGCGACTGGGAATAGCGCTTGCAATTGAAGAGCGCATAAAGAAAATGTTTGTTGAGCTGCGGATAGAACTGCAGAAAAGCGCTTAATTGTATATTACTTGATTGAAATATGTGCCCTTCCGGTTTCCCATCATACACAGTGCGGTATAAATAATTCTTTTTTTTTTTTTTTTTTTTTTTTAAATCAGTCAATTCTACATCCTTGAATGCATGTCTGATATCCCAAGGCAAGCGACAGGCAAATTACTTTACCCCAAATGATTGTACAACGAAGCCGGTTCAGACACATCGAGAAAAATGGATTATCTTTACATCCATATATTGGTGCCGTTCGCGGGGCAAGTTATCAGGGCTGAAGCCTAAATAACGGGGACGGTATGAGCGAATGGGAGAAAGCTGGAACGAGACATGTACACTTTCTCCTCGTCAAATTACGCACCGGAATGTACAGTGTCGTTTTATCCCACAAAGCTCTTGCAAGCATGTATGCTTCGATGAGTCACCCAATATTTCCTTGAAACAAGTTATCAGGGGAGAGCGCGAACGCAGTCCCCCACTACCAGAAATTATGCAATCGAGATTCCCACATTTGGGGAATTCGCAGGGGTCAGCACAACCGGAGTGCAATGGCTGAGCCTCGCCCTGGGTGAACCACCTTCTTGATCATGGTGTCTCCCTTGCCAGGTAAGTATGAGTTGTACATGTCGGAGGTGAGGAAGTCACTCTAGTGCATACGCTTTGGGTGGACGGTGCGGTCACTGTAGCGACTGGGAATAGCGCTTGCAATTGAAGAGCGCATAAAGAAAATGTTTGTTGAGCTGCGGATAGAACTGCAGAAAAGCGCTTAATTGTATATTACTTGATTGAAATATGTGCCCTTCCGGTTTCCCATCATACACAGTGCGGTATAAATAATTCACTTTTTTTTTTTTTTTTTTAAATCAGTCATTTCTACATCCTTGAATGCATGTCTGATATCCCAAGGCAAGCGACAGGCAAATTACTTTACCCCAAATGATTGTACAACGAAGCCGGTTCAGACACATCGAGAAAAATGGATTATCTTTACATCCATATATTGGTGCCGTTCGCGGGGCAAGTTATCAGGGCTGAAGCCTAAATAACGGGGACGGTATGAGCGAATGGGAGAAAGCTGGAACGAGACATGTACACTTTCTCCTCGTCAAATTACGCACCGGAAAGTACAGTGTCATTTTATCCCATAAAGCTCTTGCAAGCATGTATGCTTCGATGAGTCACCCAATATTTCCTTGAAACAAGTTATCAGGGGAGAGCGCGAACGCAGTCCCCCACTACCAGAAATTATGCAATCGAGATTCCCACATTTGGGGAATTCGCAGGGGTCAGCACAACCGGAGCGCAATGGCTGAGCCTCGCCCTGGGTGAACCACCTTCTTGATCATGGTGTCTCCCTTGCCAGGTAAGTATGAGTTGTACATGTCGGAGGTGAGGAAGTCACTCTAGTGCATACGCTTTGGGTGGACGGTGCGGTCACTGTAGCGACTGGGAATAACGCTTGCAATTGAAGAGCGCATAAAGAAAATGTTTGTTGAGCTGCGGATAGAACTGCGGAAAAGCGCTTAATTGTATATTACTTGATTGAAATATGTGCCCTTCCGGTTTCCCATCATACACAGTGCGGTATAAATAATTCATTATTTTATTTTTTTAAATCAGTCAATTCTACATCCTTGAATGCATGTCTGATATCCCAAGGCAAGCGACAGGCAAATTACTTTACCCCAAATGATTGTACAACGAAGCCGGTTCAGACACATCGAGAAAAATGGATTATCTTTACATCCATATATTGGTGCCGTTCGCGGGGCAAGTTATCAGGGCTGAAGCCTAAATAACGGGGACGGTATGAGCGAATGGGAGAAAGCTGGAACGAGACATGTACACTTTCTCCTCGTCAAATTACGCACCGGAAAGTACAGTGTCGTTTTATCCCATAAAGCTCTTGCAAGCATGTATGCTTCGATGAGTCACCCAATATTTCCTTGAAACAAGTTATCAGGGGAGAGCGCGAACGCAGTCCCCCACTACCAGAAATTATGCAATCGAGATTCCCACATTTGGGGAATTCGCAGGGGTCAGCACAACCGGAGTGCAATGGCTGAGCCTCGCCCTGGGTGAACCACCTTCTTGATCATGGTGTCTCCCTTGCCAGGTAAGTATGAGTTGTACATGTCGGAGGTGAGGAAGTCACTCTAGTGCATACGCTTTGGGTGGACGGTGCGGTCACTGTAGCGACTGGGAATAGCGCTTGCAATTGAAGAGCGCATAAAGAAAATGTTTGTTGAGCTGCGGATAGAACTGCAGAAAAGCGCTTAATTGTATATTACTTGATTGAAATATGTGCCCTTCCGGTTTCCCATCATACACAGTGCGGTATAAATAATTCACTTTTTTTTTTTTTTTTTTAAATCAGTCATTTCTACATCCTTGAATGCATGTCTGATATCCCAAGGCAAGCGACAGGCAAATTACTTTACCCCAAATGATTGTACAACGAAGCCGGTTCAGACACATCGAGAAAAATGGATTATCTTTACATCCATATATTGGTGCCGTTCGCGGGGCAAGTTATCAGGGCTGAAGCCTAAATAACGGGGACTGTATGAGCGAATGGGAGAAAGCTGGAACGAGACATGTACACTTTCTCCTCGTCAAATTACGCACCGGAAAGTACAGTGTCGTTTTATCCCATAAAGCTCTTGCAAGCATGTATGCTTCGATGAGTCACCCAATATTTCCTTGAAACAAGTTATCAGGGGAGAGCGCGAACGCAGTCCCCCACTACCAGAAATTATGCAATCGAGATTCCCACATTTGGGGAATTCGCAGGGGTCAGCACAACCGGAGTGCAATGGCTGAGCCTCGCCCTGGGTGAACCACCTTCTTGATCATGGTGTCTCCCTTGCCAGGTAAGTATGAGTTGTACATGTCGGAGGTGAGGAAGTCACTCTAGTGCATACGCTTTGGGTGGACGGTGCGGTCACTGTAGCGACTGGGAATAGCGCTTGCAATTGAAGAGCGCATAAAGAAAATGTTTGTTGAGCTGCGGATAGAACTGCAGAAAAGCGCTTAATTGTATATTACTTGATTGAAATATGTGCCCTTCCGGTTTCCCATCATACACAGTGCGGTATAAATAATTCTTTTTTTTCTTTTTTTTTAAATCAGTCATTTCTACATCCTTGAATGCATGTCTGATATCCCAAGGCAAGCGACAGGCAAATTACTTTACCCCAAATGATTGTACAACGAAGCCGGTTCAGACACATCGAGAAAAATGGATTATCTTTACAT
Organism: Argentina silus; assembly: GCF_951799395.1. Taxonomy (NCBI): domain Eukaryota; kingdom Metazoa; phylum Chordata; class Actinopteri; order Argentiniformes; family Argentinidae; genus Argentina; species Argentina silus. The sequence goes on from NC_139665.1 coordinate 6,715,829, forward strand.
CCATATATTGGTGCCGTTCGCGGGGCAAGTTATCAGGGCTGAAGCCTAAATAACGGGGACGGTATGAGCGAATGGGAGAAAGCTGGAACGAGACATGTAAACTTTCTCCTCGTCAAATTACGCACCGGAAAGTACAGTGTCGTTTTATCCCATAAAGCTCTTGCAAGCATGTATGCTTCGATGAGTCACCCAATATTTCCTTGAAACAAGTTATCAGGGGAGAGCGCGAACGCAGTCCCCCACTACCAGAAATTATGCAATCGAGATTCCCACATTTGGGGAATTCGCAGGGGTCAGCACAACCGGAGTGCAATGGCTGAGCCTCGCCCTGGGTGAACCACCTTCTTGATCATGGTGTCTCCCTTGCCAGGTAAGTATGAGTTGTACATGTCGGAGGTGAGGAAGTCACTCTAGTGCATACGCTTTGGGTGGACGGTGCGGTCACTGTAGCGACTGGGAATAACGCTTGCAATTGAAGAGCGCATAAAGAAAATGTTTGTTGAGCTGCGGATAGAACTGCAGAAAAGCGCTTAATTGTATATTACTTGATTGAAATATGTGCCCTTCCGGTTTCCCATCATACACAGTGCGGTATAAATAATTCTTTTTTTTTTTTTTTTTTTTTTTTAAATCAGTCATTTCTACATCCTTGAATGCATGTCTGATATCCCAAGGCAAGCGACAGGCAAATTACTTTACCCCAAATGATTGTACAACGAAGCCGGTTCAGACACATCGAGAAAAATGGATTATCTTTACATCCATATATTGGTGCCGTTCGCGGGGCAAGTTATCAGGGCTGAAGCCTAAATAACGGGGACGGTATGAGCGAATGGGAGAAAGCTGGAACGAGACATGTACACTTTCTCCTCGTCAAATTACGCACCGGAATGTACAGTGTCGTTTTATCCCACAAAGCTCTTGCAAGCATGTATGCTTCGATGAGTCACCCAATATTTCCTTGAAACAAGTTATCAGGGGAGAGCGCGAACGCAGTCCCCCACTACCAGAAATTATGCAATCGAGATTCCCACATTTGGGGAATTCGCAGGGGTCAGCACAACCGGAGTGCAATGGCTGAGCCTCGCCCTGGGTGAACCACCTTCTTGATCATGGTGTCTCCCTTGCCAGGTAAGTATGAGTTGTACATGTCGGAGGTGAGGAAGTCACTCTAGTGCATACGCTTTGGGTGGACGGTGCGGTCACTGTAGCGACTGGGAATAGCGCTTGCAATTGAAGAGCGCATAAAGAAAATGTTTGTTGAGCTGCGGATAGAACTGCAGAAAAGCGCTTAATTGTATATTACTTGATTGAAATATGTGCCCTTCCGGTTTCCCATCATACACAGTGCGGTATAAATAATTCACTTTTTTTTTTTTTTTTTTTAAATCAGTCATTTCTACATCCTTGAATGCATGTCTGATATCCCAAGGCAAGCGACAGGCAAATTACTTTACCCCAAATGATTGTACAACGAAGCCGGTTCAGACACATCGAGAAAAATGGATTATCTTTACATCCATATATTGGTGCCGTTCGCGGGGCAAGTTATCAGGGCTGAAGCCTAAATAACGGGGACGGTATGAGCGAATGGGAGAAAGCTGGAACGAGACATGTACACTTTCTCCTCGTCAAATTACGCACCGGAAAGTACAGTGTCGTTTTATCCCATAAAGCTCTTGCAAGCATGTATGCTTCGATGAGTCACCCAATATTTCCTTGAAACAAGTTATCAGGGGAGAGCGCGAACGCAGTCCCCCACTACCAGAAATTATGCAATCGAGATTCCCACATTTGGGGAATTCGCAGGGGTCAGCACAACCGGAGTGCAATGGCTGAGCCTCGCCCTGGGTGAACCACCTTCTTGATCATGGTGTCTCCCTTGCCAGGTAAGTATGAGTTGTACATGTCGGAGGTGAGGAAGTCACTCTAGTGCATACGCTTTGGGTGGACGGTGCGGTCACTGTAGCGACTGGGAATAACGCTTGCAATTGAAGAGCGCATAAAGAAAATGTTTGTTGAGCTGCGGATAGAACTGCGGAAAAGCGCTTAATTGTATATTACTTGATTGAAATATGTGCCCTTCCGGTTTCCCATCATACACAGTGCGGTATAAATAATTCATTATTTTATTTTTTTAAATCAGTCAATTCTACATCCTTGAATGCATGTCTGATATCCCAAGGCAAGCGACAGGCAAATTACTTTACCCCAAATGATTGTACAACGAAGCCGGTTCAGACACATCGAGAAAAATGGATTATCTTTACATCCATATATTGGTGCCGTTCGCGGGGCAAGTTATCAGGGCTGAAGCCTAAATAACGGGGACGGTATGAGCGAATGGGAGAAAGCTGGAACGAGACATGTACACTTTCTCCTCGTCAAATTACGCACCGGAATGTACAGTGTCGTTTTATCCCACAAAGCTCTTGCAAGCATGTATGCTTCGATGAGTCACCCAATATTTCCTTGAAACAAGTTATCAGGGGAGAGCGCGAACGCAGTCCCCCACTACCAGAAATTATGCAATCGAGATTCCCACATTTGGGGAATTCGCAGGGGTCAGCACAACCGGAGTGCAATGGCTGAGCCTCGCCCTGGGTGAACCACCTTCTTGATCATGGTGTCTCCCTTGCCAGGTAAGTATGAGTTGTACATGTCGGAGGTGAGGAAGTCACTCTAGTGCATACGCTTTGGGTGGACGGTGCGGTCACTGTAGCGACTGGGAATAGCGCTTGCAATTGAAGAGCGCATAAAGAAAATGTTTGTTGAGCTGCGGATAGAACTGCAGAAAAGCGCTTAATTGTATATTACTTGATTGAAATATGTGCCCTTCCGGTTTCCCATCATACACAGTGCGGTATAAATAATTCACTTTTTTTTTTTTTTTTTTTAAATCAGTCATTTCTACATCCTTGAATGCATGTCTGATATCCCAAGGCAAGCGACAGGCAAATTACTTTACCCCAAATGATTGTACAACGAAGCCGGTTCAGACACATCGAGAAAAATGGATTATCTTTACATCCATATATTGGTGCCGTTCGCGGGGCAAGTTATCAGGGCTGAAGCCTAAATAACGGGGACGGTATGAGCGAATGGGAGAAAGCTGGAACGAGACATGTACACTTTCTCCTCGTCAAATTACGCACCGGAAAGTACAGTGTCGTTTTATCCCATAAAGCTCTTGCAAGCATGTATGCTTCGATGAGTCACCCAATATTTCCTTGAAACAAGTTATCAGGGGAGAGCGCGAACGCAGTCCCCCACTACCAGAAATTATGCAATCGAGATTCCCACATTTGGGGAATTCGCAGGGGTCAGCACAACCGGAGTGCAATGGCTGAGCCTCGCCCTGGGTGAACCACCTTCTTGATCATGGTGTCTCCCTTGCCAGGTAAGTATGAGTTGTACATGTCGGAGGTGAGGAAGTCACTCTAGTGCATACGCTTTGGGTGGACGGTGCGGTCACTGTAGCGACTGGGAATAACGCTTGCAATTGAAGAGCGCATAAAGAAAATGTTTGTTGAGCTGCGGATAGAACTGCGGAAAAGCGCTTAATTGTATATTACTTGATTGAAATATGTGCCCTTCCGGTTTCCCATCATACACAGTGCGGTATAAATAATTCATTATTTTATTTTTTTAAATCAGTCAATTCTACATCCTTGAATGCATGTCTGATATCCCAAGGCAAGCGACAGGCAAATTACTTTACCCCAAATGATTGTACAACGAAGCCGGTTCAGACACATCGAGAAAAATGGATTATCTTTACATCCATATATTGGTGCCGTTCGCGGGGCAAGTTATCAGGGCTGAAGCCTAAATAACGGGGACTGTATGAGCGAATGGGAGAAAGCTGGAACGAGAAATGTACACTTTCTCCTCGTCAAATTACGCACCGGAAAGTACAGTGTCGTTTTATCCCATAAAGCTCTTGCAAGCATGTATGCTTCGATGAGTCACCCAATATTTCCTTGAAACAAGTTATCAGGGGAGAGCGCGAACGCAGTCCCCCACTACCAGAAATTATGCAATCGAGATTCCCACATTTGGGGAATTCGCAGGGGTCAGCACAACCGGAGTGCAATGGCTGAGCCTCGCCCTGGGTGAACCACCTTCTTGATCATGGTGTCTCCCTTGCCAGGTAAGTATGAGTTGTACATGTCGGAGGTGAGGAAGTCACTCTAGTGCATACGCTTTGGGTGGACGGTGCGGTCACTGTAGCGACTGGGAATAGCGCTTGCAATTGAAGAGCGCATAAAGAAAATGTTTGTTGAGCTGCGGATAGAACTGCAGAAAAGCGCTTAATTGTATATTACTTGATTGAAATATGTGCCCTTCCGGTTTCCCATCATACACAGTGCGGTATAAATAATTCACTTTTTTTTTTTTTTTTTTAAATCAGTCATTTCTACATCCTTGAATGCATGTCTGATATCCCAAGGCAAGCGACAGGCAAATTACTTTACCCCAAATGATTGTACAACGAAGCCGGTTCAGACACATCGAGAAAAATGGATTATCTTTACATCCATATATTGGTGCCGTTCGCGGGGCAAGTTATCAGGGCTGAAGCCTAAATAACGGGGACAGTATGAGCGAATGGGAGAAAGCTGGAACGAGACAGGTACACTTTCTCCTCGTCAAATTACGCACCGGAAAGTACAGTGTCGTTTTATCCCATAAAGCTCTTGCAAGCATGTATGCTTCGATGAGTCACCCAATATTTCCTTGAAACAAGTTATCAGGGGAGAGCGCGAACGCAGTCCCCCACTACCAGAAATTATGCAATCGAGATTCCCACATTTGGGGAATTCGCAGGGGTCAGCACAACCGGAGTGCAATGGCTGAGCCTCGCCCTGGGTGAACCACCTTCTTGATCATGGTGTCTCCCTTGCCAGGTAAGTATGAGTTGTACATGTCGGAGGTGAGGAAGTCACTCTAGTGCATACGCTTTGGGTGGACGGTGCGGTCACTGTAGCGACTGGGAATAACGCTTGCAATTGAAGAGCGCATAAAGAAAATGTTTGTTGAGCTGCGGATAGAACTGCGGAAAAGCGCTTAATTGTATATTACTTGATTGAAATATGTGCCCTTCCGGTTTCCCATCATACACAGTGCGGTATAAATAATTCATTTTTTTTTTTTTTTAAATCAGTCAATTCTACATCCTTGAATGCATGTCTGATATCCCAAGGCAAGCGACAGGCAAATTACTTTACCCCAAATGATTGTACAACGAAGCCGGTTCAGACACATCGAGAAAAATGGATTATCTTTACATCCATATATTGGTGCCGTTCGCGGGGCAAGTTATCAGGGCTGAAGCCTAAATAACGGGGACTGTATGAGCGAATGGGAGAAAGCTGGAACGAGAAATGTACACTTTCTCCTCGTCAAATTACGCACCGGAAAGTACAGTGTCGTTTTATCCCATAAAGCTCTTGCAAGCATGTATGCTTCGATGAGTCACCCAATATTTCCTTGAAACAAGTTATCAGGGGAGAGCGCGAACGCAGTCCCCCACTACCAGAAATTATGCAATCGAGATTCCCACATTTGGGGAATTCGCAGGGGTCAGCACAACCGGAGTGCAATGGCTGAGCCTCGCCCTGGGTGAACCACCTTCTTGATCATGGTGTCTCCCTTGCCAGGTAAGTATGAGTTGTACATGTCGGAGGTGAGGAAGTCACTCTAGTGCATACGCTTTGGGTGGACGGTGCGGTCACTGTAGCGACTGGGAATAGCGCTTGCAATTGAAGAGCGCATAAAGAAAATGTTTGTTGAGCTGCGGATAGAACTGCAGAAAAGCGCTTAATTGTATATTACTTGATTGAAATATGTGCCCTTCCGGTTTCCCATCATACACAGTGCGGTATAAATAATTCACTTTTTTTTTTTTTTTTTTAAATCAGTCATTTCTACATCCTTGAATGCATGTCTGATATCCCAAGGCAAGCGACAGGCAAATTACTTTACCCCAAATGATTGTACAACGAAGCCGGTTCAGACACATCGAGAAAAATGGATTATCTTTACATCCATATATTGGTGCCGTTCGCGGGGCAAGTTATCAGGGCTGAAGCCTAAATAACGGGGACAGTATGAGCGAATGGGAGAAAGCTGGAACGAGACAGGTACACTTTCTCCTCGTCAAATTACGCACCGGAAAGTACAGTGTCGTTTTATCCCATAAAGCTCTTGCAAGCATGTATGCTTCGATGAGTCACCCAATATTTCCTTGAAACAAGTTATCAGGGGAGAGCGCGAACGCAGTCCCCCACTACCAGAAATTATGCAATCGAGATTCCCACATTTGGGGAATTCGCAGGGGTCAGCACAACCGGAGTGCAATGGCTGAGCCTCGCCCTGGGTGAACCACCTTCTTGATCATGGTGTCTCCCTTGCCAGGTAAGTATGAGTTGTACATGTCGGAGGTGAGGAAGTCACTCTAGTGCATACGCTTTGGGTGGACGGTGCGGTCACTGTAGCGACTGGGAATAACGCTTGCAATTGAAGAGCGCATAAAGAAAATGTTTGTTGAGCTGCGGATAGAACTGCGGAAAAGCGCTTAATTGTATATTACTTGATTGAAATATGTGCCCTTCCGGTTTCCCATCATACACAGTGCGGTATAAATAATTCATTTTTTTTTTTTTTTAAATCAGTCAATTCTACATCCTTGAATGCATGTCTGATATCCCAAGGCAAGCGACAGGCAAATTACTTTACCCCAAATGATTGTACAACGAAGCCGGTTCAGACACATCGAGAAAAATGGATTATCTTTACATCCATATATTGGTGCCGTTCGCGGGGCAAGTTATCAGGGCTGAAGCCTAAATAACGGGGACTGTATGAGCGAATGGGAGAAAGCTGGAACGAGAAATGTACACTTTCTCCTCGTCAAATTACGCACCGGAAAGTACAGTGTCGTTTTATCCCATAAAGCTCTTGCAAGCATGTATGCTTCGATGAGTCACCCAATATTTCCTTGAAACAAGTTATCAGGGGAGAGCGCGAACGCAGTCCCCCACTACCAGAAATTATGCAATCGAGATTCCCACATTTGGGGAATTCGCAGGGGTCAGCACAACCGGAGTGCAATGGCTGAGCCTCGCCCTGGGTGAACCACCTTCTTGATCATGGTGTCTCCCTTGCCAGGTAAGTATGAGTTGTACATGTCGGAGGTGAGGAAGTCACTCTAGTGCATACGCTTTGGGTGGACGGTGCGGTCACTGTAGCGACTGGGAATAGCGCTTGCAATTGAAGAGCGCATAAAGAAAATGTTTGTTGAGCTGCGGATAGAACTGCAGAAAAGCGCTTAATTGTATATTACTTGATTGAAATATGTGCCCTTCCGGTTTCCCATCATACACAGTGCGGTATAAATAATTCACTTTTTTTTTTTTTTTTTTAAATCAGTCATTTCTACATCCTTGAATGCATGTCTGATATCCCAAGGCAAGCGACAGGCAAATTACTTTACCCCAAATGATTGTACAACGAAGCCGGTTCAGACACATCGAGAAAAATGGATTATCTTTACATCCATATATTGGTGCCGTTCGCGGGGCAAGTTATCAGGGCTGAAGCCTAAATAACGGGGACAGTATGAGCGAATGGGAGAAAGCTGGAACGAGACATGTACACTTTCTCCTCGTCAAATTACGCACCGGAAAGTACAGTGTCGTTTTATCCCATAAAGCTCTTGCAAGCATGTATGCTTCGATGAGTCACCCAATATTTCCTTGAAACAAGTTATCAGGGGAGAGCGCGAACGCAGTCCCCCACTACCAGAAATTATGCAATCGAGATTCCCACATTTGGGGAATTCGCAGGGGTCAGCACAACCGGAGTGCAATGGCTGAGCCTCGCCCTGGGTGAACCACCTTCTTGATCATGGTGTCTCCCTTGCCAGGTAAGTATGAGTTGTACATGTCGGAGGTGAGGAAGTCACTCTAGTGCATACGCTTTGGGTGGACGGTGCGGTCACTGTAGCGACTGGGAATAACGCTTGCAATTGAAGAGCGCATAAAGAAAATGTTTGTTGAGCTGCGGATAGAACTGCGGAAAAGCGCTTAATTGTATATTACTTGATTGAAATATGTGCCCTTCCGGTTTCCCATCATACACAGTGCGGTATAAATAATTCATTTTTTTTTTTTTTAAATCAGTCAATTCTACATCCTTGAATGCATGTCTGATATCCCAAGGCAAGCGACAGGCAAATTACTTTACCCCAAATGATTGTACAACGAAGCCGGTTCAGACACATCGAGAAAAATGGATTATCTTTACATCCATATATTGGTGCCGTTCGCGGGGCAAGTTATCAGGGCTGAAGCCTAAATAACGGGGACTGTATGAGCGAATGGGAGAAAGCTGGAACGAGAAATGTACACTTTCTCCTCGTCAAATTACGCACCGGAAAGTACAGTGTCGTTTTATCCCATAAAGCTCTTGCAAGCATGTATGCTTCGATGAGTCACCCAATATTTCCTTGAAACAAGTTATCAGGGGAGAGCGCGAACGCAGTCCCCCACTACCAGAAATTATGCAATCGAGATTCCCACATTTGGGGAATTCGCAGGGGTCAGCACAACCGGAGTGCAATGGCTGAGCCTCGCCCTGGGTGAACCACCTTCTTGATCATGGTGTCTCCCTTGCCAGGTAAGTATGAGTTGTACATGTCGGAGGTGAGGAAGTCACTCTAGTGCATACGCTTTGGGTGGACGGTGCGGTCACTGTAGCGACTGGGAATAGCGCTTGCAATTGAAGAGCGCATAAAGAAAATGTTTGTTGAGCTGCGGATAGAACTGCAGAAAAGCGCTTAATTGTATATTACTTGATTGAAATATGTGCCCTTCCGGTTTCCCATCATACACAGTGCGGTATAAATAATTCACTTTTTTTTTTTTTTTTTTAAATCAGTCATTTCTACATCCTTGAATGCATGTCTGATATCCCAAGGCAAGCGACAGGCAAATTACTTTACCCCAAATGATTGTACAACGAAGCCGGTTCAGACACATCGAGAAAAATGGATTATCTTTACATCCATATATTGGTGCCGTTCGCGGGGCAAGTTATCAGGGCTGAAGCCTAAATAACGGGGACAGTATGAGCGAATGGGAGAAAGCTGGAACGAGACAGGTACACTTTCTCCTCGTCAAATTACGCACCGGAAAGTACAGTGTCGTTTTATCCCATAAAGCTCTTGCAAGCATGTATGCTTCGATGAGTCACCCAATATTTCCTTGAAACAAGTTATCAGGGGAGAGCGCGAACGCAGTCCCCCACTACCAGAAATTATGCAATCGAGATTCCCACATTTGGGGAATTCGCAGGGGTCAGCACAACCGGAGTGCAATGGCTGAGCCTCGCCCTGGGTGAACCACCTTCTTGATCATGGTGTCTCCCTTGCCAGGTAAGTATGAGTTGTACATGTCGGAGGTGAGGAAGTCACTCTAGTGCATACGCTTTGGGTGGACGGTGCGGTCACTGTAGCGACTGGGAATAACGCTTGCAATTGAAGAGCGCATAAAGAAAATGTTTGTTGAGCTGCGGATAGAACTGCGGAAAAGCGCTTAATTGTATATTACTTGATTGAAATATGTGCCCTTCCGGTTTCCCATCATACACAGTGCGGTATAAATAATTCATTTTTTTTTTTTTTTAAATCAGTCAATTCTACATCCTTGAATGCATGTCTGATATCCCAAGGCAAGCGACAGGCAAATTACTTTACCCCAAATGATTGTACAACGAAGCCGGTTCAGACACATCGAGAAAAATGGATTATCTTTACATCCATATATTGGTGCCGTTCGCGGGGCAAGTTATCAGGGCTGAAGCCTAAATAACGGGGACTGTATGAGCGAATGGGAGAAAGCTGGAACGAGAAATGTACACTTTCTCCTCGTCAAATTACGCACCGGAAAGTACAGTGTCGTTTTATCCCATAAAGCTCTTGCAAGCATGTATGCTTCGATGAGTCACCCAATATTTCCTTGAAACAAGTTATCAGGGGAGAGCGCGAACGCAGTCCCCCACTACCAGAAATTATGCAATCGAGATTCCCACATTTGGGGAATTCGCAGGGGTCAGCACAACCGGAGTGCAATGGCTGAGCCTCGCCCTGGGTGAACCACCTTCTTGATCATGGTGTCTCCCTTGCCAGGTAAGTATGAGTTGTACATGTCGGAGGTGAGGAAGTCACTCTAGTGCATACGCTTTGGGTGGACGGTGCGGTCACTGTAGCGACTGGGAATAGCGCTTGCAATTGAAGAGCGCATAAAGAAAATGTTTGTTGAGCTGCGGATAGAACTGCAGAAAAGCGCTTAATTGTATATTACTTGATTGAAATATGTGCCCTTCCGGTTTCCCATCATACACAGTGCGGTATAAATAATTCACTTTTTTTTTTTTTTTTTAAATCAGTCATTTCTACATCCTTGAATGCATGTCTGATATCCCAAGGCAAGCGACAGGCAAATTACTTTACCCCAAATGATTGTACAACGAAGCCGGTTCAGACACATCGAGAAAAATGGATTATCTTTACATCCATATATTGGTGCCGTTCGCGGGGCAAGTTATCAGGGCTGAAGCCTAAATAACGGGGACAGTATGAGCGAATGGGAGAAAGCTGGAACGAGACATGTACACTTTCTCCTCGTCAAATTACGCACCGGAAAGTACAGTGTCGTTTTATCCCATAAAGCTCTTGCAAGCATGTATGCTTCGATGAGTCACCCAATATTTCCTTGAAACAAGTTATCAGGGGAGAGCGCGAACGCAGTCCCCCACTACCAGAAATTATGCAATCGAGATTCCCACATTTGGGGAATTCGCAGGGGTCAGCACAACCGGAGTGCAATGGCTGAGCCTCGCCCTGGGTGAACCACCTTCTTGATCATGGTGTCTCCCTTGCCAGGTAAGTATGAGTTGTACATGTCGGAGGTGAGGAAGTCACTCTAGTGCATACGCTTTGGGTGGACGGTGCGGTCACTGTAGCGACTGGGAATAACGCTTGCAATTGAAGAGCGCATAAAGAAAATGTTTGTTGAGCTGCGGATAGAACTGCGGAAAAGCGCTTAATTGTATATTACTTGATTGAAATATGTGCCCTTCCGGTTTCCCATCATACACAGTGCGGTATAAATAATTCATTTTTTTTTTTTTTAAATCAGTCAATTCTACATCCTTGAATGCATGTCTGATATCCCAAGGCAAGCGACAGGCAAATTACTTTACCCCAAATGATTGTACAACGAAGCCGGTTCAGACACATCGAGAAAAATGGATTATCTTTACATCCATATATTGGTGCCGTTCGCGGGGCAAGTTATCAGGGCTGAAGCCTAAATAACGGGGACTGTATGAGCGAATGGGAGAAAGCTGGAACGAGAAATGTACACTTTCTCCTCGTCAAATTACGCACCGGAAAGTACAGTGTCGTTTTATCCCATAAAGCTCTTGCAAGCATGTATGCTTCGATGAGTCACCCAATATTTCCTTGAAACAAGTTATCAGGGGAGAGCGCGAACGCAGTCCCCCACTACCAGAAATTATGCAATCGAGATTCCCACATTTGGGGAATTCGCAGGGGTCAGCACAACCGGAGTGCAATGGCTGAGCCTCGCCCTGGGTGAACCACCTTCTTGATCATGGTGTCTCCCTTGCCAGGTAAGTATGAGTTGTACATGTCGGAGGTGAGGAAGTCACTCTAGTGCATACGCTTTGGGTGGACGGTGCGGTCACTGTAGCGACTGGGAATAGCGCTTGCAATTGAAGAGCGCATAAAGAAAATGTTTGTTGAGCTGCGGATAGAACTGCAGAAAAGCGCTTAATTGTATATTACTTGATTGAAATATGTGCCCTTCCGGTTTCCCATCATACACAGTGCGGTATAAATAATTCACTTTTTTTTTTTTTTTTTTAAATCAGTCATTTCTACATCCTTGAATGCATGTCTGATATCCCAAGGCAAGCGACAGGCAAATTACTTTACCCCAAATGATTGTACAACGAAGCCGGTTCAGACACATCGAGAAAAATGGATTATCTTTACATCCATATATTGGTGCCGTTCGCGGGGCAAGTTATCAGGGCTGAAGCCTAAATAACGGGGACAGTATGAGCGAATGGGAGAAAGCTGGAACGAGACAGGTACACTTTCTCCTCGTCAAATTACGCACCGGAAAGTACAGTGTCGTTTTATCCCATAAAGCTCTTGCAAGCATGTATGCTTCGATGAGTCACCCAATATTTCCTTGAAACAAGTTATCAGGGGAGAGCGCGAACGCAGTCCCCCACTACCAGAAATTATGCAATCGAGATTCCCACATTTGGGGAATTCGCAGGGGTCAGCACAACCGGAGTGCAATGGCTGAGCCTCGCCCTGGGTGAACCACCTTCTTGATCATGATGTCTCCCTTGCCAGGTAAGTATGAGTTGTACATGTCGGAGGTGAGGAAGTCAATCTAGTGCATACGCTTTGGGTGGACGGTGCGGTCACTGTAGCGACTGGGAATAACGCTTGCAATTGAAGAGCGCATAAAGAAAATGTTTGTTGAGCTGCGGATAGAACTGCGGAAAAGCGCTTAATTGTATATTACTTGATTGAAATATGTGCCCTTCCGGTTTCCCATCATACACAGTGCGGTATAAATAATTCTTTTTTTTTTTTTTTTAAATCAGTCATTTCTACATCCTTGAATGCATGTCTGATATCCCAAGGCAAGCGACAGGCAAATTACTTTACCCCAAATGATTGTACAACGAAGCCGGTTCAGACACATCGAGAAAAATGGATTATCTTTACATCCATATATTGGTGCCGTTCGCGGGGCAAGTTATCAGGGCTGAAGCCTAAATAACGGGGACGGTATGAGCGAATGGGAGAAAGCTGGAACGAGACAGGTACACTTTCTCCTCGTCAAATTACGCACCGGAAAGTACAGTGTCGTTTTATCCCATAAAGCTCTTGCAAGCATGTATGCTTCGATGAGTCACCCAATATTTCCTTGAAACAAGTTATCAGGGGAGAGCGCGAACGCAGTCCCCCACTACCAGAAATTATGCAATCGAGATTCCCACATTTGGGGAATTCGCAGGGGTCAGCACAACCGGAGTGCAATGGCTGAGCCTCGCCCTGGGTGAACCACCTTCTTGATCATGATGTCTCCCTTGCCAGGTAAGTATGAGTTGTACATGTCGGAGGTGAGGAAGTCACTCTAGTGCATACGCTTTGGGTGGACGGTGCGGTCACTGTAGCGACTGGGAATAACGCTTGCAATTGAAGAGCGCATAAAGAAAATGTTTGTTGAGCTGCGGATAGAACTGCGGAAAAGCGCTTAATTGTATATTACTTGATTGAAATATGTGCCCTTCCGGTTTCCCATCATACACAGTGCGGTATAAATAATTCTTTTTTTTTTTTTTTTAAATCAGTCATTTCTACATCCTTGAATGCATGTCTGATATCCCAAGGCAAGCGACAGGCAAATTACTTTACCCCAAATGATTGTACAACGAAGCCGGTTCAGACACATCGAGAAAAATGGATTATCTTTACATCCATATATTGGTGCCGTTCGCGGGGCAAGTTATCAGGGCTGAAGCCTAAATAACGGGGACGGTATGAGCGAATGGGAGAAAGCTGGAACGAGACATGTACACTTTCTCCTCGTCAAATTACGCACCGGAAAGTACAGTGTCGTTTTATCCCATAAAGCTCTTGCAAGCATGTATGCTTCGATGAGTCACCCAATATTTCCTTGAAACAAGTTATCAGGGGAGAGCGCGAACGCAGTCCCCCACTACCAGAAATTATGCAATCGAGATTCCCACATTTGGGGAATTCGCAGGGGTCAGCACAACCGGAGTGCAATGGCTGAGCCTCGCCCTGGGTGAACCACCTTCTTGATCATGGTGTCTCCCTTGCCAGGTAAGTATGAGTTGTACATGTCGGAGGTGAGGAAGTCACTCTAGTGCATACGCTTTGGGTGGACGGTGCGGTCACTGTAGCGACTGGGAATAGCGCTTGCAATTGAAGAGCGCATAAAGAAAATGTTTGTTGAGCTGCGGATAGAACTGCAGAAAAGCGCTTAATTGTATATTACTTGATTGAAATATGTGCCCTTCCGGTTTCCCATCATACACAGTGCGGTATAAATTATTCTTTTTTTTCTTTTTTTTTAAATCAGTCATTTCTACATCCTTGAATGCATGTCTGATATCCCAAGGCAAGCGACAGGCAAATTACTTTACCCCAAATGATTGTACAACGAAGCCGGTTCAGACACATCGAGAAAAATGGATTATCTTCACATCCATATATTGGTGCCGTTCGCGGGGCAAGTTATCAGGGCTGAAGCCTAAATAACGGGGACGGTATGAGCGAATGGGAGAAAGCTGGAACGAGACATGTACACTTTCTCCTCGTCAAATTACGCACCGGAAAGTACAGTGTCGTTTTATCCCATAAAGCTCTTGCAAGCATGTATGCTTCGATGAGTCACCCAATATTTCCTTGAAACAAGTTATCAGGGGAGAGCGCGAACGCAGTCCCCCACTACCAGAAATTATGCAATCGAGATTCCCACATTTGGGGAATTCGCAGGGGTCAGCACAACCGGAGTGCAATGGCTGAGCCTCGCCCTGGGTGAACCACCTTCTTGATCATGGTGTCTCCCTTGCCAGGTAAGTATGAGTTGTACATGTCGGAGGTGAGGAAGTCACTCTAGTGCATACGCTTTGGGTGGACGGTGCGGTCACTGTAGCGACTGGGAATAGCGCTTGCAATTGAAGAGCGCATAAAGAAAATGTTTGTTGAGCTGCGGATAGAACTGCAGAAAAGCGCTTAATTGTATATTACTTGATTGAAATATGTGCCCTTCCGGTTTCCCATCATACACAGTGCGGTATAAATAATTCACTTTTTTTTTTTTTTTTTTTTTAAATCAGTCATTTCTACATCCTTGAATGCATGTCTGATATCCCAAGGCAAGCGACAGGCAAATTACTTTACCCCAAATGATTGTACAACGAAGCCGGTTCAGACACATCGAGAAAAATGGATTATCTTTACATCCATATATTGGTGCCGTTCGCGGGGCAAGTTATCAGGGCTGAAGCCTAAATAACGGGGACAGTATGAGCGAATGGGAGAAAGCTGGAACGAGACAGGTACACTTTCTCCTCGTCAAATTACGCACCGGAAAGTACAGTGTCGTTTTATCCCATAAAGCTCTTGCAAGCATGTATGCTTCGATGAGTCACCCAATATTTCCTTGAAACAAGTTATCAGGGGAGAGCGCGAACGCAGTCCCCCACTACCAGAAATTATGCAATCGAGATTCCCACATTTGGGGAATTCGCAGGGGTCAGCACAACCGGAGTGCAATGGCTGAGCCTCGCCCTGGGTGAACCACCTTCTTGATCATGATGTCTCCCTTGCCAGGTAAGTATGAGTTGTACATGTCGGAGGTGAGGAAGTCACTCTAGTGCATACGCTTTGGGTGGACGGTGCGGTCACTGTAGCGACTGGGAATAACGCTTGCAATTGAAGAGCGCATAAAGAAAATGTTTGTTGAGCTGCGGATAGAACTGCGGAAAAGCGCTTAATTGTATATTACTTGATTGAAATATGTGCCCTTCCGGTTTCCCATCATACACAGTGCGGTATAAATAATTCTTTTTTTTTTTTTTTTAAATCAGTCATTTCTACATCCTTGAATGCATGTCTGATATCCCAAGGCAAGCGACAGGCAAATTACTTTACCCCAAATGATTGTACAACGAAGCCGGTTCAGACACATCGAGAAAAATGGATTATCTTTACATCCATATATTGGTGCCGTTCGCGGGGCAAGTTATCAGGGCTGAAGCCTAAATAACGGGGACGGTATGAGCGAATGGGAGAAAGCTGGAACGAGACATGTACACTTTCTCCTCGTCAAATTACGCACCGGAAAGTACAGTGTCGTTTTATCCCATAAAGCTCTTGCAAGCATGTATGCTTCGATGAGTCACCCAATATTTCCTTGAAACAAGTTATCAGGGGAGAGCGCGAACGCAGTCCCCCACTACCAGAAATTATGCAATCGAGATTCCCACATTTGGGGAATTCGCAGGGGTCAGCACAACCGGAGTGCAATGGCTGAGCCTCGCCCTGGGTGAACCACCTTCTTGATCATGGTGTCTCCCTTGCCAGGTAAGTATGAGTTGTACATGTCGGAGGTGAGGAAGTCACTCTAGTGCATACGCTTTGGGTGGACGGTGCGGTCACTGTAGCGACTGGGAATAGCGCTTGCAATTGAAGAGCGCATAAAGAAAATGTTTGTTGAGCTGCGGATAGAACTGCAGAAAAGCGCTTAATTGTATATTACTTGATTGAAATATGTGCCCTTCCGGTTTCCCATCATACACAGTGCGGTATAAATAATTCTTTTTTTTCTTTTTTTTTAAATCAGTCATTTCTACATCCTTGAATGCATGTCTGATATCCCAAGGCAAGCGACAGGCAAATTACTTTACCCCAAATGATTGTACAACGAAGCCGGTTCAGACACATCGAGAAAAATGGATTATCTTTACATCCATATATTGGTGCCGTTCGCGGGGCAAGTTATCAGGGCTGAAGCCTAAATAACGGGGACGGTATGAGCGAATGGGAGAAAGCTGGAACGAGACATGTACACTTTCTCCTCGTCAAATTACGCACCGGAAAGTACAGTGTCGTTTTATCCCATAAAGCTCTTGCAAGCATGTATGCTTCGATGAGTCACCCAATATTTCCTTGAAACAAGTTATCAGGGGAGAGCGCGAACGCAGTCCCCCACTACCAGAAATTATGCAATCGAGATTCCCACATTTGGGGAATTCGCAGGGGTCAGCACAACCGGAGTGCAATGGCTGAGCCTCGCCCTGGGTGAACCACCTTCTTGATCATGGTGTCTCCCTTGCCAGGTAAGTATGAGTTGTACATGTCGGAGGTGAGGAAGTCACTCTAGTGCATACGCTTTGGGTGGACGGTGCGGTCACTGTAGCGACTGGGAATAGCGCTTGCAATTGAAGAGCGCATAAAGAAAATGTTTGTTGAGCTGCGGATAGAACTGCAGAAAAGCGCTTAATTGTATATTACTTGATTGAAATATGTGCCCTTCCGGTTTCCCATCATACACAGTGCGGTATAAATAATTCTTTTTTTTCTTTTTTTTTAAATCAGTCATTTCTACATCCTTGAATGCATGTCTGATATCCCAAGGCAAGCGACAGGCAAATTACTTTACCCCAAATGATTGTACAACGAAGCCGGTTCAGACACATCGAGAAAAATGGATTATCTTTACATCCATATATTGGTGCCGTTCGCGGGGCAAGTTATCAGGGCTGAAGCCTAAATAACGGGGACGGTATGAGCGAATGGGAGAAAGCTGGAACGAGACAGGTACACTTTCTCCTCGTCAAATTACGCACCGGAAAGTACAGTGTCGTTTTATCCCATAAAGCTCTTGCAAGCATGTATGCTTCGATGAGTCACCCAATATTTCCTTGAAACAAGTTATCAGGGGAGAGCGCGAACGCAGTCCCCCACTACCAGAAATTATGCAATCGAGATTCCCACATTTGGGGAATTCGCAGAGGTCAGCACAACCGGAGTGCAATGGCTGAGCCTCGCCCTGGGTGAATCACCTTCTTGATCATGGTGTCTCCCTTGCCAGGTAAGTATGAGTTGTACATGTCGGAGGTGAGGAAGTCACTCTAGTGCATACGCTTTGGGTGGACGGTGCGGTCACTGTAGCGACTGGGAATAGCGCTTGCAATTGAAGAGCGCATAAAGAAAATGTTTGTTGAGCTGCGGATAGAACTGCAGAAAAGCGCTTAATTGTATATTACTTGATTGAAATATGTGCCCTTCCGGTTTCCCATCATACACAGTGCGGTATAAATAATTCTTTTTTTTCTTTTTTTTTAAATCAGTCAATTCTACATCCTTGAATGCATGTCTGATATCCCAAGGCAAGCGACAGGCAAATTACTTTACCCCAAATGATTGTACAACGAAGCCGGTTCAGACACATCGAGAAAAATGGATTATCTTCACATCCATATATTGGTGCCGTTCGCGGGGCAAGTTATCAGGGCTGAAGCCTAAATAACGGGGACGGTATGAGCGAATGGGAGAAAGCTGGAACGAGACATGTACACTTTCTCCTCGTCAAATTACGCACCGGAAAGTACAGTGTCGTTTTATCCCATAAAGCTCTTGCAAGCATGTATGCTTCGATGAGTCACCCAATATTTCCTTGAAACAAGTTATCAGGGGAGAGCGCGAACGCAGTCCCCCACTACCAGAAATTATGCAATCGAGATTCCCACATTTGGGGAATTCGCAGAGGTCAGCACAACCGGAGTGCAATGGCCTCACCTCGCCCTGGGTGAACCACCTTCTTGATCATGGTGTCTCCCTTGCCAGGTAAGTATGAGTTGTACATGTCGGAGGTGAGGAAGTCACTCTAGTGCATACGCTTTGGGTGGACGGTGCGGTCACTGTAGCGACTGGGAATAGCGCTTGCAATTGAAGAGCGCATAAAGAAAATGTTTGTTGAGCTGCGGATAGAACTGCAGAAAAGCGCTTAATTGTATATTACTTGATTGAAATATGTGCCCTTCCGGTTTCCCATCATACACAGTGCGGTATAAATAATTCCTTTTTTTTTTTTTTTAAATCAGTCAATTCTACATCCTTGAATGCATGTCTGATATCCCAAGGCAAGCGACAGGCAAATTACTCTACCCCAAATGATTGTACAACGAAGCCGGTTCAGACACATCGAGAAAAATGGATTATCTTTACATCCATATATTGGTGCCGTTCGCGGGGCAAGTTATCAGGGCTGAAGCCTAAATAACGGGGACGGTATGAGCGAATGGGAGAAAGCTGGAACGAGACAGGTACACTTTCTCCTCGTCAAATTACGCACCGGAAAGTACAGTGTCGTTTTATCCCATAAAGCTCTTGCAAGCATGTATGCTTCGATGAGTCACCCAATATTTCCTTGAAACAAGTTATCAGGGGAGAGCGCGAACGCAGTCCCCCACTACCAGAAATTATGCAATCGAGATTCCCACATTTGGGGAATTCGCAGAGGTCAGCACAACCGGAGTGCAATGGCTGAGCCTCGCCCTGGGTGAATCACCTTCTTGATCATGGTGTCTCCCTTGCCAGGTAAGTATGAGTTGTACATGTCGGAGGTGAGGAAGTCACTCTAGTGCATACGCTTTGGGTGGACGGTGCGGTCACTGTAGCGACTGGGAATAGCGCTTGCAATTGAAGAGCGCATAAAGAAAATGTTTGTTGAGCTGCGGATAGAACTGCAGAAAAGCGCTTAATTGTATATTACTTGATTGAAATATGTGCCCTTCCGGTTTCCCATCATACACAGTGCGGTATAAATAATTCTTTTTTTTCTTTTTTTTTAAATCAGTCAATTCTACATCCTTGAATGCATGTCTGATATCCCAAGGCAAGCGACAGGCAAATTACTTTACCCCAAATGATTGTACAACGAAGCCGGTTCAGACACATCGAGAAAAATGGATTATCTTCACATCCATATATTGGTGCCGTTCGCGGGGCAAGTTATCAGGGCTGAAGCCTAAATAACGGGGACGGTATGAGCGAATGGGAGAAAGCTGGAACGAGACATGTACACTTTCTCCTCGTCAAATTACGCACCGGAAAGTACAGTGTCGTTTTATCCCATAAAGCTCTTGCAAGCATGTATGCTTCGATGAGTCACCCAATATTTCCTTGAAACAAGTTATCAGGGGAGAGCGCGAACGCAGTCCCCCACTACCAGAAATTATGCAATCGAGATTCCCACATTTGGGGAATTCGCAGGGGTCAGCACAACCGGAGTGCAATGGCTGAGCCTCGCCCTGGGTGAACCACCTTCTTGATCATGGTGTCTCCCTTGCCAGGTAAGTATGAGTTGTACATGTCGGAGGTGAGGAAGTCACTCTAGTGCATACGCTTTGGGTGGACGGTGCGGTCACTGTAGCGACTGGGAATAGCGCTTGCAATTGAAGAGCGCATAAAGAAAATGTTTGTTGAGCTGCGGATAGAACTGCAGAAAAGCGCTTAATTGTATATTACTTGATTGAAATATGTGCCCTTCCGGTTTCCCATCATACACAGTGCGGTATAAATAATTCTTTTTTTTCTTTTTTTTTAAATCAGTCATTTCTACATCCTTGAATGCATGTCTGATATCCCAAGGCAAGCGACAGGCAAATTACTTTACCCCAAATGATTGTACAACGAAGCCGGTTCAGACACATCGAGAAAAATGGATTATCTTTACATCCATATATTGGTGCCGTTCGCGGGGCAAGTTATCAGGGCTGAAGCCTAAATAACGGGGACGGTATGAGCGAATGGGAGAAAGCTGGAACGAGACAGGTACACTTTCTCCTCGTCAAATTACGCACCAGAAAGTACAGTGTCGTTTTATCCCATAAAGCTCTTGCAAGCATGTATGCTTCGATGAGTCACCCAATATTTCCTTGAAACAAGTTATCAGGGGAGAGCGCGAACGCAGTCCCCCACTACCAGAAATTATGCAATCGAGATTCCCACATTTGGGGAATTCGCAGGGGTCAGCACAACCGGAGTGCAATGGCTGAGCCTCGCCCTGGGTGAACCACCTTCTTGATCATGGTGTCTCCCTTGCCAGGTAAGTATGAGTTGTACATGTCGGAGGTGAGGAAGTCACTCTAGTGCATACGCTTTGGGTGGACGGTGCGGTCACTGTAGCGACTGGGAATAGCGCTTGCAATTGAAGAGCGCATAAAGAAAATGTTTGTTGAGCTGCGGATAGAACTGCGGAAAAGCGCTTAATTGTATATTACTTGATTGAAATATGTGCCCTTCCGGTTTCCCATCATACACAGTGCGGTATAAATAATTCATTTTTTTTTTTTTTTAAATCAGTCATTTCTACATCCTTGAATGCATGTCTGATATCCCAAGGCAAGCGACAGGCAAATTACTTTACCCCAAATGATTGTACAACGAAGCCGGTTCAGACACATCGAGAAAAATGGATTATCTTTACATCCATATATTGGTGCCGTTCGCGGGGCAAGTTATCAGGGCTGAAGCCTAAATAACGGGGACGGTATGAGCGAATGGGAGAAAGCTGGAACGAGACAGGTACACTTTCTCCTCGTCAAATTACGCACCGGAAAGTACAGTGTCGTTTTATCCCATAAAGCTCTTGCAAGCATGTATGCTTCGATGAGTCACCCAATATTTCCTTGAAACAAGTTATCAGGGGAGAGCGCGAACGCAGTCCCCCACTACCAGAAATTATGCAATCGAGATTCCCACATTTGGGGAATTCGCAGGGGTCAGCACAACCGGAGTGCAATGGCTGAGCCTCGCCCTGGGTGAACCACCTTCTTGATCATGGTGTCTCCCTTGCCAGGTAAGTATGAGTTGTACATGTCGGAGGTGAGGAAGTCACTCTAGTGCATACGCTTTGGGTGGACGGTGCGGTCACTGTAGCGACTGGGAATAGCGCTTGCAATTGAAGAGCGCATAAAGAAAATGTTTGTTGAGCTGCGGATAGAACTGCAGAAAAGCGCTTAATTGTATATTACTTGATTGAAATATGTGCCCTTCCGGTTTCCCATCATACACAGTGCGGTATAAATAATTCATTTTTTTTTTTTTTTTTTTTTTAAATCAGTCATTTCTACATCCTTGAATGCATGTCTGATATCCCAAGGCAAGCGACAGGCAAATTACTTTACCCCAAATGATTGTACAACGAAGCCGGTTCAGACACATCGAGAAAAATGGATTATCTTTACATCCATATATTGGTGCCGTTCGCGGGGCAAGTTATCAGGGCTGAAGCCTAAATAACGGGGACGGTATGAGCGAATGGGAGAAAGCTGGAACGAGACATGTACACTTTCTCCTCGTCAAATTACGCACCGGAAAGTACAGTGTCGTTTTATCCCATAAAGCTCTTGCAAGCATGTATGCTTCGATGAGTCACCCAATATTTCCTTGAAACAAGTTATCAGGGGAGAGCGCGAACGCAGTCCCCCACTACCAGAAATTATGCAATCGAGATTCCCACATTTGGGGAATTCGCAGGGGTCAGCACAACCGGAGTGCAATGGCTGAGCCTCGCCCTGGGTGAACCACCTTCTTGATCATGGTGTCTCCCTTGCCAGGTAAGTATGAGTTGTACATGTCGGAGGTGAGGAAGTCACTCTAGTGCATACGCTTTGGGTGGACGGTGCGGTCACTGTAGCGACTGGGAATAGCGCTTGCAATTGAAGAGCGCATAAAGAAAATGTTTGTTGAGCTGCGGATAGAACTGCAGAAAAGCGCTTAATTGTATATTACTTGATTGAAATATGTGCCCTTCCGGTTTCCCATCATACACAGTGCGGTATAAATAATTCTTTTTTTTCTTTTTTTTTAAATCAGTCATTTCTACATCCTTGAATGCATGTCTGATATCCCAAGGCAAGCGACAGGCAAATTACTTTACCCCAAATGATTGTACAACGAAGCCGGTTCAGACACATCGAGAAAAATGGATTATCTTTACATCCATATATTGGTGCCGTTCGCGGGGCAAGTTATCAGGGCTGAAGCCTAAATAACGGGGACGGTATGAGCGAATGGGAGAAAGCTGGAACGAGACAGGTACACTTTCTCCTCGTCAAATTACGCACCGGAAAGTACAGTGTCGTTTTATCCCATAAAGCTCTTGCAAGCATGTATGCTTCGATGAGTCACCCAATATTTCCTTGAAACAAGTTATCAGGGGAGAGCGCGAACGCAGTCCCCCACTACCAGAAATTATGCAATCGAGATTCCCACATTTGGGGAATTCGCAGAGGTCAGCACAACCGGAGTGCAATGGCTGAGCCTCGCCCTGGGTGAATCACCTTCTTGATCATGGTGTCTCCCTTGCCAGGTAAGTATGAGTTGTACATGTCGGAGGTGAGGAAGTCACTCTAGTGCATACGCTTTGGGTGGACGGTGCGGTCACTGTAGCGACTGGGAATAGCGCTTGCAATTGAAGAGCGCATAAAGAAAATGTTTGTTGAGCTGCGGATAGAACTGCAGAAAAGCGCTTAATTGTATATTACTTGATTGAAATATGTGCCCTTCCGGTTTCCCATCATACACAGTGCGGTATAAATAATTCTTTTTTTTCTTTTTTTTTAAATCAGTCAATTCTACATCCTTGAATGCATGTCTGATATCCCAAGGCAAGCGACAGGCAAATTACTTTACCCCAAATGATTGTACAACGAAGCCGGTTCAGACACATCGAGAAAAATGGATTATCTTCACATCCATATATTGGTGCCGTTCGCGGGGCAAGTTATCAGGGCTGAAGCCTAAATAACGGGGACGGTATGAGCGAATGGGAGAAAGCTGGAACGAGACATGTACACTTTCTCCTCGTCAAATTACGCACCGGAAAGTACAGTGTCGTTTTATCCCATAAAGCTCTTGCAAGCATGTATGCTTCGATGAGTCACCCAATATTTCCTTGAAACAAGTTATCAGGGGAGAGCGCGAACGCAGTCCCCCACTACCAGAAATTATGCAATCGAGATTCCCACATTTGGGGAATTCGCAGAGGTCAGCACAACCGGAGTGCAATGGCCTCACCTCGACCTGGGTGAACCACCTTCTTGATCATGGTGTCTCCCTTGCCAGGTAAGTATGAGTTGTACATGTCGGAGGTGAGGAAGTCACTCTAGTGCATACGCTTTGGGTGGACGGTGCGGTCACTGTAGCGACTGGGAATAGCGCTTGCAATTGAAGAGCGCATAAAGAAAATGTTTGTTGAGCTGCGGATAGAACTGCAGAAAAGCGCTTAATTGTATATTACTTGATTGAAATATGTGCCCTTCCGGTTTCCCATCATACACAGTGCGGTATAAATAATTCCTTTTTTTTTTTTTTTAAATCAGTCAATTCTACATCCTTGAATGCATGTCTGATATCCCAAGGCAAGCGACAGGCAAATTACTTTACCCCAAATGATTGTACAACGAAGCCGGTTCAGACACATCGAGAAAAATGGATTATCTTTACATCCATATATTGGTGCCGTTCGCGGGGCAAGTTATCAGGGCTGAAGCCTAAATAACGGGGACGGTATGAGCGAATGGGAGAAAGCTGGAACGAGACAGGTACACTTTCTCCTCGTCAAATTACGCACCGGAAAGTACAGTGTCGTTTTATCCCATAAAGCTCTTGCAAGCATGTATGCTTCGATGAGTCACCCAATATTTCCTTGAAACAAGTTATCAGGGGAGAGCGCGAACGCAGTCCCCCACTACCAGAAATTATGCAATCGAGATTCCCACATTTGGGGAATTCGCAGAGGTCAGCACAACCGGAGTGCAATGGCTGAGCCTCGCCCTGGGTGAATCACCTTCTTGATCATGGTGTCTCCCTTGCCAGGTAAGTATGAGTTGTACATGTCGGAGGTGAGGAAGTCACTCTAGTGCATACGCTTTGGGTGGACGGTGCGGTCACTGTAGCGACTGGGAATAGCGCTTGCAATTGAAGAGCGCATAAAGAAAATGTTTGTTGAGCTGCGGATAGAACTGCAGAAAAGCGCTTAATTGTATATTACTTGATTGAAATATGTGCCCTTCCGGTTTCCCATCATACACAGTGCGGTATAAATAATTCTTTTTTTTCTTTTTTTTTAAATCAGTCAATTCTACATCCTTGAATGCATGTCTGATATCCCAAGGCAAGCGACAGGCAAATTACTTTACCCCAAATGATTGTACAACGAAGCCGGTTCAGACACATCGAGAAAAATGGATTATCTTCACATCCATATATTGGTGCCGTTCGCGGGGCAAGTTATCAGGGCTGAAGCCTAAATAACGGGGACGGTATGAGCGAATGGGAGAAAGCTGGAACGAGACATGTACACTTTCTCCTCGTCAAATTACGCACCGGAAAGTACAGTGTCGTTTTATCCCATAAAGCTCTTGCAAGCATGTATGCTTCGATGAGTCACCCAATATTTCCTTGAAACAAGTTATCAGGGGAGAGCGCGAACGCAGTCCCCCACTACCAGAAATTATGCAATCGAGATTCCCACATTTGGGGAATTCGCAGGGGTCAGCACAACCGGAGTGCAATGGCTGAGCCTCGCCCTGGGTGAACCACCTTCTTGATCATGGTGTCTCCCTTGCCAGGTAAGTATGAGTTGTACATGTCGGAGGTGAGGAAGTCACTCTAGTGCATACGCTTTGGGTGGACGGTGCGGTCACTGTAGCGACTGGGAATAGCGCTTGCAATTGAAGAGCGCATAAAGAAAATGTTTGTTGAGCTGCGGATAGAACTGCGGAAAAGCGCTTAATTGTATATTACTTGATTGAAATATGTGCCCTTCCGGTTTCCCATCATACACAGTGCGGTATAAATAATTCATTTTTTTTTTTTTTTTTAAATCAGTCATTTCTACATCCTTGAATGCATGTCTGATATCCCAAGGCAAGCGACAGGCAAATTACTTTACCCCAAATGATTGTACAACGAAGCCGGTTCAGACACATCGAGAAAAATGGATTATCTTTACATCCATATATTGGTGCCGTTCGCGGGGCAAGTTATCAGGGCTGAAGCCTAAATAACGGGGACTGTATGAGCGAATGGGAGAAAGCTGGAACGAGACATGTACACTTTCTCCTCGTCAAATTACGCACCGGAAAGTACAGTGTCGTTTTATCCCATAAAGCTCTTGCAAGCATGTATGCTTCGATGAGTCACCCAATATTTCCTTGAAACAAGTTATCAGGGGAGAGCGCGAACGCAGTCCCCCACTACCAGAAATTATGCAATCGAGATTCCCACATTTGGGGAATTCGCAGGGGTCAGCACAACCGGAGTGCAATGGCTGAGCCTCGCCCTGGGTGAACCACCTTCTTGATCATGGTGTCTCCCTTGCCAGGTAAGTATGAGTTGTACATGTCGGAGGTGAGGAAGTCACTCTAGTGCATACGCTTTGGGTGGACGGTGCGGTCACTGTAGCGACTGGGAATAGCGCTTGCAATTGAAGAGCGCATAAAGAAAATGTTTGTTGAGCTGCGGATAGAACTGCAGAAAAGCGCTTAATTGTATATTACTTGATTGAAATATGTGCCCTTCCGGTTTCCCATCATACACAGTGCGGTATAAATAATTCTTTTTTTTCTTTTTTTTTAAATCAGTCATTTCTACATCCTTGAATGCATGTCTGATATCCCAAGGCAAGCGACAGGCAAATTACTTTACCCCAAATGATTGTACAACGAAGCCGGTTCAGACACATCGAGAAAAATGGATTATCTTTACATCCATATATTGGTGCCGTTCGCGGGGCAAGTTATCAGGGCTGAAGCCTAAATAACGGGGACGGTATGAGCGAATGGGAGAAAGCTGGAACGAGACATGTAAACTTTCTCCTCGTCAAATTACGCACCGGAAAGTACAGTGTCGTTTTATCCCATAAAGCTCTTGCAAGCATGTATGCTTCGATGAGTCACCCAATATTTCCTTGAAACAAGTTATCAGGGGAGAGCGCGAACGCAGTCCCCCACTACCAGAAATTATGCAATCGAGATTCCCACATTTGGGGAATTCGCAGGGGTCAGCACAACCGGAGTGCAATGGCTGAGCCTCGCCCTGGGTGAACCACCTTCTTGATCATGGTGTCTCCCTTGCCAGGTAAGTATGAGTTGTACATGTCGGAGGTGAGGAAGTCACTCTAGTGCATACGCTTTGGGTGGACGGTGCGGTCACTGTAGCGACTGGGAATAACGCTTGCAATTGAAGAGCGCATAAAGAAAATGTTTGTTGAGCTGCGGATAGAACTGCGGAAAAGCGCTTAATTGTATATTACTTGATTGAAATATGTG
Source organism: Argentina silus (assembly GCF_951799395.1). NCBI lineage: Eukaryota > Metazoa > Chordata > Actinopteri > Argentiniformes > Argentinidae > Argentina > Argentina silus. The sequence continues at coordinate 6,742,820 of NC_139665.1, forward strand.
CCCTTCCGGATTCCCATCATACACAGTGCGGTATAAATAATTCTTTTTTTTTTTTTTTTTAAATCAGTCATTTCTACATCCTTGAATGCATGTCTGATATCCCAAGGCAAGCGACAGGCAAATTACTTTACCCCAAATGATTGTACAACGAAGCCGGTTCAGACACATCGAGAAAAATGGATTATCTTTACATCCATATATTGGTGCCGTTCGCGGGGCAAGTTATCAGGGCTGAAGCCTAAATAACGGGGACGGTATGAGCGAATGGGAGAAAGCTGGAACGAGACAGGTACACTTTCTCCTCGTCAAATTACGCACCAGAAAGTACAGTGTCGTTTTATCCCATAAAGCTCTTGCAAGCATGTATGCTTCGATGAGTCACCCAATATTTCCTTGAAACAAGTTATCAGGGGAGAGCGCGAACGCAGTCCCCCACTACCAGAAATTATGCAATCGAGATTCCCACATTTGGGGAATTCGCAGGGGTCAGCACAACCGGAGTGCAATGGCTGAGCCTCGCCCTGGGTGAACCACCTTCTTGATCATGGTGTCTCCCTTGCCAGGTAAGTATGAGTTGTACATGTCGGAGGTGAGGAAGTCACTCTAGTGCATACGCTTTGGGTGGACGGTGCGGTCACTGTAGCGACTGGGAATAGCGCTTGCAATTGAAGAGCGCATAAAGAAAATGTTTGTTGAGCTGCGGATAGAACTGCGGAAAAGCGCTTAATTGTATATTACTTGATTGAAATATGTGCCCTTCCGGTTTCCCATCATACACAGTGCGGTATAAATAATTCATTTTTTCTTTTTTTTAAATCAGTCATTTCTACATCCTTGAATGCATGTCTGATATCCCAAGGCAAGCGACAGGCAAATTACTTTACCCCAAATGATTGTACAACGAAGCCGGTTCAGACACATCGAGAAAAATGGATTATCTTTACATCCATATATTGGTGCCGTTCGCGGGGCAAGTTATCAGGGCTGAAGCCTAAATAACGGGGACGGTATGAGCGAATGGGAGAAAGCTGGAACGAGACAGGTACACTTTCTCCTCGTCAAATTACGCACCGGAAAGTACAGTGTCGTTTTATCCCATAAAGCTCTTGCAAGCATGTATGCTTCGATGAGTCACCCAATATTTCCTTGAAACAAGTTATCAGGGGAGAGCGCGAACGCAGTCCCCCACTACCAGAAATTATGCAATCGAGATTCCCACATTTGGGGAATTCGCAGGGGTCAGCACAACCGGAGTGCAATGGCTGAGCCTCGCCCTGGGTGAACCACCTTCTTGATCATGGTGTCTCCCTTGCCAGGTAAGTATGAGTTGTACATGTCGGAGGTGAGGAAGTCACTCTAGTGCATACGCTTTGGGTGGACGGTGCGGTCACTGTAGCGACTGGGAATAGCGCTTGCAATTGAAGAGCGCATAAAGAAAATGTTTGTTGAGCTGCGGATAGAACTGCAGAAAAGCGCTTAATTGTATATTACTTGATTGAAATATGTGCCCTTCCGGTTTCCCATCATACACAGTGCGGTATAAATAATTCTTTTTTTTTTTTTTTTTTTTTTTAAATCAGTCATTTCTACATCCTTGAATGCATGTCTGATATCCCAAGGCAAGCGACAGGCAAATTACTTTACCCCAAATGATTGTACAACGAAGCCGGTTCAGACACATCGAGAAAAATGGATTATCTTTACATCCATATATTGGTGCCGTTCGCGGGGCAAGTTATCAGGGCTGAAGCCTAAATAACGGGGACGGTATGAGCGAATGGGAGAAAGCTGGAACGAGACATGTACACTTTCTCCTCGTCAAATTACGCACCGGAAAGTACAGTGTCGTTTTATCCCATAAAGCTCTTGCAAGCATGTATGCTTCGATGAGTCACCCAATATTTCCTTGAAACAAGTTATCAGGGGAGAGCGCGAACGCAGTCCCCCACTACTAGAAATTATGCAATCGAGATTCCCACATTTGGGGAATTCGCAGGGGTCAGCACAACCGGAGTGCAATGGCTGAGCCTCGCCCTGGGTAAACCACCTTCTTGATCATGGTGTCTCCCTTGCCAGGTAAGTATGAGTTGTACATGTCGGAGGTGAGGAAGTCACTCTAGTGCATACGCTTTGGGTGGACGGTGCGGTCACTGTAGCGACTGGGAATAGCGCTTGCAATTGAAGAGCGCATAAAGAAAATGTTTGTTGAGCTGCGGATAGAACTGCAGAAAAGCGCTTAATTGTATATTACTTGATTGAAATATGTGCCCTTCCGGTTTCCCATCATACACAGTGCGGTATAAATAATTCTTTTTTTTCTTTTTTTTTAAATCAGTCAATTCTACATCCTTGAATGCATGTCTGATATCCCAAGGCAAGCGACAGGCAAATTACTTTACCCCAAATGATTGTACAACGAAGCCGGTTCAGACACATCGAGAAAAATGGATTATCTTTACATCCATATATTGGTGCCGTTCGCGGGGCAAGTTATCAGGGCTGAAGCCTAAATAACGGGGACGGTATGAGCGAATGGGAGAAAGCTGGAACGAGACAGGTACACTTTCTCCTCGTCAAATTACGCACCGGAAAGTACAGTGTCGTTTTATCCCATAAAGCTCTTGCAAGCATGTATGCTTCGATGAGTCACCCAATATTTCCTTGAAACAAGTTATCAGGGGAGAGCGCGAACGCAGTCCCCCACTACCAGAAATTATGCAATCGAGATTCCCACATTTGGGGAATTCGCAGGGGTCAGCACAACCGGAGTGCAATGGCTGAGCCTCGCCCTGGGTGAACCACCTTCTTGATCATGGTGTCTCCCTTGCCAGGTAAGTATGAGTTGTACATGTCGGAGGTGAGGAAGTCACTCTAGTGCATACGCTTTGGGTGGACGGTGCGGTCACTGTAGCGACTGGGAATAGCGCTTGCAATTGAAGAGCGCATAAAGAAAATGTTTGTTGAGCTGCGGATAGAACTGCAGAAAAGCGCTTAATTGTATATTACTTGATTGAAATATGTGCCCTTCCGGTTTCCCATCATACACAGTGCGGTATAAATAATTCTTTTTTTTTTTTTTTTTTTTTTTAAATCAGTCATTTCTACATCCTTGAATGCATGTCTGATATCCCAAGGCAAGCGACAGGCAAATTACTTTACCCCAAATGATTGTACAACGAAGCCGGTTCAGACACATCGAGAAAAATGGATTATCTTTACATCCATATATTGGTGCCGTTCGCGGGGCAAGTTATCAGGGCTGAAGCCTAAATAACGGGGACGGTATGAGCGAATGGGAGAAAGCTGGAACGAGACATGTACACTTTCTCCTCGTCAAATTACGCACCGGAAAGTACAGTGTCGTTTTATCCCATAAAGCTCTTGCAAGCATGTATGCTTCGATGAGTCACCCAATATTTCCTTGAAACAAGTTATCAGGGGAGAGCGCGAACGCAGTCCCCCACTACTAGAAATTATGCAATCGAGATTCCCACATTTGGGGAATTCGCAGGGGTCAGCACAACCGGAGTGCAATGGCTGAGCCTCGCCCTGGGTAAACCACCTTCTTGATCATGGTGTCTCCCTTGCCAGGTAAGTATGAGTTGTACATGTCGGAGGTGAGGAAGTCACTCTAGTGCATACGCTTTGGGTGGACGGTGCGGTCACTGTAGCGACTGGGAATAGCGCTTGCAATTGAAGAGCGCATAAAGAAAATGTTTGTTGAGCTGCGGATAGAACTGCAGAAAAGCGCTTAATTGTATATTACTTGATTGAAATATGTGCCCTTCCGGTTTCCCATCATACACAGTGCGGTATAAATAATTCTTTTTTTTCTTTTTTTTTAAATCAGTCAATTCTACATCCTTGAATGCATGTCTGATATCCCAAGGCAAGCGACAGGCAAATTACTTTACCCCAAATGATTGTACAACGAAGCCGGTTCAGACACATCGAGAAAAATGGATTATCTTTACATCCATATATTGGTGCCGTTCGCGGGGCAAGTTATCAGGGCTGAAGCCTAAATAACGGGGACGGTATGAGCGAATGGGAGAAAGCTGGAACGAGACAGGTACACTTTCTCCTCGTCAAATTACGCACCGGAAAGTACAGTGTCGTTTTATCCCATAAAGCTCTTGCAAGCATGTATGCTTCGATGAGTCACCCAATATTTCCTTGAAACAAGTTATCAGGGGAGAGCGCGAACGCAGTCCCCCACTACCAGAAATTATGCAATCGAGATTCCCACATTTGGGGAATTCGCAGGGGTCAGCACAACCGGAGTGCAATGGCTGAGCCTCGCCCTGGGTGAACCACCTTCTTGATCATGGTGTCTCCCTTGCCAGGTAAGTATGAGTTGTACATGTCGGAGGTGAGGAAGTCACTCTAGTGCATACGCTTTGGGTGGACGGTGCGGTCACTGTAGCGACTGGGAATAGCGCTTGCAATTGAAGAGCGCATAAAGAAAATGTTTGTTGAGCTGCGGATAGAACTGCAGAAAAGCGCTTAATTGTATATTACTTGATTGAAATATGTGCCCTTCCGGTTTCCCATCATACACAGTGCGGTATAAATAATTCTTTTTTTTCTTTTTTTTTAAATCAGTCAATTCTACATCCTTGAATGCATGTCTGATATCCCAAGGCAAGCGACAGGCAAATTACTTTACCCCAAATGATTGTACAACGAAGCCGGTTCAGACACATCGAGAAAAATTGATTATCTTTACATCCATATATTGGTGCCGTTCGCGGGGCAAGTTATCAGGGCTGAAGCCTAAATAACGGGGACGGTATGAGCGAATGGGAGAAAGCTGGAACGAGACATGTACACTTTCTCCTCGTCAAATTACGCACCGGAAAGTACAGTGTCGTTTTATCCCATAAAGCTCTTGCAAGCATGTATGCTTCGATGAGTCACCCAATATTTCCTTGAAACAAGTTATCAGGGGAGAGCGCGAACGCAGTCCCCCACTACTAGAAATTATGCAATCGAGATTCCCACATTTGGGGAATTCGCAGGGGTCAGCACAACCGGAGTGCAATGGCTGAGCCTCGCCCTGGGTGAACCACCTTCTTGATCATGGTGTCTCCCTTGCCAGGTAAGTATGAGTTGTACATGTCGGAGGTGAGGAAGTCACTCTAGTGCATACGCTTTGGGTGGACGGTGCGGTCACTGTAGCGACTGGGAATAGCGCTTGCAATTGAAGAGCGCATAAAGAAAATGTTTGTTGAGCTGCGGATAGAACTGCAGAAAAGCGCTTAATTGTATATTACTTGATTGAAATATGTGCCCTTCCGGTTTCCCATCATACACAGTGCGGTATAAATAATTCTTTTTTTTTTTTTTTTTTTTTTAAATCAGTCATTTCTACATCCTTGAATGCATGTCTGATATCCCAAGGCAAGCGACAGGCAAATTACTTTACCCCAAATGATTGTACAACGAAGCCGGTTCAGACACATCGAGAAAAATGGATTATCTTTACATCCATATATTGGTGCCGTTCGCGGGGCAAGTTATCAGGGCTGAAGCCTAAATAACGGGGACGGTATGAGCGAATGGGAGAAAGCTGGAACGAGACATGTACACTTTCTCCTCGTCAAATTACGCACCGGAAAGTACAGTGTCGTTTTATCCCATAAAGCTCTTGCAAGCATGTATGCTTCGATGAGTCACCCAATATTTCCTTGAAACAAGTTATCAGGGGAGAGCGCGAACGCAGTCCCCCACTACTAGAAATTATGCAATCGAGATTCCCACATTTGGGGAATTCGCAGGGGTCAGCACAACCGGAGTGCAATGGCTGAGCCTCGCCCTGGGTAAACCACCTTCTTGATCATGGTGTCTCCCTTGCCAGGTAAGTATGAGTTGTACATGTCGGAGGTGAGGAAGTCACTCTAGTGCATACGCTTTGGGTGGACGGTGCGGTCACTGTAGCGACTGGGAATAGCGCTTGCAATTGAAGAGCGCATAAAGAAAATGTTTGTTGAGCTGCGGATAGAACTGCAGAAAAGCGCTTAATTGTATATTACTTGATTGAAATATGTGCCCTTCCGGTTTCCCATCATACACAGTGCGGTATAAATAATTCTTTTTTTTCTTTTTTTTTAAATCAGTCAATTCTACATCCTTGAATGCATGTCTGATATCCCAAGGCAAGCGACAGGCAAATTACTTTACCCCAAATGATTGTACAACGAAGCCGGTTCAGACACATCGAGAAAAATGGATTATCTTTACATCCATATATTGGTGCCGTTCGCGGGGCAAGTTATCAGGGCTGAAGCCTAAATAACGGGGACGGTATGAGCGAATGGGAGAAAGCTGGAACGAGACAGGTACACTTTCTCCTCGTCAAATTACGCACCGGAAAGTACAGTGTCGTTTTATCCCATAAAGCTCTTGCAAGCATGTATGCTTCGATGAGTCACCCAATATTTCCTTGAAACAAGTTATCAGGGGAGAGCGCGAACGCAGTCCCCCACTACCAGAAATTATGCAATCGAGATTCCCACATTTGGGGAATTCGCAGGGGTCAGCACAACCGGAGTGCAATGGCTGAGCCTCGCCCTGGGTGAACCACCTTCTTGATCATGGTGTCTCCCTTGCCAGGTAAGTATGAGTTGTACATGTCGGAGGTGAGGAAGTCACTCTAGTGCATACGCTTTGGGTGGACGGTGCGGTCACTGTAGCGACTGGGAATAGCGCTTGCAATTGAAGAGCGCATAAAGAAAATGTTTGTTGAGCTGCGGATAGAACTGCAGAAAAGCGCTTAATTGTATATTACTTGATTGAAATATGTGCCCTTCCGGTTTCCCATCATACACAGTGCGGTATAAATAATTCTTTTTTTTTTTTTTTTTTTTTTTAAATCAGTCATTTCTACATCCTTGAATGCATGTCTGATATCCCAAGGCAAGCGACAGGCAAATTACTTTACCCCAAATGATTGTACAACGAAGCCGGTTCAGACACATCGAGAAAAATGGATTATCTTTACATCCATATATTGGTGCCGTTCGCGGGGCAAGTTATCAGGGCTGAAGCCTAAATAACGGGGACGGTATGAGCGAATGGGAGAAAGCTGGAACGAGACATGTACACTTTCTCCTCGTCAAATTACGCACCGGAAAGTACAGTGTCGTTTTATCCCATAAAGCTCTTGCAAGCATGTATGCTTCGATGAGTCACCCAATATTTCCTTGAAACAAGTTATCAGGGGAGAGCGCGAACGCAGTCCCCCACTACTAGAAATTATGCAATCGAGATTCCCACATTTGGGGAATTCGCAGGGGTCAGCACAACCGGAGTGCAATGGCTGAGCCTCGCCCTGGGTAAACCACCTTCTTGATCATGGTGTCTCCCTTGCCAGGTAAGTATGAGTTGTACATGTCGGAGGTGAGGAAGTCACTCTAGTGCATACGCTTTGGGTGGACGGTGCGGTCACTGTAGCGACTGGGAATAGCGCTTGCAATTGAAGAGCGCATAAAGAAAATGTTTGTTGAGCTGCGGATAGAACTGCAGAAAAGCGCTTAATTGTATATTACTTGATTGAAATATGTGCCCTTCCGGTTTCCCATCATACACAGTGCGGTATAAATAATTCTTTTTTTTCTTTTTTTTTAAATCAGTCAATTCTACATCCTTGAATGCATGTCTGATATCCCAAGGCAAGCGACAGGCAAATTACTTTACCCCAAATGATTGTACAACGAAGCCGGTTCAGACACATCGAGAAAAATGGATTATCTTTACATCCATATATTGGTGCCGTTCGCGGGGCAAGTTATCAGGGCTGAAGCCTAAATAACGGGGACGGTATGAGCGAATGGGAGAAAGCTGGAACGAGACAGGTACACTTTCTCCTCGTCAAATTACGCACCGGAAAGTACAGTGTCGTTTTATCCCATAAAGCTCTTGCAAGCATGTATGCTTCGATGAGTCACCCAATATTTCCTTGAAACAAGTTATCAGGGGAGAGCGCGAACGCAGTCCCCCACTACCAGAAATTATGCAATCGAGATTCCCACATTTGGGGAATTCGCAGGGGTCAGCACAACCGGAGTGCAATGGCTGAGCCTCGCCCTGGGTGAACCACCTTCTTGATCATGGTGTCTCCCTTGCCAGGTAAGTATGAGTTGTACATGTCGGAGGTGAGGAAGTCACTCTAGTGCATACGCTTTGGGTGGACGGTGCGGTCACTGTAGCGACTGGGAATAGCGCTTGCAATTGAAGAGCGCATAAAGAAAATGTTTGTTGAGCTGCGGATAGAACTGCAGAAAAGCGCTTAATTGTATATTACTTGATTGAAATATGTGCCCTTCCGGTTTCCCATCATACACAGTGCGGTATAAATAATTCTTTTTTTTCTTTTTTTTTAAATCAGTCAATTCTACATCCTTGAATGCATGTCTGATATCCCAAGGCAAGCGACAGGCAAATTACTTTACCCCAAATGATTGTACAACGAAGCCGGTTCAGACACATCGAGAAAAATTGATTATCTTTACATCCATATATTGGTGCCGTTCGCGGGGCAAGTTATCAGGGCTGAAGCCTAAATAACGGGGACGGTATGAGCGAATGGGAGAAAGCTGGAACGAGACAGGTACACTTTCTCCTCGTCAAATTACGCACCGGAAAGTACAGTGTCGTTTTATCCCATAAAGCTCTTGCAAGCATGTATGCTTCGATGAGTCACCCAATATTTCCTTGAAACAAGTTATCAGGGGAGAGCGCGAACGCAGTCCCCCACTACCAGAAATTATGCAATCGAGATTCCCACATTTGGGGAATTCGCAGGGGTCAGCACAACCGGAGTGCAATGGCTGAGCCTCGCCCTGGGTGAACCACCTTCTTGATCATGGTGTCTCCCTTGCCAGGTAAGTATGAGTTGTACATGTCGGAGGTGAGGAAGTCACTCTAGTGCATACGCTTTGGGTGGACGGTGCGGTCACTGTAGCGACTGGGAATAGCGCTTGCAATTGAAGAGCGCATAAAGAAAATGTTTGTTGAGCTGCGGATAGAACTGCAGAAAAGCGCTTAATTGTATATTACTTGATTGAAATATGTGCCCTTCCGGTTTCCCATCATACACAGTGCGGTATAAATAATTCTTTTTTTTTTTTTTTTTTTTTTTAAATCAGTCATTTCTACATCCTTGAATGCATGTCTGATATCCCAAGGCAAGCGACAGGCAAATTACTTTACCCCAAATGATTGTACAACGAAGCCGGTTCAGACACATCGAGAAAAATGGATTATCTTTACATCCATATATTGGTGCCGTTCGCGGGGCAAGTTATCAGGGCTGAAGCCTAAATAACGGGGACGGTATGAGCGAATGGGAGAAAGCTGGAACGAGACATGTACACTTTCTCCTCGTCAAATTACGCACCGGAAAGTACAGTGTCGTTTTATCCCATAAAGCTCTTGCAAGCATGTATGCTTCGATGAGTCACCCAATATTTCCTTGAAACAAGTTATCAGGGGAGAGCGCGAACGCAGTCCCCCACTACTAGAAATTATGCAATCGAGATTCCCACATTTGGGGAATTCGCAGGGGTCAGCACAACCGGAGTGCAATGGCTGAGCCTCGCCCTGGGTAAACCACCTTCTTGATCATGGTGTCTCCCTTGCCAGGTAAGTATGAGTTGTACATGTCGGAGGTGAGGAAGTCACTCTAGTGCATACGCTTTGGGTGGACGGTGCGGTCACTGTAGCGACTGGGAATAGCGCTTGCAATTGAAGAGCGCATAAAGAAAATGTTTGTTGAGCTGCGGATAGAACTGCAGAAAAGCGCTTAATTGTATATTACTTGATTGAAATATGTGCCCTTCCGGTTTCCCATCATACACAGTGCGGTATAAATAATTCTTTTTTTTCTTTTTTTTTAAATCAGTCAATTCTACATCCTTGAATGCATGTCTGATATCCCAAGGCAAGCGACAGGCAAATTACTTTACCCCAAATGATTGTACAACGAAGCCGGTTCAGACACATCGAGAAAAATGGATTATCTTTACATCCATATATTGGTGCCGTTCGCGGGGCAAGTTATCAGGGCTGAAGCCTAAATAACGGGGACGGTATGAGCGAATGGGAGAAAGCTGGAACGAGACAGGTACACTTTCTCCTCGTCAAATTACGCACCGGAAAGTACAGTGTCGTTTTATCCCATAAAGCTCTTGCAAGCATGTATGCTTCGATGAGTCACCCAATATTTCCTTGAAACAAGTTATCAGGGGAGAGCGCGAACGCAGTCCCCCACTACCAGAAATTATGCAATCGAGATTCCCACATTTGGGGAATTCGCAGGGGTCAGCACAACCGGAGTGCAATGGCTGAGCCTCGCCCTGGGTGAACCACCTTCTTGATCATGGTGTCTCCCTTGCCAGGTAAGTATGAGTTGTACATGTCGGAGGTGAGGAAGTCACTCTAGTGCATACGCTTTGGGTGGACGGTGCGGTCACTGTAGCGACTGGGAATAGCGCTTGCAATTGAAGAGCGCATAAAGAAAATGTTTGTTGAGCTGCGGATAGAACTGCAGAAAAGCGCTTAATTGTATATTACTTGATTGAAATATGTGCCCTTCCGGTTTCCCATCATACACAGTGCGGTATAAATAATTCTTTTTTTTTTTTTTTTTTTTTTTAAATCAGTCATTTCTACATCCTTGAATGCATGTCTGATATCCCAAGGCAAGCGACAGGCAAATTACTTTACCCCAAATGATTGTACAACGAAGCCGGTTCAGACACATCGAGAAAAATGGATTATCTTTACATCCATATATTGGTGCCGTTCGCGGGGCAAGTTATCAGGGCTGAAGCCTAAATAACGGGGACGGTATGAGCGAATGGGAGAAAGCTGGAACGAGACATGTACACTTTCTCCTCGTCAAATTACGCACCGGAAAGTACAGTGTCGTTTTATCCCATAAAGCTCTTGCAAGCATGTATGCTTCGATGAGTCACCCAATATTTCCTTGAAACAAGTTATCAGGGGAGAGCGCGAACGCAGTCCCCCACTACTAGAAATTATGCAATCGAGATTCCCACATTTGGGGAATTCGCAGGGGTCAGCACAACCGGAGTGCAATGGCTGAGCCTCGCCCTGGGTAAACCACCTTCTTGATCATGGTGTCTCCCTTGCCAGGTAAGTATGAGTTGTACATGTCGGAGGTGAGGAAGTCACTCTAGTGCATACGCTTTGGGTGGACGGTGCGGTCACTGTAGCGACTGGGAATAGCGCTTGCAATTGAAGAGCGCATAAAGAAAATGTTTGTTGAGCTGCGGATAGAACTGCAGAAAAGCGCTTAATTGTATATTACTTGATTGAAATATGTGCCCTTCCGGTTTCCCATCATACACAGTGCGGTATAAATAATTCTTTTTTTTCTTTTTTTTTAAATCAGTCAATTCTACATCCTTGAATGCATGTCTGATATCCCAAGGCAAGCGACAGGCAAATTACTTTACCCCAAATGATTGTACAACGAAGCCGGTTCAGACACATCGAGAAAAATGGATTATCTTTACATCCATATATTGGTGCCGTTCGCGGGGCAAGTTATCAGGGCTGAAGCCTAAATAACGGGGACGGTATGAGCGAATGGGAGAAAGCTGGAACGAGACAGGTACACTTTCTCCTCGTCAAATTACGCACCGGAAAGTACAGTGTCGTTTTATCCCATAAAGCTCTTGCAAGCATGTATGCTTCGATGAGTCACCCAATATTTCCTTGAAACAAGTTATCAGGGGAGAGCGCGAACGCAGTCCCCCACTACCAGAAATTATGCAATCGAGATTCCCACATTTGGGGAATTCGCAGGGGTCAGCACAACCGGAGTGCAATGGCTGAGCCTCGCCCTGGGTGAACCACCTTCTTGATCATGGTGTCTCCCTTGCCAGGTAAGTATGAGTTGTACATGTCGGAGGTGAGGAAGTCACTCTAGTGCATACGCTTTGGGTGGACGGTGCGGTCACTGTAGCGACTGGGAATAGCGCTTGCAATTGAAGAGCGCATAAAGAAAATGTTTGTTGAGCTGCGGATAGAACTGCAGAAAAGCGCTTAATTGTATATTACTTGATTGAAATATGTGCCCTTCCGGTTTCCCATCATACACAGTGCGGTATAAATAATTCTTTTTTTTCTTTTTTTTTAAATCAGTCAATTCTACATCCTTGAATGCATGTCTGATATCCCAAGGCAAGCGACAGGCAAATTACTTTACCCCAAATGATTGTACAACGAAGCCGGTTCAGACACATCGAGAAAAATTGATTATCTTTACATCCATATATTGGTGCCGTTCGCGGGGCAAGTTATCAGGGCTGAAGCCTAAATAACGGGGACGGTATGAGCGAATGGGAGAAAGCTGGAACGAGACATGTACACTTTCTCCTCGTCAAATTACGCACCGGAAAGTACAGTGTCGTTTTATCCCATAAAGCTCTTGCAAGCATGTATGCTTCGATGAGTCACCCAATATTTCCTTGAAACAAGTTATCAGGGGAGAGCGCGAACGCAGTCCCCCACTACTAGAAATTATGCAATCGAGATTCCCACATTTGGGGAATTCGCAGGGGTCAGCACAACCGGAGTGCAATGGCTGAGCCTCGCCCTGGGTGAACCACCTTCTTGATCATGGTGTCTCCCTTGCCAGGTAAGTATGAGTTGTACATGTCGGAGGTGAGGAAGTCACTCTAGTGCATACGCTTTGGGTGGACGGTGCGGTCACTGTAGCGACTGGGAATAGCGCTTGCAATTGAAGAGCGCATAAAGAAAATGTTTGTTGAGCTGCGGATAGAACTGCAGAAAAGCGCTTAATTGTATATTACTTGATTGAAATATGTGCCCTTCCGGTTTCCCATCATACACAGTGCGGTATAAATAATTCTTTTTTTTTTTTTTTTTTTTTTTAAATCAGTCATTTCTACATCCTTGAATGCATGTCTGATATCCCAAGGCAAGCGACAGGCAAATTACTTTACCCCAAATGATTGTACAACGAAGCCGGTTCAGACACATCGAGAAAAATGGATTATCTTTACATCCATATATTGGTGCCGTTCGCGGGGCAAGTTATCAGGGCTGAAGCCTAAATAACGGGGACGGTATGAGCGAATGGGAGAAAGCTGGAACGAGACATGTACACTTTCTCCTCGTCAAATTACGCACCGGAAAGTACAGTGTCGTTTTATCCCATAAAGCTCTTGCAAGCATGTATGCTTCGATGAGTCACCCAATATTTCCTTGAAACAAGTTATCAGGGGAGAGCGCGAACGCAGTCCCCCACTACTAGAAATTATGCAATCGAGATTCCCACATTTGGGGAATTCGCAGGGGTCAGCACAACCGGAGTGCAATGGCTGAGCCTCGCCCTGGGTAAACCACCTTCTTGATCATGGTGTCTCCCTTGCCAGGTAAGTATGAGTTGTACATGTCGGAGGTGAGGAAGTCACTCTAGTGCATACGCTTTGGGTGGACGGTGCGGTCACTGTAGCGACTGGGAATAGCGCTTGCAATTGAAGAGCGCATAAAGAAAATGTTTGTTGAGCTGCGGATAGAACTGCAGAAAAGCGCTTAATTGTATATTACTTGATTGAAATATGTGCCCTTCCGGTTTCCCATCATACACAGTGCGGTATAAATAATTCTTTTTTTTCTTTTTTTTTAAATCAGTCAATTCTACATCCTTGAATGCATGTCTGATATCCCAAGGCAAGCGACAGGCAAATTACTTTACCCCAAATGATTGTACAACGAAGCCGGTTCAGACACATCGAGAAAAATGGATTATCTTTACATCCATATATTGGTGCCGTTCGCGGGGCAAGTTATCAGGGCTGAAGCCTAAATAACGGGGACGGTATGAGCGAATGGGAGAAAGCTGGAACGAGACAGGTACACTTTCTCCTCGTCAAATTACGCACCGGAAAGTACAGTGTCGTTTTATCCCATAAAGCTCTTGCAAGCATGTATGCTTCGATGAGTCACCCAATATTTCCTTGAAACAAGTTATCAGGGGAGAGCGCGAACGCAGTCCCCCACTACCAGAAATTATGCAATCGAGATTCCCACATTTGGGGAATTCGCAGGGGTCAGCACAACCGGAGTGCAATGGCTGAGCCTCGCCCTGGGTGAACCACCTTCTTGATCATGGTGTCTCCCTTGCCAGGTAAGTATGAGTTGTACATGTCGGAGGTGAGGAAGTCACTCTAGTGCATACGCTTTGGGTGGACGGTGCGGTCACTGTAGCGACTGGGAATAGCGCTTGCAATTGAAGAGCGCATAAAGAAAATGTTTGTTGAGCTGCGGATAGAACTGCAGAAAAGCGCTTAATTGTATATTACTTGATTGAAATATGTGCCCTTCCGGTTTCCCATCATACACAGTGCGGTATAAATAATTCTTTTTTTTCTTTTTTTTTAAATCAGTCAATTCTACATCCTTGAATGCATGTCTGATATCCCAAGGCAAGCGACAGGCAAATTACTTTACCCCAAATGATTGTACAACGAAGCCGGTTCAGACACATCGAGAAAAATTGATTATCTTTACATCCATATATTGGTGCCGTTCGCGGGGCAAGTTATCAGGGCTGAAGCCTAAATAACGGGGACGGTATGAGCGAATGGGAGAAAGCTGGAACGAGACAGGTACACTTTCTCCTCGTCAAATTACGCACCGGAAAGTACAGTGTCGTTTTATCCCATAAAGCTCTTGCAAGCATGTATGCTTCGATGAGTCACCCAATATTTCCTTGAAACAAGTTATCAGGGGAGAGCGCGAACGCAGTCCCCCACTACCAGAAATTATGCAATCGAGATTCCCACATTTGGGGAATTCGCAGGGGTCAGCACAACCGGAGTGCAATGGCTGAGCCTCGCCCTGGGTGAACCACCTTCTTGATCATGGTGTCTCCCTTGCCAGGTAAGTATGAGTTGTACATGTCGGAGGTGAGGAAGTCACTCTAGTGCATACGCTTTGGGTGGACGGTGCGGTCACTGTAGCGACTGGGAATAGCGCTTGCAATTGAAGAGCGCATAAAGAAAATGTTTGTTGAGCTGCGGATAGAACTGCAGAAAAGCGCTTAATTGTATATTACTTGATTGAAATATGTGCCCTTCCGGTTTCCCATCATACACAGTGCGGTATAAATAATTCTTTTTTTTCTTTTTTTTTTTAAATCAGTCATTTCTACATCCTTGAATGCATGTCTGATATCCCAAGGCAAGCGACAGGCAAATTACTTTACCCCAAATGATTGTACAACGAAGCCGGTTCAGACACATCGAGAAAAATGGATTATCTTTACATCCATATATTGGTGCCGTTCGCGGGGCAAGTTATCAGGGCTGAAGCCTAAATAACGGGGACGGTATGAGCGAATGGGAGAAAGCTGGAACGAGACATGTACACTTTCTCCTCGTCAAATTACGCACCGGAATGTACAGTGTCGTTTTATCCCATAAAGCGCTTGCAAGCATGTATGCTTCGATGAGTCACCCAATATTTCCTTGAAACAAGTTATCAGGGGAGAGCGCGAACGCAGTCCCCCACTACCAGAAATTATGCAATCGAGATTCCCACATTTGGGGAATTCGCAGGGGTCAGCACAACCGGAGTGCAATGGCTGAGCCTCGCCCTGGGTGAACCACCTTCTTGATCATGGTGTCTCCCTTGCCAGGTAAGTATGAGTTGTACATGTCGGAGGTGAGGAAGTCACTCTAGTGCATACGCTTTGGGTGGACGGTGCGGTCACTGTAGCGACTGGGAATAGCGCTTGCAATTGAAGAGCGCATAAAGAAAATGTTTGTTGAGCTGCGGATAGAACTGCAGAAAAGCGCTTAATTGTATATTACTTGATTGAAATATGTGCCCTTCCGGTTTCCCATCATACACAGTGCGGTATAAATCATTCTTTTTTTTTTTTTTTTAAATCAGTCATTTCTACATCCTTGAATGCATGTCTGATATCCCAAGGCAAGCGACAGGCAAATTACTTTACCCCAAATGATTGTACAACGAAGCCGGTTCAGACACATCGAGAAAAATGGATTATCTTTACATCCATATATTGGTGCCGTTCGCAGGGCAAGTTATCAGGGCTGAAGCCTAAATAACGGGGACGGTATGAGCGAATGGGAGAAAGCTGGAACGAGACAGGTACACTTTCTCCTCGTCAAATTACGCACCAGAAAGTACAGTGTCGTTTTATCCCATAAAGCTCTTGCAAGCATGTATGCTTCGATGAGTCACCCAATATTTCCTTGAAACAAGTTATCAGGGGAGAGCGCGAACGCAGTCCCCCACTACCAGAAATTATGCAATCGAGATTCCCACATTTGGGGAATTCGCAGGGGTCAGCACAACCGGAGTGCAATGGCTGAGCCTCGCCCTGGGTGAACCACCTTCTTGATCATGGTGTCTCCCTTGCCAGGTAAGTATGAGTTGTACATGTCGGAGGTGAGGAAGTCACTCTAGTGCATACGCTTTGGGTGGACGGTGCGGTCACTGTAGCGACTGGGAATAGCGCTTGCAATTGAAGAGCGCATAAAGAAAATGTTTGTTGAGCTGCGGATAGAACTGCGGAAAAGCGCTTAATTGTATATTACTTGATTGAAATATGTGCCCTTCCGGTTTCCCATCATACACAGTGCGGTATAAATAATTCTTTTTTTTTTTTTTTTAAATCAGTCATTTCTACATCCTTGAATGCATGTCTGATATCCCAAGGCAAGCGACAGGCAAATTACTTTACCCCAAATGATTGTACAACGAAGCCGGTTCAGACACATCGAGAAAAATGGATTATCTTTACATCCATATATTGGTGCCGTTCGCGGGGCAAGTTATCAGGGCTGAAGCCTAAATAACGGGGACGGTATGAGCGAATGGGAGAAAGCTGGAACGAGACAGGTACACTTTCTCCTCGTCAAATTACGCACCGGAAAGTACAGTGTCGTTTTATCCCATAAAGCTCTTGCAAGCATGTATGCTTCGATGAGTCACCCAATATTTCCTTGAAACAAGTTATCAGGGGAGAGCGCGAACGCAGTCCCCCACTACCAGAAATTATGCAATCGAGATTCCCACATTTGGGGAATTCGCAGGGGTCAGCACAACCGGAGTGCAATGGCTGAGCCTCGCCCTGGGTGAACCACCTTCTTGATCATGGTGTCTCCCTTGCCAGGTAAGTATAAGTTGTACATGTCAGAGGTGAGGAAGTCACTCTAGTGCATACGCTTTGGGTGGACGGTGCGGTCACTGTAGCGACTGGGAATAGCGCTTGCAATTGAAGAGCGCATATAGAAAATGTTTGTTGAGCTGCGGATAGAACTGCGGAAAAGCGCTTAATTGTATATTACTTGATTGAAATATGTGCCCTTCCGGTTTCCCATCATACACAGTGCGGTATAAATAATTCATTTTTTTTTTATTTTAAATCAGTCATTTCTACATCCTTGAATGCATGTCTGATATCCCAAGGCAAGCGACAGGCAAATTACTTTACCCCAAATGATTGTACAACGAAGCCGGTTCAGACACATCGAGAAAAATGGATTATCTTTACATCCATATATTGGTGCCGTTCGCGGGGCAAGTTATCAGGGCTGAAGCCTAAATAACGGGGACGGTATGAGCGAATGGGAGAAAGCTGGAACGAGACAGGTACACTTTCTCCTCGTCAAATTACGCACCGGAAAGTACAGTGTCGTTTTATCCCATAAAGCTCTTGCAAGCATGTATGCTTCGATGAGTCACCCAATATTTCCTTGAAACAAGTTATCAGGGGAGAGCGCGAACGCAGTCCCCCACTACCAGAAATTATGCAATCGAGATTCCCACATTTGGGGAATTCGCAGGGGTCAGCACAACCGGAGTGCAATGGCTGAGCCTCGCCCTGGGTGAACCACCTTCTTGATCATGGTGTCTCCCTTGCCAGGTAAGTATGAGTTGTACATGTCGGAGGTGAGGAAGTCACTCTAGTGCATACGCTTTGGGTGGACGGTGCGGTCACTGTAGCGACTGGGAATAGCGCTTGCAATTGAAGAGCGCATAAAGAAAATGTTTGTTGAGCTGCGGATAGAACTGTGGAAAAGCGCTTAATTGTATATTACTTGATTGAAATATGTGCCCTTCCGGTTTCCCATCATACACAGTGCGGTATAAATATATTTTTTTTTTTTTTTTTTTTTTTTTTTTTTTTAAATCAGTCATTTCTACATCCTTGAATGCATGTCTGATATCCCAAGGCAAGCGACAGGCAAATTACTTTACCCCAAATGATTGTACAACGAAGCCGGTTCAGACACATCGAGAAAAATGGATTATCTTTACATCCATATATTGGTGCCGTTCGCGGGGCAAGTTATCAGGGCTGAAGCCTAAATAACGGGGACGGTATGAGCGAATGGGAGAAAGCTGGAACGAGACAGGTACACTTTCTCCTCGTCAAATTACGCACCGGAAAGTACAGTGTCGTTTTATCCCATAAAGCTCTTGCAAGCATGTATGCTTCGATGAGTCATCCAATATTTCCTTGAAACAAGTTATCAGGGGAGAGCGCGAACGCAGTCCCCCACTACCAGAAATTATGCAATCGAGATTCCCACATTTGGGGAATTCGCAGGGGTCAGCACAACCGGAGTGCAATGGCTGAGCCTCGCCCTGGGTGAACCACCTTCTTGATCATGGTGTCTCCCTTGCCAGGTAAGTATGAGTTGTACATGTCGGAGGTGAGGAAGTCACTCTAGTGCATACGCTTTGGGTGGACGGTGCGGTCACTGTAGCGACTGGGAATAGCGCTTGCAATTGAAGAGCGCATAAAGAAAATGTTTGTTGAGCTGCGGATAGAACTGCGGAAAAGCGCTTAATTGTATATTACTTGATTGAAATATGTGCCCTTCCGGTTTCCCATCATACACAGTGCGGTATAAATATATATATTTTTTTTTTTTTTTTTTTTTTTTTTTTTTTAAATCAGTCATTTCTACATCCTTGAATGCATGTCTGATATCCCAAGGCAAGCGACAGGCAAATTACTTTACCCCAAATGATTGTACAACGAAGCCGGTTCAGACACATCGAGAAAAATGGATTATCTTTACATCCATATATTGGTGCCGTTCGCGGGGCAAGTTATCAGGGCTGAAGCCTAAATAACGGGGACGGTATGAGCGAATGGGAGAAAGCTGGAACGAGACAGGTACACTTTCTCCTCGTCAAATTACGCACCGGAAAGTACAGTGTCGTTTTATCCCATAAAGCTCTTGCAAGCATGTATGCTTCGATGAGTCACCCAATATTTCCTTGAAACAAGTTATCAGGGGAGAGCGCGAACGCAGTCCCCCACTACCAGAAATTATGCAATCGAGATTCCCACATTTGGGGAATTCGCAGGGGTCAGCACAACCGGAGTGCAATGGCTGAGCCTCGCCCTGGGTGAACCACCTTCTTGATCATGGTGTCTCCCTTGCCAGGTAAGTATAAGTTGTACATGTCAGAGGTGAGGAAGTCACTCTAGTGCATACGCTTTGGGTGGACGGTGCGGTCACTGTAGCGACTGGGAATAGCGCTTGCAATTGAAGAGCGCATATAGAAAATGTTTGTTGAGCTGCGGATAGAACTGCGGAAAAGCGCTTAATTGTATATTACTTGATTGAAATATGTGCCCTTCCGGTTTCCCATCATACACAGTGCGGTATAAATAATTCATTTTTTTTTTATTTTAAATCAGTCATTTCTACATCCTTGAATGCATGTCTGATATCCCAAGGCAAGCGACAGGCAAATTACTTTACCCCAAATGATTGTACAACGAAGCCGGTTCAGACACATCGAGAAAAATGGATTATCTTTACATCCATATATTGGTGCCGTTCGCGGGGCAAGTTATCAGGGCTGAAGCCTAAATAACGGGGACGGTATGAGCGAATGGGAGAAAGCTGGAACGAGACAGGTACACTTTCTCCTCGTCAAATTACGCACCGGAAAGTACAGTGTCGTTTTATCCCATAAAGCTCTTGCAAGCATGTATGCTTCGATGAGTCACCCAATATTTCCTTGAAACACGTTATCAGGGGAGAGCGCGAACGCAGTCCCCCACTACCAGAAATTATGCAATCGAGATTCCCACATTTGGGGAATTCGCAGGGGTCAGCACAACCGGAGTGCAATGGCTGAGCCTCGCCCTGGGTGAACCACCTTCTTGATCATGGTGTCTCCCTTGCCAGGTAAGTATGAGTTGTACATGTCGGAGGTGAGGAAGTCACTCTAGTGCATACGCTTTGGGTGGACGGTGCGGTCACTGTAGCGACTGGGAATAGCGCTTGCAATTGAAGAGCGCATAAAGAAAATGTTTGTTGAGCTGCGGATAGAACTGCGGAAAAGCGCTTAATTGTATATTACTTGATTGAAATATGTGCCCTTCCGGTTTCCCATCATACACAGTGCGGTATAAATAATTCACTTTTTTTTTTTTTTTTTAAATCAGTCATTTCTACATCCTTGAATGCATGTCTGATATCCCAAGGCAAGCGACAGGCAAATTACTTTACCCCAAATGATTGTACAACGAAGCCGGTTCAGACACATCGAGAAAAATGGATTATCTTTACATCCATATATTGGTGCCGTTCGCGGGGCAAGTTATCAGGGCTGAAGCCTAAATAACGGGGACGGTATGAGCGAATGGGAGAAAGCTGGAACGAGACAGGTACACTTTCTCCTCGTCAAATTACGCACCGGAAAGTACAGTGTCATTTTATCCCATAAAGCTCTTGCAAGCATGTATGCTTCGATGAGTCACCCAATATTTCCTTGAAACAAGTTATCAGGGGAGAGCGCGAACGCAGTCCCCCACTACCAGAAATTATGCAATCGAGATTCCCACATTTGGGGAATTCGCAGGGGTCAGCACAACCGGAGTGCAATGGCTGAGCCTCGCCCTGGGTGAACCACCTTCTTGATCATGGTGTCTCCCTTGCCAGGTAAGTATTAGTTGTACATGTCGGAGGTGAGGAAGTCACTCTAGTGCATACGCTTTGGGTGGACGGTGCGGTCACTGTAGCGACTGGGAATAGCGCTTGCAATTGAAGAGCGCATAAAGAAAATGTTTGTTGAGCTGCGGATAGAACTGCGGAAAAGCGCTTAATTGTATATTACTTGATTGAAATATGTGCCCTTCCGGTTTCCCATCATACACAGTGCGGTATAAATAATTCACTCTTTTTTTTTTTTTTAAATCAGTCATTTCTACATCCTTGAATGCATGTCTGATATCCCAAGGCAAGCGACAGGCAAATTACTTTACCCCAAATGATTGTACAACGAAGCCGGTTCAGACACATCGAGAAAAATGGATTATCTTTACATCCATATATTGGTGCCGTTCGCGGGGCAAGTTATCAGGGCTGAAGCCTAAATAACGGGGACGGTATGAGCGAATGGGAGAAAGCTGGAACGAGACAGGTACACTTTCTCCTCGTCAAATTACGCACCGGAAAGTACAGTGTCATTTTATCCCATAAAGCTCTTGCAAGCATGTATGCTTCGATGAGTCACCCAATATTTCCTTGAAACAAGTTATCAGGGGAGAGCGCGAACGCAGTCCCCCACTACCAGAAATTATGCAATCGAGATTCCCACATTTGGGGAATTCGCAGGGGTCAGCACAACCGGAGTGCAATGGCTGAGCCTCGCCCTGGGTGAACCACCTTCTTGATCATGGTGTCTCCCTTGCCAGGTAAGTATGAGTTGTACATGTCGGAGGTGAGGAAGTCACTCTAGTGCATACGCTTTGGGTGGACGGTGCGGTCACTGTAGCGACTGGGAATAGCGCTTGCAATTGAAGAGCGCATAAAGAAAATGTTTGTTGAGCTGCGGATAGAACTGCAGAAAAGCGCTTAATTGTATATTACTTGATTGAAATATGTGCCCTTCCGGTTTCCCATCATACACAGTGCGGTATAAATAATTCTTTTTTTTCTTTTTTTTTTTAAATCAGTCAATTCTACATCCTTGAATGCATGTCTGATATCCCAAGGCAAGCGACAGGCAAATTACTTTACCCCAAATGATTGTACAACGAAGCCGGTTCAGACACATCGAGAAAAATGGATTATCTTTACATCCATATAT
Source organism: Argentina silus (assembly GCF_951799395.1). NCBI lineage: Eukaryota > Metazoa > Chordata > Actinopteri > Argentiniformes > Argentinidae > Argentina > Argentina silus. The sequence continues at coordinate 6,764,972 of NC_139665.1, forward strand.
TGGTGCCGTTCGCGGGGCAAGTTATCAGGGCTGAAGCCTAAATAACGGGGACGGTATGAGCGAATGGGAGAAAGCTGGAACGAGACAGGTACACTTTCTCCTCGTCAAATTACGCACCGGAATGTACAGTGTCGTTTTATCCCATAAAGCTCTTGCAAGCATGTATGCTTCGATGAGTCACCCAATATTTCCTTGAAACAAGTTATCAGGGGAGAGCGCGAACGCAGTCCCCCACTACCAGAAATTATGCAATCGAGATTCCCACATTTGGGGAATTCGCAGGGGTCAGCACAACCGGAGTGCAATGGCTGAGCCTCGCCCTGGGTGAACCACCTTCTTGATCATGGTGTCTCCCTTGCCAGGTAAGTATGAGTTGTACATGTCGGAGGTGAGGAAGTCACTCTAGTGCATACGCTTTGGGTGGACGGTGCGGTCACTGTAGCGACTGGGAATAGCGCTTGCAATTGAAGAGCGCATAAAGAAAATGTTTGTTGAGCTGCGGATAGAACTGCGGAAAAGCGCTTAATTGTATATTACTTGATTGAAATATGTGCCCTTCCGGTTTCCCATCATACACAGTGCGGTATAAATATATATTTTTTTTTTTTTTTTTTTTTTTTTTTTTTTTAAATCAGTCATTTCTACATCCTTGAATGCATGTCTGATATCCCAAGGCAAGCGACAGGCAAATTACTTTACCCCAAATGATTGTACAACGAAGCCGGTTCAGACACATCGAGAAAAATGGATTATCTTTACATCCATATATTGGTGCCGTTCGCGGGGCAAGTTATCAGGGCTGAAGCCTAAATAACGGGGACGGTATGAGCGAATGGGAGAAAGCTGGAACGAGACAGGTACACTTTCTCCTCGTCAAATTACGCACCGGAAAGTACAGTGTCGTTTTATCCCATAAAGCTCTTGCAAGCATGTATGCTTCGATGAGTCACCCAATATTTCCTTGAAACAAGTTATCAGGGGAGAGCGCGAACGCAGTCCCCCACTACCAGAAATTATGCAATCGAGATTCCCACATTTGGGGAATTCGCAGGGGTCAGCACAACCGGAGTGCAATGGCTGAGCCTCGCCCTGGGTGAACCACCTTCTTGATCATGGTGTCTCCCTTGCCAGGTAAGTATAAGTTGTACATGTCAGAGGTGAGGAAGTCACTCTAGTGCATACGCTTTGGGTGGACGGTGCGGTCACTGTAGCGACTGGGAATAGCGCTTGCAATTGAAGAGCGCATATAGAAAATGTTTGTTGAGCTGCGGATAGAACTGCGGAAAAGCGCTTAATTGTATATTACTTGATTGAAATATGTGCCCTTCCGGTTTCCCATCATACACAGTGCGGTATAAATAATTCATTTTTTTTTTATTTTAAATCAGTCATTTCTACATCCTTGAATGCATGTCTGATATCCCAAGGCAAGCGACAGGCAAATTACTTTACCCCAAATGATTGTACAACGAAGCCGGTTCAGACACATCGAGAAAAATGGATTATCTTTACATCCATATATTGGTGCCGTTCGCGGGGCAAGTTATCAGGGCTGAAGCCTAAATAACGGGGACGGTATGAGCGAATGGGAGAAAGCTGGAACGAGACAGGTACACTTTCTCCTCGTCAAATTACGCACCGGAAAGTACAGTGTCGTTTTATCCCATAAAGCTCTTGCAAGCATGTATGCTTCGATGAGTCACCCAATATTTCCTTGAAACACGTTATCAGGGGAGAGCGCGAACGCAGTCCCCCACTACCAGAAATTATGCAATCGAGATTCCCACATTTGGGGAATTCGCAGGGGTCAGCACAACCGGAGTGCAATGGCTGAGCCTCGCCCTGGGTGAACCACCTTCTTGATCATGGTGTCTCCCTTGCCAGGTAAGTATGAGTTGTACATGTCGGAGGTGAGGAAGTCACTCTAGTGCATACGCTTTGGGTGGACGGTGCGGTCACTGTAGCGACTGGGAATAGCGCTTGCAATTGAAGAGCGCATAAAGAAAATGTTTGTTGAGCTGCGGATAGAACTGCGGAAAAGCGCTTAATTGTATATTACTTGATTGAAATATGTGCCCTTCCGGTTTCCCATCATACACAGTGCGGTATAAATAATTCACTTTTTTTTTTTTTTTTTAAATCAGTCATTTCTACATCCTTGAATGCATGTCTGATATCCCAAGGCAAGCGACAGGCAAATTACTTTACCCCAAATGATTGTACAACGAAGCCGGTTCAGACACATCGAGAAAAATGGATTATCTTTACATCCATATATTGGTGCCGTTCGCGGGGCAAGTTATCAGGGCTGAAGCCTAAATAACGGGGACGGTATGAGCGAATGGGAGAAAGCTGGAACGAGACAGGTACACTTTCTCCTCGTCAAATTACGCACCGGAAAGTACAGTGTCATTTTATCCCATAAAGCTCTTGCAAGCATGTATGCTTCGATGAGTCACCCAATATTTCCTTGAAACAAGTTATCAGGGGAGAGCGCGAACGCAGTCCCCCACTACCAGAAATTATGCAATCGAGATTCCCACATTTGGGGAATTCGCAGGGGTCAGCACAACCGGAGTGCAATGGCTGAGCCTCGCCCTGGGTGAACCACCTTCTTGATCATGGTGTCTCCCTTGCCAGGTAAGTATTAGTTGTACATGTCGGAGGTGAGGAAGTCACTCTAGTGCATACGCTTTGGGTGGACGGTGCGGTCACTGTAGCGACTGGGAATAGCGCTTGCAATTGAAGAGCGCATAAAGAAAATGTTTGTTGAGCTGCGGATAGAACTGCGGAAAAGCGCTTAATTGTATATTACTTGATTGAAATATGTGCCCTTCCGGTTTCCCATCATACACAGTGCGGTATAAATAATTCACTCTTTTTTTTTTTTTTAAATCAGTCATTTCTACATCCTTGAATGCATGTCTGATATCCCAAGGCAAGCGACAGGCAAATTACTTTACCCCAAATGATTGTACAACGAAGCCGGTTCAGACACATCGAGAAAAATGGATTATCTTTACATCCATATATTGGTGCCGTTCGCGGGGCAAGTTATCAGGGCTGAAGCCTAAATAACGGGGACGGTATGAGCGAATGGGAGAAAGCTGGAACGAGACAGGTACACTTTCTCCTCGTCAAATTACGCACCGGAAAGTACAGTGTCATTTTATCCCATAAAGCTCTTGCAAGCATGTATGCTTCGATGAGTCACCCAATATTTCCTTGAAACAAGTTATCAGGGGAGAGCGCGAACGCAGTCCCCCACTACCAGAAATTATGCAATCGAGATTCCCACATTTGGGGAATTCGCAGGGGTCAGCACAACCGGAGTGCAATGGCTGAGCCTCGCCCTGGGTGAACCACCTTCTTGATCATGGTGTCTCCCTTGCCAGGTAAGTATGAGTTGTACATGTCGGAGGTGAGGAAGTCACTCTAGTGCATACGCTTTGGGTGGACGGTGCGGTCACTGTAGCGACTGGGAATAGCGCTTGCAATTGAAGAGCGCATAAAGAAAATGTTTGTTGAGCTGCGGATAGAACTGCAGAAAAGCGCTTAATTGTATATTACTTGATTGAAATATGTGCCCTTCCGGTTTCCCATCATACACAGTGCGGTATAAATAATTCTTTTTTTTCTTTTTTTTTTTAAATCAGTCAATTCTACATCCTTGAATGCATGTCTGATATCCCAAGGCAAGCGACAGGCAAATTACTTTACCCCAAATGATTGTACAACGAAGCCGGTTCAGACACATCGAGAAAAATGGATTATCTTTACATCCATATATTGGTGCCGTTCGCGGGGCAAGTTATCAGGGCTGAAGCCTAAATAACGGGGACGGTATGAGCGAATGGGAGAAAGCTGGAACGAGACAGGTACACTTTCTCCTCGTCAAATTACGCACCGGAATGTACAGTGTCGTTTTATCCCATAAAGCTCTTGCAAGCATGTATGCTTCGATGAGTCACCCAATATTTCCTTGAAACAAGTTATCAGGGGAGAGCGCGAACGCAGTCCCCCACTACCAGAAATTATGCAATCGAGATTCCCACATTTGGGGAATTCGCAGGGGTCAGCACAACCGGAGTGCAATGGCTGAGCCTCGCCCTGGGTGAACCACCTTCTTGATCATGGTGTCTCCCTTGCCAGGTAAGTATGAGTTGTACATGTCGGAGGTGAGGAAGTCACTCTAGTGCATACGCTTTGGGTGGACGGTGCGGTCACTGTAGCGACTGGGAATAGCGCTTGCAATTGAAGAGCGCATAAAGAAAATGTTTGTTGAGCTGCGGATAGAACTGCAGAAAAGCGCTTAATTGTATATTACTTGATTGAAATATGTGCCCTTCCGGTTTCCCATCATACACAGTGCGGTATAAATAATTCATTTTTTTTTTTTTTTTAAATCAGTCATTTCTACATCCTTGAATGCATGTCTGATATCCCAAGGCAAGCGACAGGCAAATTACTTTACCCCAAATGATTGTACAACGAAGCCGGTTCAGACACATCGAGAAAAATGGATTATCTTTACATCCATATATTGGTGCCGTTCGCGGGGCAAGTTATCAGGGCTGAAGCCTAAATAACGGGGACGGTATGAGCGAATGGGAGAAAGCTGGAACGAGACATGTACACTTTCTCCTCGTCAAATTACGCACCGGAAAGTACAGTGTCGTTTTATCCCATAAAGCTCTTGCAAGCATGTATGCTTCGATGAGTCACCCAATATTTCCTTGAAACAAGTTATCAGGGGAGAGCGCGAACGCAGTCCCCCACTACCAGAAATTATGCAATCGAGATTCCCACATTTGGGGAATTCGCAGGGGTCAGCACAACCGGAGTGCAATGGCTGAGCCTCGCCCTGGGTGAACCACCTTCTTGATCATGGTGTCTCCCTTGCCAGGTAAGTATGAGTTGTACATGTCGGAGGTGAGGAAGTCACTCTAGTGCATACGCTTTGGGTGGACGGTGCGGTCACTGTAGCGACTGGGAATAGCGCTTGCAATTGAAGAGCGCATAAAGAAAATGTTTGTTGAGCTGCGGATAGAACTGCAGAAAAGCGCTTAATTGTATATTACTTGATTGAAATATGTGCCCTTCCGGTTTCCCATCATACACAGTGCGGTATAAATAATTCACTTTTTTTTTTTTTTTTTTAAATCAGTCATTTCTACATCCTTGAATGCATGTCTGATATCCCAAGGCAAGCGACAGGCAAATTACTTTACCCCAAATGATTGTACAACGAAGCCGGTTCAGACACATCGAGAAAAATGGATTATCTTTACATCCATATATTGGTGCCGTTCGCGGGGCAAGTTATCAGGGCTGAAGCCTAAATAACGGGGACGGTATGAGCGAATGGGAGAAAGCTGGAACGAGACAGGTACACTTTCTCCTCGTCAAATTACGCACCGGAAAGTACAGTGTCATTTTATCCCATAAAGCTCTTGCAAGCATGTATGCTTCGATGAGTCACCCAATATTTCCTTGAAACAAGTTATCAGGGGAGAGCGCGAACGCAGTCCCCCACTACCAGAAATTATGCAATCGAGATTCCCACATTTGGGGAATTCGCAGGGGTCAGCACAACCGGAGTGCAATGGCTGAGCCTCGCCCTGGGTGAACCACCTTCTTGATCATGGTGTCTCCCTTGCCAGGTAAGTATGAGTTGTACATGTCGGAGGTGAGGAAGTCACTCTAGTGCATACGCTTTGGGTGGACGGTGCGGTCACTGTAGCGACTGGGAATAGCGCTTGCAATTGAAGAGCGCATAAAGAAAATGTTTGTTGAGCTGCGGATAGAACTGCAGAAAAGCGCTTAATTGTATATTACTTGATTGAAATATGTGCCCTTCCGGTTTCCCATCATACACAGTGCGGTATAAATAATTCATTTTTTTTTTTTTTTTAAATCAGTCATTTCTACATCCTTGAATGCATGTCTGATATCCCAAGGCAAGCGACAGGCAAATTACTTTACCCCAAATGATTGTACAACGAAGCCGGTTCAGACACATCGAGAAAAATGGATTATCTTTACATCCATATATTGGTGCCGTTCGCGGGGCAAGTTATCAGGGCTGAAGCCTAAATAACGGGGACGGTATGAGCGAATGGGAGAAAGCTGGAACGAGACATGTACACTTTCTCCTCGTCAAATTACGCACCGGAAAGTACAGTGTCGTTTTATCCCATAAAGCTCTTGCAAGCATGTATGCTTCGATGAGTCACCCAATATTTCCTTGAAACAAGTTATCAGGGGAGAGCGCGAACGCAGTCCCCCACTACCAGAAATTATGCAATCGAGATTCCCACATTTGGGGAATTCGCAGGGGTCAGCACAACCGGAGTGCAATGGCTGAGCCTCGCCCTGGGTGAACCACCTTCTTGATCATGGTGTCTCCCTTGCCAGGTAAGTATGAGTTGTACATGTCGGAGGTGAGGAAGTCACTCTAGTGCATACGCTTTGGGTGGACGGTGCGGTCACTGTAGCGACTGGGAATAGCGCTTGCAATTGAAGAGCGCATAAAGAAAATGTTTGTTGAGCTGCGGATAGAACTGCAGAAAAGCGCTTAATTGTATATTACTTGATTGAAATATGTGCCCTTCCGGTTTCCCATCATACACAGTGCGGTATAAATAATTCACTTTTTTTTTTTTTTTTTTAAATCAGTCATTTCTACATCCTTGAATGCATGTCTGATATCCCAAGGCAAGCGACAGGCAAATTACTTTACCCCAAATGATTGTACAACGAAGCCGGTTCAGACACATCGAGAAAAATGGATTATCTTTACATCCATATATTGGTGCCGTTCGCGGGGCAAGTTATCAGGGCTGAAGCCTAAATAACGGGGACGGTATGAGCGAATGGGAGAAAGCTGGAACGAGACAGGTACACTTTCTCCTCGTCAAATTACGCACCGGAAAGTACAGTGTCATTTTATCCCATAAAGCTCTTGCAAGCATGTATGCTTCGATGAGTCACCCAATATTTCCTTGAAACAAGTTATCAGGGGAGAGCGCGAACGCAGTCCCCCACTACCAGAAATTATGCAATCGAGATTCCCACATTTGGGGAATTCGCAGGGGTCAGCACAACCGGAGTGCAATGGCTGAGCCTCGCCCTGGGTGAACCACCTTCTTGATCATGGTGTCTCCCTTGCCAGGTAAGTATGAGTTGTACATGTCGGAGGTGAGGAAGTCACTCTAGTGCATACGCTTTGGGTGGACGGTGCGGTCACTGTAGCGACTGGGAATAGCGCTTGCAATTGAAGAGCGCATAAAGAAAATGTTTGTTGAGCTGCGGATAGAACTGCAGAAAAGCGCTTAATTGTATATTACTTGATTGAAATATGTGCCCTTCCGGTTTCCCATCATACACAGTGCGGTATAAATAATTCACTTTTTTTTTTTTTTTAAATCAGTCATTTCTACATCCTTGAATGCATGTCTGATATCCCAAGGCAAGCGACAGGCAAATTACTTTACCCCAAATGATTGTACAACGAAGCCGGTTCAGACACATCGAGAAAAATGGATTATCTTTACATCCATATATTGGTGCCGTTCGCGGGGCAAGTTATCAGGGCTGAAGCCTAAATAACGGGGACGGTATGAGCGAATGGGAGAAAGCTGGAACGAGACAGGTACACTTTCTCCTCGTCAAATTACGCACCGGAAAGTACAGTGTCATTTTATCCCATAAAGCTCTTGCAAGCATGTATGCTTCGATGAGTCACCCAATATTTCCTTGAAACAAGTTATCAGGGGAGAGCGCGAACGCAGTCCCCCACTACCAGAAATTATGCAATCGAGATTCCCACATTTGGGGAATTCGCAGGGGTCAGCACAACCGGAGTGCAATGGCTGAGCCTCGCCCTGGGTGAACCACCTTCTTGATCATGGTGTCTCCCTTGCCAGGTAAGTATGAGTTGTACATGTCGGAGGTGAGGAAGTCACTCTAGTGCATACGCTTTGGGTGGACGGTGCGGTCACTGTAGCGACTGGGAATAGCGCTTGCAATTGAAGAGCGCATAAAGAAAATGTTTGTTGAGCTGCGGATAGAACTGCAGAAAAGCGCTTAATTGTATATTACTTGATTGAAATATGTGCCCTTCCGGTTTCCCATCATACACAGTGCGGTATAAATAATTCTTTTTTTTCTTTTTTTTTTTAAATCAGTCAATTCTACATCCTTGAATGCATGTCTGATATCCCAAGGCAAGCGACAGGCAAATTACTTTACCCCAAATGATTGTACAACGAAGCCGGTTCAGACACATCGAGAAAAATGGATTATCTTTACATCCATATATTGGTGCCGTTCGCGGGGCAAGTTATCAGGGCTGAAGCCTAAATAACGGGGACGGTATGAGCGAATGGGAGAAAGCTGGAACGAGACAGGTACACTTTCTCCTCGTCAAATTACGCACCGGAATGTACAGTGTCGTTTTATCCCATAAAGCTCTTGCAAGCATGTATGCTTCGATGAGTCACCCAATATTTCCTTGAAACAAGTTATCAGGGGAGAGCGCGAACGCAGTCCCCCACTACCAGAAATTATGCAATCGAGATTCCCACATTTGGGGAATTCGCAGGGGTCAGCACAACCGGAGTGCAATGGCTGAGCCTCGCCCTGGGTGAACCACCTTCTTGATCATGGTGTCTCCCTTGCCAGGTAAGTATGAGTTGTACATGTCGGAGGTGAGGAAGTCACTCTAGTGCATACGCTTTGGGTGGACGGTGCGGTCACTGTAGCGACTGGGAATAGCGCTTGCAATTGAAGAGCGCATAAAGAAAATGTTTGTTGAGCTGCGGATAGAACTGCAGAAAAGCGCTTAATTGTATATTACTTGATTGAAATATGTGCCCTTCCGGTTTCCCATCATACACAGTGCGGTATAAATAATTCTTTTTTTTCTTTTTTTTTAAATCAGTCAATTCTACATCCTTGAATGCATGTCTGATATCCCAAGGCAAGCGACAGGCAAATTACTTTACCCCAAATGATTGTACAACGAAGCCGGTTCAGACACATCGAGAAAAATGGATTATCTTTACATCCATATATTGGTGCCGTTCGCGGGGCAAGTTATCAGGGCTGAAGCCTAAATAACGGGGACGGTATGAGCGAATGGGAGAAAGCTGGAACGAGACAGGTACACTTTCTCCTCGTCAAATTACGCACCGGAATGTACAGTGTCGTTTTATCCCATAAAGCTCTTGCAAGCATGTATGCTTCGATGAGTCACCCAATATTTCCTTGAAACAAGTTATCAGGGGAGAGCGCGAACGCAGTCCCCCACTACCAGAAATTATGCAATCGAGATTCCCACATTTGGGGAATTCGCAGGGGTCAGCACAACCGGAGTGCAATGGCTGAGCCTCGCCCTGGGTGAACCACCTTCTTGATCATGGTGTCTCCCTTGCCAGGTAAGTATGAGTTGTACATGTCGGAGGTGAGGAAGTCACTCTAGTGCATACGCTTTGGGTGGACGGTGCGGTCACTGTAGCGACTGGGAATAGCGCTTGCAATTGAAGAGCGCATAAAGAAAATGTTTGTTGAGCTGCGGATAGAACTGCAGAAAAGCGCTTAATTGTATATTACTTGATTGAAATATGTGCCCTTCCGGTTTCCCATCATACACAGTGCGGTATAAATAATTCTTTTTTTTCTTTTTTTTTAAATCAGTCAATTCTACATCCTTGAATGCATGTCTGATATCCCAAGGCAAGCGACAGGCAAATTACTTTACCCCAAATGATTGTACAACGAAGCCGGTTCAGACACATCGAGAAAAATGGATTATCTTTACATCCATATATTGGTGCCGTTCGCGGGGCAAGTTATCAGGGCTGAAGCCTAAATAACGGGGACGGTATGAGCGAATGGGAGAAAGCTGGAACGAGACAGGTACACTTTCTCCTCGTCAAATTACGCACCGGAATGTACAGTGTCGTTTTATCCCATAAAGCTCTTGCAAGCATGTATGCTTCGATGAGTCACCCAATATTTCCTTGAAACAAGTTATCAGGGGAGAGCGCGAACGCAGTCCCCCACTACCAGAAATTATGCAATCGAGATTCCCACATTTGGGGAATTCGCAGGGGTCAGCACAACCGGAGTGCAATGGCTGAGCCTCGCCCTGGGTGAACCACCTTCTTGATCATGGTGTCTCCCTTGCCAGGTAAGTATGAGTTGTACATGTCGGAGGTGAGGAAGTCACTCTAGTGCATACGCTTTGGGTGGACGGTGCGGTCACTGTAGCGACTGGGAATAGCGCTTGCAATTGAAGAGCGCATAAAGAAAATGTTTGTTGAGCTGCGGATAGAACTGCAGAAAAGCGCTTAATTGTATATTACTTGATTGAAATATGTGCCCTTCCGGTTTCCCATCATACACAGTGCGGTATAAATAATTCTTTTTTTTCTTTTTTTTTAAATCAGTCAATTCTACATCCTTGAATGCATGTCTGATATCCCAAGGCAAGCGACAGGCAAATTACTTTACCCCAAATGATTGTACAACGAAGCCGGTTCAGACACATCGAGAAAAATGGATTATCTTTACATCCATATATTGGTGCCGTTCGCGGGGCAAGTTATCAGGGCTGAAGCCTAAATAACGGGGACGGTATGAGCGAATGGGAGAAAGCTGGAACGAGACATGTACACTTTCTCCTCGTCAAATTACGCACCGGAAAGTACAGTGTCGTTTTATCCCATAAAGCTCTTGCAAGCATGTATGCTTCGATGAGTCACCCAATATTTCCTTGAAACAAGTTATCAGGGGAGAGCGCGAACGCAGTCCCCCACTACCAGAAATTATGCAATCGAGATTCCCACATTTGGGGAATTCGCAGGGGTCAGCACAACCGGAGTGCAATGGCTGAGCCTCGCCCTGGGTGAACCACCTTCTTGATCATGGTGTCTCCCTTGCCAGGTAAGTATGAGTTGTACATGTCGGAGGTGAGGAAGTCACTCTAGTGCATACGCTTTGGGTGGACGGTGCGGTCACTGTAGCGACTGGGAATAGCGCTTGCAATTGAAGAGCGCATAAAGAAAATGTTTGTTGAGCTGCGGATAGAACTGCAGAAAAGCGCTTAATTGTATATTACTTGATTGAAATATGTGCCCTTCCGGTTTCCCATCATACACAGTGCGGTATAAATAATTCTTTTTTTTCTTTTTTTTTAAATCAGTCAATTCTACATCCTTGAATGCATGTCTGATATCCCAAGGCAAGCGACAGGCAAATTACTTTACCCCAAATGATTGTACAACGAAGCCGGTTCAGACACATCGAGAAAAATGGATTATCTTTACATCCATATATTGGTGCCGTTCACGGGGCAAGTTATCAGGGCTGAAGCCTAAATAACGGGGACGGTATGAGCGAATGGGAGAAAGCTGGAACGAGACATGTACACTTTCTCCTCGTCAAATTACGCACCGGAAAGTACAGTGTCGTTTTATCCCATAAAGCTCTTGCAAGCATGTATGCTTCGATGAGTCACCCAATATTTCCTTGAAACAAGTTATCAGGGGAGAGCGCGAACGCAGTCCCCCACTACCAGAAATTATGCAATCGAGATTCCCACATTTGGGGAATTCGCAGGGGTCAGCACAACCGGAGTGCAATGGCTGAGCCTCGCCCTGGGTGAACCACCTTCTTGATCATGGTGTCTCCCTTGCCAGGTAAGTATGAGTTGTACATGTCGGAGGTGAGGAAGTCACTCTAGTGCATACGCTTTGGGTGGACGGTGCGGTCACTGTAGCGACTGGGAATAGCGCTTGCAATTGAAGAGCGCATAAAGAAAATGTTTGTTGAGCTGCGGATAGAACTGCAGAAAAGCGCTTAATTGTATATTACTTGATTGAAATATGTGCCCTTCCGGTTTCCCATCATACACAGTGCGGTATAAATAATTCTTTTTTTTCTTTTTTTTTAAATCAGTCAATTCTACATCCTTGAATGCATGTCTGATATCCCAAGGCAAGCGACAGGCAAATTACTTTACCCCAAATGATTGTACAACGAAGCCGGTTCAGACACATCGAGAAAAATGGATTATCTTTACATCCATATATTGGTGCCGTTCGCGGGGCAAGTTATCAGGGCTGAAGCCTAAATAACGGGGACGGTATGAGCGAATGGGAGAAAGCTGGAACGAGACAGGTACACTTTCTCCTCGTCAAATTACGCACCGGAAAGTACAGTGTCGTTTTATCCCATAAAGCTCTTGCAAGCATGTATGCTTCGATGAGTCACCCAATATTTCCTTGAAACAAGTTATCAGGGGAGAGCGCGAACGCAGTCCCCCACTACCAGAAATTATGCAATCGAGATTCCCACATTTGGGGAATTCGCAGGGGTCAGCACAACCGGAGTGCAATGGCTGAGCCTCGCCCTGGGTGAACCACCTTCTTGATCATGGTGTCTCCCTTGCCAGGTAAGTATGAGTTGTACATGTCGGAGGTGAGGAAGTCACTCTAGTGCATACGCTTTGGGTGGACGGTGCGGTCACTGTAGCGACTGGGAATAGCGCTTGCAATTGAAGAGCGCATAAAGAAAATGTTTGTTGAGCTGCGGATAGAACTGCAGAAAAGCGCTTAATTGTATATTACTTGATTGAAATATGTGCCCTTCCGGTTTCCCATCATACACAGTGCGGTATAAATAATTCTTTTTTTTTTTTTTTTTTAAATCAGTCATTTCTACATCCTTGAATGCATGTCTGATATCCCAAGGCAAGCGACAGGCAAATTACTTTACCCCAAATGATTGTACAACGAAGCCGGTTCAGACACATCGAGAAAAATGGATTATCTTTACATCCATATATTGGTGCCGTTCGCGGGGCAAGTTATCAGGGCTGAAGCCTAAATAACGGGGACGGTATGAGCGAATGGGAGAAAGCTGGAACGAGACATGTACACTTTCTCCTCGTCAAATTACGCACCGGAAAGTACAGTGTCGTTTTATCCCATAAAGCTCTTGCAAGCATGTATGCTTCGATGAGTCACCCAATATTTCCTTGAAACAAGTTATCAGGGGAGAGCGCGAACGCAGTCCCCCACTACTAGAAATTATGCAATCGAGATTCCCACATTTGGGGAATTCGCAGGGGTCAGCACAACCGGAGTGCAATGGCTGAGCCTCGCCCTGGGTGAACCACCTTCTTGATCATGGTGTCTCCCTTGCCAGGTAAGTATGAGTTGTACATGTCGGAGGTGAGGAAGTCACTCTAGTGCATACGCTTTGGGTGGACGGTGCGGTCACTGTAGCGACTGGGAATAGCGCTTGCAATTGAAGAGCGCATAAAGAAAATGTTTGTTGAGCTGCGGATAGAACTGCAGAAAAGCGCTTAATTGTATATTACTTGATTGAAATATGTGCCCTTCCGGTTTCCCATCATACACAGTGCGGTATAAATAATTCTTTTTTTTCTTTTTTTTTAAATCAGTCAATTCTACATCCTTGAATGCATGTCTGATATCCCAAGGCAAGCGACAGGCAAATTACTTTACCCCAAATGATTGTACAACGAAGCCGGTTCAGACACATCGAGAAAAATGGATTATCTTTACATCCATATATTGGTGCCGTTCGCGGGGCAAGTTATCAGGGCTGAAGCCTAAATAACGGGGACGGTATGAGCGAATGGGAGAAAGCTGGAACGAGACAGGTACACTTTCTCCTCGTCAAATTACGCACCGGAAAGTACAGTGTCGTTTTATCCCATAAAGCTCTTGCAAGCATGTATGCTTCGATGAGTCACCCAATATTTCCTTGAAACAAGTTATCAGGGGAGAGCGCGAACGCAGTCCCCCACTACCAGAAATTATGCAATCGAGATTCCCACATTTGGGGAATTCGCAGGGGTCAGCACAACCGGAGTGCAATGGCTGAGCCTCGCCCTGGGTGAACCACCTTCTTGATCATGGTGTCTCCCTTGCCAGGTAAGTATGAGTTGTACATGTCGGAGGTGAGGAAGTCACTCTAGTGCATACGCTTTGGGTGGACGGTGCGGTCACTGTAGCGACTGGGAATAGCGCTTGCAATTGAAGAGCGCATAAAGAAAATGTTTGTTGAGCTGCGGATAGAACTGCAGAAAAGCGCTTAATTGTATATTACTTGATTGAAATATGTGCCCTTCCGGTTTCCCATCATACACAGTGCGGTATAAATAATTCTTTTTTTTCTTTTTTTTTAAATCAGTCAATTCTACATCCTTGAATGCATGTCTGATATCCCAAGGCAAGCGACAGGCAAATTACTTTACCCCAAATGATTGTACAACGAAGCCGGTTCAGACACATCGAGAAAAATGGATTATCTTTACATCCATATATTGGTGCCGTTCGCGGGGCAAGTTATCAGGGCTGAAGCCTAAATAACGGGGACGGTATGAGCGAATGGGAGAAAGCTGGAACGAGACATGTACACTTTCTCCTCGTCAAATTACGCACCGGAATGTACAGTGTCGTTTTATCCCATAAAGCGCTTGCAAGCATGTATGCTTCGATGAGTCACCCAATATTTCCTTGAAACAAGTTATCAGGGGAGAGCGCGAACGCAGTCCCCCACTACCAGAAATTATGCAATCGAGATTCCCACATTTGGGGAATTCGCAGGGGTCAGCACAACCGGAGTGCAATGGCTGAGCCTCGCCCTGGGTGAACCACCTTCTTGATCATGGTGTCTCCCTTGCCAGGTAAGTATGAGTTGTACATGTCGGAGGTGAGGAAGTCACTCTAGTGCATACGCTTTGGGTGGACGGTGCGGTCACTGTAGCGACTGGGAATAGCGCTTGCAATTGAAGAGCGCATAAAGAAAATGTTTGTTGAGCTGCGGATAGAACTGCAGAAAAGCGCTTAATTGTATATTACTTGATTGAAATATGTGCCCTTCCGGTTTCCCATCATACACAGTGCGGTATAAATAATTCTTTTTTTTTTTTTTTTAAATCAGTCATTTCTACATCCTTGAATGCATGTCTGATATCCCAAGGCAAGCGACAGGCAAATTACTTTACCCCAAATGATTGTACAACGAAGCCGGTTCAGACACATCGAGAAAAATGGATTATCTTTACATCCATATATTGGTGCCGTTCGCGGGGCAAGTTATCAGGGCTGAAGCCTAAATAACGGGGACGGTATGAGCGAATGGGAGAAAGCTGGAACGAGACAGGTACACTTTCTCCTCGTCAAATTACGCACCAGAAAGTACAGTGTCGTTTTATCCCATAAAGCTCTTGCAAGCATGTATGCTTCGATGAGTCACCCAATATTTCCTTGAAACAAGTTATCAGGGGAGAGCGCGAACGCAGTCCCCCACTACCAGAAATTATGCAATCGAGATTCCCACATTTGGGGAATTCGCAGGGGTCAGCACAACCGGAGTGCAATGGCTGAGCCTCGCCCTGGGTGAACCACCTTCTTGATCATGGTGTCTCCCTTGCCAGGTAAGTATGAGTTGTACATGTCGGAGGTGAGGAAGTCACTCTAGTGCATACGCTTTGGGTGGACGGTGCGGTCACTGTAGCGACTGGGAATAGCGCTTGCAATTGAAGAGCGCATAAAGAAAATGTTTGTTGAGCTGCGGATAGAACTGCGGAAAAGCGCTTAATTGTATATTACTTGATTGAAATATGTGCCCTTCCGGTTTCCCATCATACACAGTGCGGTATAAATAATTCATTTTTTTTTTTTTTTAAATCAGTCATTTCTACATCCTTGAATGCATGTCTGATATCCCAAGGCAAGCGACAGGCAAATTACTTTACCCCAAATGATTGTACAACGAAGCCGGTTCAGACACATCGAGAAAAATGGATTATCTTTACATCCATATATTGGTGCCGTTCACGGGGCAAGTTATCAGGGCTGAAGCCTAAATAACGGGGACGGTATGAGCGAATGGGAGAAAGCTGGAACGAGACATGTACACTTTCTCCTCGTCAAATTACGCACCGGAAAGTACAGTGTCGTTTTATCCCATAAAGCTCTTGCAAGCATGTATGCTTCGATGAGTCACCCAATATTTCCTTGAAACAAGTTATCAGGGGAGAGCGCGAACGCAGTCCCCCACTACCAGAAATTATGCAATCGAGATTCCCACATTTGGGGAATTCGCAGGGGTCAGCACAACCGGAGTGCAATGGCTGAGCCTCGCCCTGGGTGAACCACCTTCTTGATCATGGTGTCTCCCTTGCCAGGTAAGTATGAGTTGTACATGTCGGAGGTGAGGAAGTCACTCTAGTGCATACGCTTTGGGTGGACGGTGCGGTCACTGTAGCGACTGGGAATAGCGCTTGCAATTGAAGAGCGCATAAAGAAAATGTTTGTTGAGCTGCGGATAGAACTGCGGAAAAGCGCTTAATTGTATATTACTTGATTGAAATATGTGCCCTTCCGGTTTCCCATCATACACAGTGCGGTATAAATAATTCACTTTTTTTTTTTTTTTTAAATCAGTCATTTCTACATCCTTGAATGCATGTCTGATATCCCAAGGCAAGCGACAGGCAAATTACTTTACCCCAAATGATTGTACAACGAAGCCGGTTCAGACACATCGAGAAAAATGGATTATCTTTACATCCATATATTGGTGCCGTTCGCGGGGCAAGTTATCAGGGCTAAAGCCTAAATAACGGGGACGGTATGAGCGAATGGGAGAAAGCTGGAACGAGACAGGTACACTTTCTCCTCGTCAAATTACGCACCGGAAAGTACAGTGTCATTTTATCCCATAAAGCTCTTGCAAGCATGTATGCTTCGATGAGTCACCCAATATTTCCTTGAAACAAGTTATCAGGGGAGAGCGCGAACGCAGTCCCCCACTACCAGAAATTATGCAATCGAGATTCCCACATTTGGGGAATTCGCAGGGGTCAGCACAACCGGAGTGCAATGGCTGAGCCTCGCCCTGGGTGAACCACCTTCTTGATCATGGTGTCTCCCTTGCCAGGTAAGTATGAGTTGTACATGTCGGAGGTGAGGAAG
Source organism: Argentina silus (assembly GCF_951799395.1). Lineage (NCBI taxonomy): Eukaryota > Metazoa > Chordata > Actinopteri > Argentiniformes > Argentinidae > Argentina > Argentina silus. Next base: position 6,781,993 of record NC_139665.1, read on the forward strand.
TCACTCTAGTGCATACGCTTTGGGTGGACGGTGCGGTCACTGTAGCGACTGGGAATAGCGCTTGCAATTGAAGAGCGCATAAAGAAAATGTTTGTTGAGCTGCGGATAGAACTGCGGAAAAGCGCTTAATTGTATATTACTTGATTGAAATATGTGCCCTTCCGGTTTCCCATCATACACAGTGCGGTATAAATAATTCACTTTTTTTTTTTTTTTAAATCAGTCATTTCTACATCCTTGAATGCATGTCTGATATCCCAAGGCAAGCGACAGGCAAATTACTTTACCCCAAATGATTGTACAACGAAGCCGGTTCAGACACATAGAGAAAAATGGATTATCTTTACATCCATATATTGGTGCCGTTCGCGGGGCAAGTTATCAGGGCTGAAGCCTAAATAACGGGGACGGTATGAGCGAATGGGAGAAAGCTGGAACGAGACAGGTACACTTTCTCCTCGTCAAATTACGCACCGGAAAGTACAGTGTCATTTTATCCCATAAAGCTCTTGCAAGCATGTATGCTTCGATGAGTCACCCAATATTTCCTTGAAACAAGTTATCAGGGGAGAGCGCGAACGCAGTCCCCCACTACCAGAAATTATGCAATCGAGATTCCCACATTTGGGGAATTCGCAGGGGTCAGCACAACCGGAGTGCAATGGCTGAGCCTCGCCCTGGGTGAACCACCTTCTTGATCATGGTGTCTCCCTTGCCAGGTAAGTATGAGTTGTACATGTCGGAGGTGAGGAAGTCACTCTAGTGCATACGCTTTGGGTGGACGGTGCGGTCACTGTAGCGACTGGGAATAGCGCTTGCAATTGAAGAGCGCATAAAGAAAATGTTTGTTGAGCTGCGGATAGAACTGCGGAAAAGCGCTTAATTGTATATTACTTGATTGAAATATGTGCCCTTCCGGTTTCCCATCATACACAGTGCGGTATAAATAATTCACTTTTTTTTTTTTTTTAAATCAGTCATTTCTACATCCTTGAATGCATGTCTGATATCCCAAGGCAAGCGACAGGCAAATTACTTTACCCCAAATGATTGTACAACGAAGCCGGTTCAGACACATCGAGAAAAATGGATTATCTTTACATCCATATATTGGTGCCGTTCGCGGGGCAAGTTATCAGGGCTGAAGCCTAAATAACGGGGACGGTATGAGCGAATGGGAGAAAGCTGGAACGAGACATGTACACTTTCTCCTCGTCAAATTACGCACCGGAAAGTACAGTGTCGTTTTATCCCATAAAGCTCTTGCAAGCATGTATGCTTCGATGAGTCACCCAATATTTCCTTGAAACAAGTTATCAGGGGAGAGCGCGAACGCAGTCCCCCACTACCAGAAATTATGCAATCGAGATTCCCACATTTGGGGAATTCGCAGGGGTCAGCACAACCGGAGTGCAATGGCTGAGCCTCGCCCTGGGTGAACCACCTTCTTGATCATGGTGTCTCCCTTGCCAGGTAAGTATGAGTTGTACATGTCGGAGGTGAGGAAGTCACTCTAGTGCATACGCTTTGGGTGGACGGTGCGGTCACTGTAGCGACTGGGAATAGCGCTTGCAATTGAAGAGCGCATAAAGAAAATGTTTGTTGAGCTGCGGATAGAACTGCAGAAAAGCGCTTAATTGTATATTACTTGATTGAAATATGTGCCCTTCCGGTTTCCCATCATACACAGTGCGGTATAAATAATTCTTTTTTTTCTTTTTTTTTTTAAATCAGTCAATTCTACATCCTTGAATGCATGTCTGATATCCCAAGGCAAGCGACAGGCAAATTACTTTACCCCAAATGATTGTACAACGAAGCCGGTTCAGACACATCGAGAAAAATGGATTATCTTTACATCCATATATTGGTGCCGTTCGCGGGGCAAGTTATCAGGGCTGAAGCCTAAATAACGGGGACGGTATGAGCGAATGGGAGAAAGCTGGAACGAGACATGTACACTTTCTCCTCGTCAAATTACGCACCGGAATGTACAGTGTCGTTTTATCCCATAAAGCTCTTGCAAGCATGTATGCTTCGATGAGTCACCCAATATTTCCTTGAAACAAGTTATCAGGGGAGAGCGCGAACGCAGTCCCCCACTACCAGAAATTATGCAATCGAGATTCCCACATTTGGGGAATTCGCAGGGGTCAGCACAACCGGAGTGCAATGGCTGAGCCTCGCCCTGGGTGAACCACCTTCTTGATCATGGTGTCTCCCTTGCCAGGTAAGTATGAGTTGTACATGTCGGAGGTGAGGAAGTCACTCTAGTGCATACGCTTTGGGTGGACGGTGCGGTCACTGTAGCGACTGGGAATAGCGCTTGCAATTGAAGAGCGCATAAAGAAAATGTTTGTTGAGCTGCGGATAGAACTGCAGAAAAGCGCTTAATTGTATATTACTTGATTGAAATATGTGCCCTTCCGGTTTCCCATCATACACAGTGCGGTATAAATAATTCATTTTTTTCTTTTTTTTTTTAAATCAGTCAATTCTACATCCTTGAATGCATGTCTGATATCCCAAGGCAAGCGACAGGCAAATTACTTTACCCCAAATGATTGTACAACGAAGCCGGTTCAGACACATCGAGAAAAATGGATTATCTTTACATCCATATATTGGTGCCGTTCGCGGGGCAAGTTATCAGGGCTGAAGCCTAAATAACGGGGACGGTATGAGCGAATGGGAGAAAGCTGGAACGAGACATGTACACTTTCTCCTCGTCAAATTACGCACCGGAATGTACAGTGTCGTTTTATCCCATAAAGCTCTTGCAAGCATGTATGCTTCGATGAGTCACCCAATATTTCCTTGAAACAAGTTATCAGGGGAGAGCGCGAACGCAGTCCCCCACTACCAGAAATTATGCAATCGAGATTCCCACATTTGGGGAATTCGCAGGGGTCAGCACAACCGGAGTGCAATGGCTGAGCCTCGCCCTGGGTGAACCACCTTCTTGATCATGGTGTCTCCCTTGCCAGGTAAGTATGAGTTGTACATGTCGGAGGTGAGGAAGTCACTCTAGTGCATACGCTTTGGGTGGACGGTGCGGTCACTGTAGCGACTGGGAATAGCGCTTGCAATTGAAGAGCGCATAAAGAAAATGTTTGTTGAGCTGCGGATAGAACTGCAGAAAAGCGCTTAATTGTATATTACTTGATTGAAATATGTGCCCTTCCGGTTTCCCATCATACACAGTGCGGTATAAATAATTCATTTTTTTTTTTTTTTAAATCAGTCATTTCTACATCCTTGAATGCATGTCTGATATCCCAAGGCAAGCGACAGGCAAATTACTTTACCCCAAATGATTGTACAACGAAGCCGGTTCAGACACATCGAGAAAAATGGATTATCTTTACATCCATATATTGGTGCCGTTCGCGGGGCAAGTTATCAGGGCTGAAGCCTAAATAACGGGGACGGTATGAGCGAATGGGAGAAAGCTGGAACGAGACAGGTACACTTTCTCCTCGTCAAATTACGCACCAGAAAGTACAGTGTCTTTTTATCCCATAAAGCTCTTGCAAGCATGTATGCTTCGATGAGTCACCCAATATTTCCTTGAAACAAGTTATCAGGGGAGAGCGCGAACGCAGTCCCCCACTACCAGAAATTATGCAATCGAGATTCCCACATTTGGGGAATTCGCAGGGGTCAGCACAACCGGAGTGCAATGGCTGAGCCTCGCCCTGGGTGAACCACCTTCTTGATCATGGTGTCTCCCTTGCCAGGTAAGTATGAGTTGTACATGTCGGAGGTGAGGAAGTCACTCTAGTGCATACGCTTTGGGTGGACGGTGCGGTCACTGTAGCGACTGGGAATAGCGCTTGCAATTGAAGAGCGCATAAAGAAAATGTTTGTTGAGCTGCGGATAGAACTGCGGAAAAGCGCTTAATTGTATATTACTTGATTGAAATATGTGCCCTTCCGGTTTCCCATCATACACAGTGCGGTATAAATAATTCATTTTTTTTTTTTTTTAAATCAGTCATTTCTACATCCTTGAATGCATGTCTGATATCCCAAGGCAAGCGACAGGCAAATTACTTTACCCCAAATGATTGTACAACGAAGCCGGTTCAGACACATCGAGAAAAATGGATTATCTTTACATCCATATATTGGTGCCGTTCGCGGGGCAAGTTATCAGGGCTGAAGCCTAAATAACGGGGACGGTATGAGCGAATGGGAGAAAGCTGGAACGAGACAGGTACACTTTCTCCTCGTCAAATTACGCACCGGAAAGTACAGTGTCGTTTTATCCCATAAAGCTCTTGCAAGCATGTATGCTTCGATGAGTCACCCAATATTTCCTTGAAACAAGTTATCAGGGGAGAGCGCGAACGCAGTCCCCCACTACCAGAAATTATGCAATCGAGATTCCCACATTTGGGGAATTCGCAGGGGTCAGCACAACCGGAGTGCAATGGCTGAGCCTCGCCCTGGGTGAACCACCTTCTTGATCATGGTGTCTCCCTTGCCAGGTAAGTATGAGTTGTACATGTCGGAGGTGAGGAAGTCACTCTAGTGCATACGCTTTGGGTGGACGGTGCGGTCACTGTAGCGACTGGGAATAGCGCTTGCAATTGAAGAGCGCATAAAGAAAATGTTTGTTGAGCTGCGGATAGAACTGCAGAAAAGCGCTTAATTGTATATTACTTGATTGAAATATGTGCCCTTCCGGTTTCCCATCATACACAGTGCGGTATAAATAATTCTTTTTTTTCTTTTTTTTTTTAAATCAGTCAATTCTACATCCTTGAATGCATGTCTGATATCCCAAGGCAAGCGACAGGCAAATTACTTTACCCCAAATGATTGTACAACGAAGCCGGTTCAGACACATCGAGAAAAATGGATTATCTTTACATCCATATATTGGTGCCGTTCGCGGGGCAAGTTATCAGGGCTGAAGCCTAAATAACGGGGACGGTATGAGCGAATGGGAGAAAGCTGGAACGAGACATGTACACTTTCTCCTCGTCAAATTACGCACCGGAAAGTACAGTGTCGTTTTATCCCATAAAGCTCTTGCAAGCATGTATGCTTCGATGAGTCACCCAATATTTCCTTGAAACAAGTTATCAGGGGAGAGCGCGAACGCAGTCCCCCACTACCAGAAATTATGCAATCGAGATTCCCACATTTGGGGAATTCGCAGGGGTCAGCACAACCGGAGTGCAATGGCTGAGCCTCGCCCTGGGTGAACCACCTTCTTGATCATGGTGTCTCCCTTGCCAGGTAAGTATGAGTTGTACATGTCGGAGGTGAGGAAGTCACTCTAGTGCATACGCTTTGGGTGGACGGTGCGGTCACTGTAGCGACTGGGAATAGCGCTTGCAATTGAAGAGCGCATAAAGAAAATGTTTGTTGAGCTGCGGATAGAACTGCAGAAAAGCGCTTAATTGTATATTACTTGATTGAAATATGTGCCCTTCCGGTTTCCCATCATACACAGTGCGGTATAAATAATTCATTTTTTTTTTTTTTTTAAATCAGTCATTTCTACATCCTTGAATGCATGTCTGATATCCCAAGGCAAGCGACAGGCAAATTACTTTACCCCAAATGATTGTACAACGAAGCCGGTTCAGACACATCGAGAAAAATGGATTATCTTTACATCCATATATTGGTGCCGTTCGCGGGGCAAGTTATCAGGGCTGAAGCCTAAATAACGGGGACGGTATGAGCGAATGGGAGAAAGCTGGAACGAGACAGGTACACTTTCTCCTCGTCAAATTACGCACCGGAAAGTACAGTGTCGTTTTATCCCATAAAGCTCTTGCAAGCATGTATGCTTCGATGAGTCACCCAATATTTCCTTGAAACAAGTTATCAGGGGAGAGCGCGAACACAGTCCCCCACTACCAGAAATTATGCAATCGAGATTCCCACATTTGGGGAATTCGCAGGGGTCAGCACAACCGGAGTGCAATGGCTGAGCCTCGCCCTGGGTGAACCACCTTCTTGATCATGGTGTCTCCCTTGCCAGGTAAGTATGAGTTGTACATGTCGGAGGTGAGGAAGTCACTCTAGTGCATACGCTTTGGGTGGACGGTGCGGTCACTGTAGCGACTGGGAATAGCGCTTGCAATTGAAGAGCGCATAAAGAAAATGTTTGTTGAGCTGCGGATAGAACTGCAGAAAAGCGCTTAATTGTATATTACTTGATTGAAATATGTGCCCTTCCGGTTTCCCATCATACACAGTGCGGTATAAATAATTCTTTTTTTTCTTTTTTTTTTTAAATCAGTCAATTCTACATCCTTGAATGCATGTCTGATATCCCAAGGCAAGCGACAGGCAAATTACTTTACCCCAAATGATTGTACAACGAAGCCGGTTCAGACACATCGAGAAAAATGGATTATCTTTACATCCATATATTGGTGCCGTTCGCGGGGCAAGTTATCAGGGCTGAAGCCTAAATAACGGGGACGGTATGAGCGAATGGGAGAAAGCTGGAACGAGACATGTACACTTTCTCCTCGTCAAATTACGCACCGGAAAGTACAGTGTCGTTTTATCCCATAAAGCTCTTGCAAGCATGTATGCTTCGATGAGTCACCCAATATTTCCTTGAAACAAGTTATCAGGGGAGAGCGCGAACGCAGTCCCCCACTACCAGAAATTATGCAATCGAGATTCCCACATTTGGGGAATTCGCAGGGGTCAGCACAACCGGAGTGCAATGGCTGAGCCTCGCCCTGGGTGAACCACCTTCTTGATCATGGTGTCTCCCTTGCCAGGTAAGTATGAGTTGTACATGTCGGAGGTGAGGAAGTCACTCTAGTGCATACGCTTTGGGTGGACGGTGCGGTCACTGTAGCGACTGGGAATAGCGCTTGCAATTGAAGAGCGCATAAAGAAAATGTTTGTTGAGCTGCGGATAGAACTGCAGAAAAGCGCTTAATTGTATATTACTTGATTGAAATATGTGCCCTTCCGGTTTCCCATCATACACAGTGCGGTATAAATAATTCATTTTTTTTTTTTTTTTAAATCAGTCATTTCTACATCCTTGAATGCATGTCTGATATCCCAAGGCAAGCGACAGGCAAATTACTTTACCCCAAATGATTGTACAACGAAGCCAGTTCAGACACATCGAGAAAAATGGATTATCTTTACATCCATATATTGGTGCCGTTCGCGGGGCAAGTTATCAGGGCTGAAGCCTAAATAACGGGGACGGTATGAGCGAATGGGAGAAAGCTGGAACGAGACAGGTACACTTTCTCCTCGTCAAATTACGCACCGGAAAGTACAGTGTAGTTTTATCCCATAAAGCTCTTGCAAGCATGTATGCTTCGATGAGTCACCCAATATTTCCTTGAAACAAGTTATCAGGGGAGAGCGCGAACACAGTCCCCCACTACCAGAAATTATGCAATCGAGATTCCCACATTTGGGGAATTCGCAGGGGTCAGCACAACCGGAGTGCAATGGCTGAGCCTCGCCCTGGGTGAACCACCTTCTTGATCATGGTGTCTCCCTTGCCAGGTAAGTATGAGTTGTACATGTCGGAGATGAGGAAGTCACTCTAGTGCATACGCTTTGGGTGGACGGTGCGGTCACTGTAGCGACTGGGAATAGCGCTTGCAATTGAAGAGCGCATAAAGAAAATGTTTGTTGAGCTGCGGATAGAACTGCGGAAAAGCGCTTAATTGTATATTACTTGATTGAAATATGTGCCCTTCCGGTTTCCCATCATACACAGTGCGGTATAAATAATTCATTTTTTTTTTTTTTTAAATCAGTCATTTCTACATCCTTGAATGCATGTCTGATATCCCAAGGCAAGCGACAGGCAAATTACTTTACCCCAAATGATTGTACAACGAAGCCGGTTCAGACACATCGAGAAAAATGGATTATCTTTACATCCATATATTGGTGCCGTTCGCGGGGCAAGTTATCAGGGCTGAAGCCTAAATAACGGGGACGGTATGAGCGAATGGGAGAAAGCTGGAACGAGACAGGTACACTTTCTCCTCGTCAAATTACGCACCGGAAAGTACAGTGTCGTTTTATCCCATAAAGCTCTTGCAAGCATGTATGCTTCGATGAGTCACCCAATATTTCCTTGAAACAAGTTATCAGGGGAGAGCGCGAACGCAGTCCCCCACTACCAGAAATTATGCAATCGAGATTCCCACATTTGGGGAATTCGCAGGGGTCAGCACAACCGGAGTGCAATGGCTGAGCCTCGCCCTGGGTGAACCACCTTCTTGATCATGGTGTCTCCCTTGCCAGGTAAGTATAAGTTGTACATGTCAGAGGTGAGGAAGTCACTCTAGTGCATACGCTTTGGGTGGACGGTGCGGTCACTGTAGCGACTGGGAATAGCGCTTGCAATTGAAGAGCGCATATAGAAAATGTTTGTTGAGCTGCGGATAGAACTGCGGAAAAGCGCTTAATTGTATATTACTTGATTGAAATATGTGCCCTTCCGGTTTCCCATCATACACAGTGCGGTATAAATAATTCATTTTTTTTTTTTTTTTAAATCAGTCATTTCTACATCCTTGAATGCATGTCTGATATCCCAAGGCAAGCGACAGGCAAATTACTTTACCCCAAATGATTGTACAACGAAGCCGGTTCAGACACATCGAGAAAAATGGATTATCTTTACATCCAAATATTGGTGCCGTTCGCGGGGCAAGTTATCAGGGCTGAAGCCTAAATAACGGGGACGGTATGAGCGAATGGGAGAAAGCTGGAACGAGACAGGTACACTTTCTCCTCGTCAAATTACGCACCGGAAAGTACAGTGTCGTTTTATCCCATAAAGCTCTTGCAAGCATGTATGCTTCGATGAGTCACCCAATATTTCCTTGAAACAAGTTATCAGGGGAGAGCGCGAACGCAGTCCCCCACTACCAGAAATTATGCAATCGAGATTCCCACATTTGGGGAATTCGCAGGGGTCAGCACAACCGGAGTGCAATGGCTGAGCCTCGCCCTGGGTGAACCACCTTCTTGATCATGGTGTCTCCCTTGCCAGGTAAGTATGAGTTGTACATGTCGGAGGTGAGGAAGTCACTCTAGTGCATACGCTTTGGGTGGACGGTGCGGTCACTGTAGCGACTGGGAATAGCGCTTGCAATTGAAGAGCGCATAAAGAAAATGTTTGTTGAGCTGCGGATAGAACTGCGGAAAAGCGCTTAATTGTATATTACTTGATTGAAATATGTGCCCTTCCGGTTTCCCATCATACACAGTGCGGTATAAATAATTCACTTTTTTTTTTTTTTTAAATCAGTCATTTCTACATCCTTGAATGCATGTCTGATATCCCAAGGCAAGCGACAGGCAAATTACTTTACCCCAAATGATTGTACAACGAAGCCGGTTCAGACACATCGAGAAAAATGGATTATCTTTACATCCATATATTGGTGCCGTTCGCGGGGCAAGTTATCAGGGCTGAAGCCTAAATAACGGGGACGGTATGAGCGAATGGGAGAAAGCTGGAACGAGACAGGTACACTTTCTCCTCGTCAAATTACGCACCGGAAAGTACAGTGTAGTTTTATCCCATAAAGCTCTTGCAAGCATGTATGCTTCGATGAGTCACCCAATATTTCCTTGAAACAAGTTATCAGGGGAGAGCGCGAACGCAGTCCCCCACTACCAGAAATTATGCAATCGAGATTCCCACATTTGGGGAATTCGCAGGGGTCAGCACAACCGGAGTGCAATGGCTGAGCCTCGCCCTGGGTGAACCACCTTCTTGATCATGGTGTCTCCCTTGCCAGGTAAGTATGAGTTGTACATGTCGGAGGTGAGGAAGTCACTCTAGTGCATACGCTTTGGGTGGACGGTGCGGTCACTGTAGCGACTGGGAATAGCGCTTGCAATTGAAGAGCGCATAAAGAAAATGTTTGTTGAGCTGCGGATAGAACTGCAGAAAAGCGCTTAATTGTATATTACTTGATTGAAATATGTGCCCTTCCGGTTTCCCATCATACACAGTGCGGTATAAATAATTCTTTTTTTTCTTTTTTTTTTTAAATCAGTCAATTCTACATCCTTGAATGCATGTCTGATATTCCAAGGCAAGCGACAGGCAAATTACTTTACCCCAAATGATTGTACAACGAAGCCGGTTCAGACACATCGAGAAAAATGGATTATCTTTACATCCATATATTGGTGCCGTTCGCGGGGCAAGTTATCAGGGCTGAAGCCTAAATAACGGGGACGGTATGAGCGAATGGGAGAAAGCTGGAACGAGACATGTACACTTTCTCCTCGTCAAATTACGCACCGGAATGTACAGTGTCGTTTTATCCCATAAAGCTCTTGCAAGCATGTATGCTTCGATGAGTCACCCAATATTTCCTTGAAACAAGTTATCAGGGGAGAGCGCGAACGCAGTCCCCCACTACCAGAAATTATGCAATCGAGATTCCCACATTTGGGGAATTCGCAGGGGTCAGCACAACCGGAGTGCAATGGCTGAGCCTCGCCCTGGGTGAACCACCTTCTTGATCATGGTGTCTCCCTTGCCAGGTAAGTATGAGTTGTACATGTCGGAGGTGAGGAAGTCACTCTAGTGCATACGCTTTGGGTGGACGGTGCGGTCACTGTAGCGACTGGGAATAGCGCTTGCAATTGAAGAGCGCATAAAGAAAATGTTTGTTGAGCTGCGGATAGAACTGCGGAAAAGCGCTTAATTGTATATTACTTGATTGAAATATGTGCCCTTCCGGTTTCCCATCATACACAGTGCGGTATAAATAATTCATTTTTTTTTTTTTTTTAAATCAGTCATTTCTACATCCTTGAATGCATGTCTGATATCCCAAGGCAAGCGACAGGCAAATTACTTTACCCCAAATGATTGTACAACGAAGCCGGTTCAGACACATCGAGAAAAATGGATTATCTTTACATCCATATATTGGTGCCGTTCGCGGGGCAAGTTATCAGGGCTGAAGCCTAAATAACGGGGACGGTATGAGCGAATGGGAGAAAGCTGGAACGAGACAGGTACACTTTCTCCTCGTCAAATTACGCACCGGAAAGTACAGTGTCGTTTTATCCCATAAAGCTCTTGCAAGCATGTATGCTTCGATGAGTCACCCAATATTTCCTTGAAACAAGTTATCAGGGGAGAGCACGAACGCAGTCCCCCACTACCAGAAATTATGCAATCGAGATTCCCACATTTGGGGAATTCGCAGGGGTCAGCACAACCGGAGTGCAATGGCTGAGCCTCGCCCTGGGTGAACCACCTTCTTGATCATGGTGTCTCCCTTGCCAGGTAAGTATGAGTTGTACATGTCGGAGGTGAGGAAGTCACTCTAGTGCATACGCTTTGGGTGGACGGTGCGGTCACTGTAGCGACTGGGAATAGCGCTTGCAATTGAAGAGCGCATAAAGAAAATGTTTGTTGAGCTGCGGATAGAACTGCGGAAAAGCGCTTAATTGTATATTACTTGATTGAAATATGTGCCCTTCCGGTTTCCCATCATACACAGTGCGGTATAAATAATTCACTTTTTTTTTTTTTTTAAATCAGTCATTTCTACATCCTTGAATGCATGTCTGATATCCCAAGGCAAGCGACAGGCAAATTACTTTACCCCAAATGATTGTACAACGAAGCCGGTTCAGACACATCGAGAAAAATGGATTATCTTTACATCCATATATTGGTGCCGTTCGCGGGGCAAGTTATCAGGGCTGAAGCCTAAATAACGGGGACGGTATGAGCGAATGGGAGAAAGCTGGAACGAGACAGGTACACTTTCTCCTCGTCAAATTACGCACCGGAAAGTACAGTGTCGTTTTATCCCATAAAGCTCTTGCAAGCATGTATGCTTCGATGAGTCACCCAATATTTCCTTGAAACAAGTTATCAGGGGAGAGCGCGAACGCAGTCCCCCACTACCAGAAATTATGCAATCGAGATTCCCACATTTGGGGAATTCGCAGGGGTCAGCACAACCGGAGTGCAATGGCTGAGCCTCGCCCTGGGTGAACCACCTTCTTGATCATGGTGTCTCCCTTGCCAGGTAAGTATGAGTTGTACATGTCGGAGGTGAGGAAGTCACTCTAGTGCATACGCTTTGGGTGGACGGTGCGGTCACTGTAGCGACTGGGAATAGCGCTTGCAATTGAAGAGCGCATAAAGAAAATGTTTGTTGAGCTGCGGATAGAACTGCGGAAAAGCGCTTAATTGTATATTACTTGATTGAAATATGTGCCCTTCCGGTTTCCCATCATACACAGTGCGGTATAAATAATTCACTTTTTTTTTTTTTTTAAATCAGTCATTTCTACATCCTTGAATGCATGTCTGATATCCCAAGGCAAGCGACAGGCAAATTACTTTACCCCAAATGATTGTACAACGAAGCCGGTTCAGACACATCGAGAAAAATTGATTGTCTTTACATCCATATTTTGGTGCCGTTCGTGAGTGTTTGTAATTAATATTGAGCCATAAGATTTAATGTAATGTAATGTCTATTCATTGAAATGCATTTCTTGTAATGAAAATGTAGAATCTCAATAAAAGAACATTTCAATATGTACCATAATATAGCAAAACATTTAACCAAACAGAAAACAGCCTAGAGCAAATGGCTCTGCCTTTAAAACTAGCACAGACGAGTTTGCCAAAGAATAGTCTGCCGATATTCCGATATGCATTATGTAAGACCGATATGCATTATGTAAGATTTTTCATTGAGGACACAAGTCTTGGGCCATCATCAATGTCACATAAATACGCCGGGCCACAATGCCAGGGAGACGCGGGAGAGGAGGCCACATCCAGCAGAACTAAGACATTAATGATTTATCCCTTCAGAATTTAACTGCAGCATAGAGCTATTAAGTTCTTTAATTATTCAGAAGAAGCTGGCCATCTTTCTCCTCCAGTTCTCTAATGTGAAATGCAGTTGCAGCAGAGACCAACATTCTGCTATTATGATTGTTATGGTTTATGGGTGTGGTTACAGTGTGCTTCTTGGACATAATAAAGATGTTTATTTTGTTTAAGATAAAACAATAGAAACTACTCTGGTTGAGCACTAGCTGCTATAGCACTTTGACTACCTGTATCATAGAGCCAGAGTAACCTCCAATAGTCAAATGTCTAAATTGCAAACTGAACATGAGAGCTGTGTGTAGATTTCAGTTAGTATCAGTGAATGGGAAAATACATTTCCATACGTATACAGTACTAACAGGTATTATTACCCATTGCATTATTTCCACAGTATTTCCATTGCAGTGACATAATTCAGGGGCATTCTGCTGGGGGCATCACACACCTAATATTCCTAGATATCACAGATCGCAATTTGTGTCGGTTGGTATGCTGTGGATCTTGGGCAGTTCTTTTTTTCTCCACACTTTACTCTTGCCATCACTCTGGTACATGTTAATATTTTTCTGTATTTGTCCACAAGACCTTTTTCCAGAACACTGCGGGCTCTTTTAGGTACTTTTTAGAAAACTGCAAACCTAATACTGTTTTTGGGGCTAACTAGTGGTTTGAATTGTAGCCTCTGTAGTTCTGCTGGTGAAGTCTTCTGCGGATGGTTGTCTCTGAGACATCCACGCCGACCTGGAGAGTGTTCCTGATCTGTGGGACAGTTTGGGGGTTTTCTCAATCATGGTGAGCATTCTTCGGCCATCCACCGTAGTTCTTTTTTGGCCTACTAGGCCATTTGCAATTTCTGAGCTCACCAGTGCTTTTCTTTTTAATGATGTACCAAACCGTTGATTTTGGTAAGTGTAACCTGTGTTTCGGTATGAACACCGGTGACTAGAATATGTATATTTAATTCGGGTATGGACCAGATATCAGAAGATAAAGATTTGTTCAGGAGAGGGTGGGATGCACAAGCAAGAATTAATCACACAGAGAATGTTTTGTTCCTTTCTTCTTTGTTTTTCTTTTCTTTTCTCTTCCTTCAAATGTTCTTAGTTTTTTTTTAGAAAAGTAGAAAATCAACACATAACAATAACATTTTTAATGATTCAATGAGAATATCAGTAACTCTTAAATGCCAACAATCAACACCCTTTTCTTTAACAGTACAACCCAAGGCTTTTCAATTCTTGTGAGAGAATTATGACTAATTATTCATTTTCCCATATGGCTAGTTACTTTTAGAACCTCATCCCTGGTTCTAAACAGGGATTTACTATGTTATTTAACACCTTGCTTTTGTATTAATACTAAGTATTTTAGTTTAATATATTAGTTTTATTTTTATTTTTATTTTTTTTACTTTAATCTATTTTGGTATTACCCAGTAGGTCTTTTAGTTATAATTTACCTCTTTGTAGTTATTAAACCTAGAACATATTTTAACCAGAACTTATTCTGACATGGATTCAACCACAAGATTGTAAAGTACCAAAATCAAATATTCACATCCCAAAATCAAATATCAGTGATAATACATGAATACTCTGGATTCAAACATCAATAAACTTAAATAAGTAACATTACAAAAACAGTACCACACTCCACATGAGTGGATGAGGAGATTTGTGATGACTTAGTCTCAGTCCATGGACCAGGGTCCGTCCAGTGGTTCAAGTGTGTGTGGATGCAAAGGATCTGTTCTACCGAAATCCAGAAGGCACAATGCAGTGTCTCTCCTTTTTTCACTCAGATCAAATTAACAAAAGGAACATTGGGAATGGCTCGCCAGTCCACGCTCCACACAACTCCTCCAACAGAAGCGTAGCAGGACGAGGACGAAATCCAGGATCCAAAGGGAATGAACTCAACTCAACCAAAAAACCCGGCCTTGCAGAACAAAGCCACAAGAAATAATTTATACCCTTTCTCTGAATTGACCTCTTAATTTCAACTTTCAACATGCTTGTTTCATTGTAATCTCCTTTCTAATGTATTCAATAAAGATATTTGAATTCCATATCAATTCAAGTGTCAATTCTTTCCACTGAATACTAGTATTCACTCACCCGAATATTCATTTTATTCCAATGCTTTAGCTTAGCTTAGTTTAAACCGGAGATACTGTATCATTAGCTGGAGTTAGCTCATTTAACTCCACATTAGTAAGGCATATACACTCACCTGCCACTTTATTAGGTACACCTTACTAGTACTGGGTTGGACCCCATTTTGCCTTCAGAACTGTCTTAATTCTTTGTGGCATAGATTCAACAAGGTGCTGGAAACATTCCTCAGAGATTTTGGTCCATATTGACATGATAGCATCATTGCTGCAGATTTGTCGGCTGCACATCCATGATGCAAATTTCCTGTTCCACCACATCCCAAAGGCGCTCTATTGGATTGAGATCTGGTGACTGTGGAGACCACTGGAGTACAGTGAACTCATTGTCATGTTCAAGAAACCAGTTTGAGATGATTTGAGCTTTGTGACATGGCGTGTTATCCTGCTGGAAGTAGCCATCAGGAGATGGGTACACTGTGGTCATAAAGGGATGGACATGGTCAGCATCAACACTCAGGTAGGCTGTGGCGTTTAAACGATGCTCAATTGGTACTAAGGGGCCCAAAGTGTGCCAAGAAAATATCCCCCAAACCATTAGATATTTGCGTTAACGAGCAGTTGAACGGGTGTACTTAATAAAGTGGCCGGCGAGTGTATGTTGGTGGTGCTAACCATTGAATGCTATTGCTGTTGTCACGTTAGTTTGTGACTAGCGCTGCTAATATAATAAACATGCTGACTCACCAAAGGAAATATTTCCATGGTTACAGGAGCTTGGAACAGGAACTGTGGAAGGGTGATTCGGAGATTGTGGGTTCGTGGAAGGCTCGTATGTCTTTGAAAACTGAACTCCATAGATAACTTTGTTAGCTATGAGGCTATCTGCTAGCGGAGCTATGCTACTCCACACTCTAGTTCACTCGACGCTGGTCAAAGTAACACTAGTCTTTCATATTCTCAATAATGGAAGGAAGCAGTTCTAAGGAAAATTACTTTTAAAGCATGTCTTGACACACTGGCAGGAATCTTCAGCGCATAGTACATACACGGCCGATCAGTACGGGACCTAACACGGAAAAGACAGAGCGATATGATTTTTCCATGATCCAATGATGTATGGCGGATCTACACTTTTGATTGGTTAACTTACAACAAGACTAGGGTTCTCATTGGTTGACTGAATAGTTTCTCAATTATGCAAAACGAATGAAATACTGTTAAATAATAATGATGTCATCCACAAATCACCTTTCCAAGTTCTTACTATTTATTTAACTCACTTCATAATACTTCATAATTGAAGTGCATTATTAATAGGCTCTATTTGTCTGGGTTACATAAGCCTAAGGTTTGGGCTGTTTCTGATAGATTTGTTCCGAGTTATATGTTTTTATATGTTTTTATTTGCATCTGTTTTATCTGCACATTTGTAAAACACTTTGTAACACTGTTTAACCCTTTAGATCTGAATATAATTCTAGAACATACCTGCAGTTTACTGGGTTTTTGCCTTAAATTATTCTATGTCTGAAATAATGGTGAATAATTCAACATCTAAGGATAAATGTCAAATACAAGTTAATTTACTTTTAAAGATGAGAGGCTA
Source organism: Argentina silus (assembly GCF_951799395.1). Classification (NCBI taxonomy): domain Eukaryota; kingdom Metazoa; phylum Chordata; class Actinopteri; order Argentiniformes; family Argentinidae; genus Argentina; species Argentina silus. Next base: position 6,798,577 of record NC_139665.1, read on the forward strand.
AACTTAATTTTCATATTAGAATCTCCTTCACAATTTCTCATAAATCCTAACCACACTATCAGATGGTATGGTATCATTGGGACAGCAATACAACTCATTACAACTAAAAGAAGACAAGAAATAAACCTGGCAGACTAGTCATTATTGATACCAATTGATTTGCCAGTTAATATAAAACTAATTTGGTGAAAAATCTACAGATGAAAACATTAGCTACCTAGCCAGCTACAGTATGGCTCTCACCTAAATTACCTGCCTACACTCACAGCCCTGAATTACACACTACACTGGATTATTGGCTCTAATATGAACAATTACAGGACAGAAATTGATCACCAAAGATACAGCAATCTTGTCATGGTTTTCACCTGCATTTTACTTTCAGACCATGGATGGGAGATCGCCTGGGAATACCCAGATCATGAAGGAGGTTCACCCAGTATCTATGACAAAGTTATAAGAGTAGTTTGCCTGTCCTGTTCTAATAACAAGCAAAGACAAAACAAGAAGATTGGTGCCCCATTAGGACTACAGCAATGTCTACCATATTGATGGTTGTTGGTGTGGTCATCGGTATTGGTTATATTTTTCATAATGTTTTTGTTAAAGGAAAGATATGCACCAGTAAAGCGAAACTACACGGTAAAACCGTCATTGTGACTGGTAAGTCCTTTTCTAGTGTTTTTCTAAGTGTGCGTGTGTGCCAGGATCTTCCAGCATCAACTTAGGAATTTAGTTGTATCTACATCATGCTGTTTTCCTTCATGAACTAAGTGCCAACTTCTGCACGACGTCTGCACGGTGTTGCCACCCATTTTCACAGACTATGCTTTTATTGGTTTTATTGGAACAATCCATTCCATGCATTACAATGAGCCCGTCCTCTGATTTCTATCTCCACCAGCCTAACACTGCATAACACTCCCTAACGCATAACATATAGCGAAAGAAAGCCACTGCTCCCTCTGAGTGACGGGGGCAACTTATGGTAATTTAGGTAAACGTTAAACCAGGCAAGAAATCAATCATACTTAATCACTCAGTAGACAACATAAATGCAGTTCATTGATTTAAAGGGGTAGTTTCTGGCATTCTTTATAGATCTGTTGACATAACCAAAATGGTTAAAAAAAAATATCTACTACAATATCTACTATTATGTCAATGATTAACCAACAAATCAATCACAATGCAGCTCTGTTTGCCTATTCTTGCCTCCTCAACTCCAGGAAGTAACACGGGCATTGGGAAGATGACAGCCATAGATCTGGCCAGTAGGGGTGCCAGAGTCATCCTGGCCTGCCGCAGTAAACAGAGAGCTGAGGCTGCCCTCGCTGACATCAAGAGGGTGAGGAGAAATAACGCTGGAGGACCTATTTGTTGATTTATGTGATACATATGATATGTGATACAAATGCATTCATCCAATATGTGTTGATGGAAGATAGGTCTTGTGTAATGTTTAGATAGATAGATAGATAGATAGATAGATAGATAGATACATACATACATACATACATACATACATACATACATACATACATACATACATACATACATACACTCACCAAGCACTATTAGGAACACTAATACTAATACCGCAAATTAACAGCACCTCAGATTAGAGCCCACATAAATGCTTCACAGTGGAATGACAAGATTGAGGAGGATAGAAGGAGAAGAACAGAAGACAAAATGAGAAGACAAGAAGAGGAAATACAGAAAAAGGAGAAAGTTGAGGGCGAGGAGGAGGAGAAGCTGGAAAGTGATGAAGAATGGTCAGAGACCGACTATAGTGAGAGTGACCAAAGTGAGGATGATGATGAGGATGGCGAAGTTGACTAGTTGACAAAACTAGTGCTAATAAGAGGAATGACAAAAGTGCAGAGGAATGCAAAGATAATGAGAATTGCATGAGCGAGCAAATATACCAAAAGGATGAGAAGAAAGACAGGAATGAGGAAAAGAGAGGACCACCAGAGTGATAGGGAAAAAGACAGAAACCACAAGAAATTGATGACAGTGAAAAAAGGGGTATGAGGAGATGAAAGTGGATCTCCACACTGATGAAACACGGGTAGATGAGGAAGATACTAGCAAAAGAAAACCAAAACATGGAGAGGAAAAACTGTGTGGGGAGTATAAGGCAGCTATTTTTATATTATATTTATATTATTTTTTATATTGGTTGATAGTTCATCCAAATGTTGTCATTCTTTCATCTTGCGTCAGGGGGGACTGCAACCTACAATAAGCCTTCTTTACTTTGCTACAGCCATCACAGGCTGACATTGGCATTCACTGCCACTACAATGGAAATCAATGTTGCCCACATTGGCCCATGCTAACATCAATCAAAAGTAACCTCAACAACCTCAACCTCTACTGTAACAAAGTGATAAAGGCTTATCAAAGGTTACAGATGCTCCTGGCCCACAGTCTTCTTCCAAAATAAGAAAAAGATACAATAATGATGGAATGGGTGGACTATGGCTTTAAAAGACCCAGAAAACAACTGAAATATAGTATCATGAAAAGAAAGAGGTCCCCCAGACTGATGAAGAATTATGCCAAAAATAGAAGTGAGACTCAAACCAACCAGTACAAACCAAGAAAAAAAAATATATACTGTGAAAAGGAGGAGCAGGTGAAAGAATGAAAGGACATGGAGAAAACAAGAGCGCAAAGCAAAACATCCAATCACAGTGCAAAGGTAACTAGTGAACAGGAGAGGAGTCCCATCACACAATTACTTATAGGGTTACAGGATACAATTTTAGTGTTTCTTCTTGTTTCTTCTTAATTCACGGCACTACAGTGATTTTTTATGAAGAAGATGTATTCACTCATTGGCGTGGGGTCCAACGTAAAGTTTCACTGCCAGAGGGCGGCAGTTTCCACCTTATTCCTTACACCGGTCCGTTCCATTTCAATCCGTGAGAGGGAGTGTACGAGTGCATACTTGTCTTTGTACGTGAAAAAAGATGAGTTAATCTTCAGGTCTGACCGCCAGAGGGCAGCAGCAGTCCTGTTGTCAAATCATGATGATCTCTTTGTCTGTCTGTTCCTCTGCCTCTCTCTCTGTCTCTCTCTTTCTCTTTGTCTCTCTGTTCCTCTGCCTCTCTCTCTCTCTCTCTTTCTCTTTGTCTCTCTGTTCCTCTGCATCTCTCTCTCTCCCACAGTGTGGATCACAATGAAGAGGTCTGGGTAACACCACAGCTGCTAAAGAAGTAAATTCACAAAAAAAACAATCATCACTAAACACATAAATGCATGGACACACACACACACACACATACAGACACAGAGACACACACACCTGGCCTAAAGAATATACAGATTTATTGAATGTAACTGTTATAAAGTCCATGTTGCTGGTCCTTTCCCTGGCGACACCCTCCACCAATCTGCACACGCTCAGTCCGCCCCTGTGTATGTGTGTGTGTGTGTGTGTGTGTGTGTGTGTGTGTGTGTGTGTGTGTGTGTGTGTGTGTGTGTTCTCTCCCTCCAGGTACTGAGTGATTGTCTGAAGATCATCCAACAGCAGCAGTACCAGCTGTCCACAGAGATGCTCCGCTCCCTTCTACCCTGATCTAACAACTACCACACCCCCACTCTCCAAAGCTAACTGCCTATCTGTCTTACTGGCGATATTATGTATGAATGCCTTCAATCGCCAGAGAGGAACGTCTTTTGACAAATAGTGTTTTTGGAGGAACAAATCACCTTCATAATTCATCTATCTTTTTATAAAATTGTATTTCTATAAAATTGTATTTGTATAAAAGTAGCAGAAAATGAAAATGTAAATAAAGCAAGATTTACAGAAGTTTAAAATGTGTCTTCGTCCTGCCTATGCAGTGCTAATGCTACATACAGGTGCATTGTTCCTGTCTGGGACACCACCACGTCATGTGTTTTCATTCTGCCTGTACTAATGTTATGCTAATGCTATGCTAATCCTAATGCTACATACATGGTTCCAGTCTGGGACACCAGCATGTTATGCGTCTTCATTCTGTGTATGCTATGCTATGTTAATGCTAATGCTACATACATGGTTCCTGCCTGGGACACTGTCTGAAGTGCAGCTATGTGGCGACACTCAGAGTAAACACATGACCAGCTACATCAATACATGAGCACTGAGTATAAACACGTCTTAGTACAACTATATACATTCACCAGCCACTTTATTAGGTACACCTTGCTAGTACTGGGTTGGACCCCCTTTTGTAGCCCATCTGCTTCAAGGTTCGACGTGTTGTGCATTCAGAGATAGTCTTCTGCATACCTTGGTTGTAACAAGTGGTTATTTGAGTAACTGTTGCTTTTCTATCATCTCGAACCAGTCTGGCCATTCTCCTCTGACCTCTGGCATCAACAAGGCATTTTCGCCCAAAGAACTGCCGCTCACTGGATATTTTCTCTTTTTCGGACCATTCTCTGTAAACCCTAGAGATGGTTGTGCGTGAAAATCACAGTAGATCAGCAGTTTCTGGAATACTCAGACCAGCCTGTCTGGCACCAACAACCATGCCACGTTCAAAGTCACTTAAATCACCTTTCTTCCACATTCTGATTCTCGGTTTGAACTTCAGCAGGTCGTCTTGCCCATGTCTACATGCCTAAATGCATTGAGTTGCTGCCATGTGATTGGCTGATTAGATATTTGCGTTACCGAGCAGTTGAACAGGTGTACCTAATAAAGTGGCCGGTGAGTGTACATGTCTAAGAACATACATGTACGCGCCATTGATGCCTTAGGAAACAAAGGTACAGAATAGATAACAAATATAATTTTAAGCAAATATCTGACCTACTACACAATTATTATTTCCCATAAATGTACAGCTGTGTAAATGTATAATGTGCAGGTCTTGGAGGCGGTCCTAAGGCTTGTACATCCCATGGAAGGTGACTGGGATGATGGTGTCCACCTCAGCGCGGGCCACCTCCGTCAGGTCTCTGGCGTTGAGGATGAGGAGGAAACCCGGTCTCTGGGCGGCACCAGGCTTCACCACGATACTCAGCAGCACTCCTGGGGTCGGAGGGGGGGGGGCATTAATATTACATGGCAGAACTGTCGGGGGGGGGGGGGTGGGTGGGTGTCTGCTGGTACTGACACACAGAGAAGATGGTGTTTTTACCGTCGTCTTCCTCAGTGGCGTCCGGCGTCTGGACGAAGATCGGCTCGGAGGGATAGGACTCCGCCTCCTGCCACACCCACATCTGCTTGGTCTGCACGTTCAGCTTACAGATCTGCAGAAACGGGTTCAGACGGGGAGCTATATCAGAGCGGAGCCTTCCAATTACGCCAAACCTAATGTATTACCATTTTCATTAAACTTGTTAAACCGGCGTAGAGTGTCCTGACTGAATTGATATGACGCTCACCTTGTCAGGTATGAAGTGGTTGAGGCCCAGTCCATACGCATAGCTGTAGCTCTTCCCACTGCACATGCTGTAGTTGATCTGAGGGAACTCAAATGCTGCCGCGATGAAGATGAACATCATCATCATCATCATCCTCATCATCATCAAGTCAAGATACATGTTACATATGCCTCTTTAACGTCTATCTGTCTGTCTGTCCGTGTCTGTGTGTGTGTCCGTGCCTGTGTATGTCTGTGTGTGTCCATGTGTGTCTGCCTGTGTGTGTGTGTGTGTGTGTCTCTGTCTGTCCGTCTGTCGGTGTCTGTGTCTGTGTCCGTGCCTGTATGTGTGTGTGTGTGTGTGTGTGTGTCCATGCGTGTGTGCCTGTGTGTGTGTGTGTGTGTGTGTGTGTGGGGGGGGGGGGGGGTTGCGTACCCTGACGTGGCCCAGAGAACAGAACCTCAGGTTCCAGCCAAATGGTTCCATCACTCCGCATCACAGCGGTGGCAGTGGTGTAGGGCAGGGACACCAGGTTCTTCCCCTGCTCCTCCTAGGAGACAGGACACAGTGGTGGGGTCAGGGGTCAGGGCTAGTGTTAGGGCTAGGGCTAGGGTTATGGTTAGGGTATCTCACCCTGTGGATGTCTATAGGCAGCACGTATCTGCGGACTTCCGGCTGAGGAGCCCTCAGGGCCGCCTTCTTCAACTCCTCCCAGTTCTTCCTCAGGTTGGCCAGGTACAGGTAGTTATATACAAACTCATATCTGGAACACACAGTTACAGGGAGTTAACACACACACACACACACGTACACATGTACGCACCCACACACGCACGCACACACACACACAGGGAGTTAACCACAAACTCAAACCATGTATACAACACACACACACACACACACACACACACACACACACACACACACACACCACACAGCCCCCCCCGCCCCCTCCCTAAGCATACCCCTTCCACGTGCAGAGGTCGACCACGATGAAGCCGTCCTCTTCGTAAGTGTTGATGTGGTGGAAGAGGTTGAAGGAGGACGTCCTGAACCGGTGGTTGATGTACTCTGCCGGCTCCTTCTGGGCCAGGTGGAACCACGACTACACACACACACACACACACACACACACACACACAGGGGGATGTGACAACATAAGGCAAGACAAGGAAACGATGGTGTAGGTCAAAATAGTTAGTCACTTTACTGGAGAGGTATCAACAGTATGGTACAAAGGAACACTTGAGAAAATAAGTCTTTGACTAGGGATGTACTACTGCAAAGAATCAACAGAAAACACCTCTTTTAATGGAAGTCTAAACCTCTTCTGCTGAAAGCCCTATTTAACTAATTTCTGCCTAAAAACCAGACCCAAACTAAACTGCTTATGACATTAGAAATATGATGATCAGATGCAAAAGCAGGATGCCATTTCATAGGTAATACCTTGAAGTTTTGTGTGGATATGCTCAGATCATAGTTCAGAACAGACTACACTTGACAAGGACATAAAGTAATCAATAAAGAAATTAAAGCAGAATTTGGGGATGTATTTGGGCCTCTCCAGCTTAGTCAGGATGTAAAACACCTGTGTGTCAATTAGTGTCTTGGGTGGTCTCTGCCGCCCTCCGCTGGTTAGATGGAACCATGACAGGGGAGGACGGGGGAAGGTGAGGAACATCCACTGATATTGTCCAGATCAGAGATAAGACGATGGTGGGGGAAGACGTTTGTAAATTTGAAATTAGTCTCACTAAATCAGACTCCAGAGATTAGATTCTGGGTTCCCCGGGTCACAAGGAGATTGACTCGGTGACAACATCTCTTCTGTGTATGATACAGTTAGTTAACAGCTAGTTAGCAGCAAGTTAGTGGCTAGTTAACGATTAGTTAGCGGCTAGTTAACAGTTAGTTAACAGTTAGTTAGCAGCTGGTTAGCAGCTAGTTAGCAGCTAGTTAACAGTTAGTTAGCAGATAGTTAACAGCTAGTTAGCAGCAAGTTAGTGGCTAGTTAACGATTAGTTAGCGGCTAGTTAACAGTTAGTTAACAGTTAGTTAGCAGCTAGTTAACAGTTAGTTAGCATAGTTAGTTATGACCCAGTCAGTTGTATGAGGTCTAGTGTAGATGTTCTCTCACTTACTCCCATCGTCTCGTTGGACTCAAAACAGTCCATGTAGTTGGTTCCTCTGATGGCCCATGAGCTCAAGAACTTGAGAAGGTTGATCTTCACCGGGGTCTCCACCAACACAAAGTACTTCTCTGTCATGCCGAAACTAAAGCAGGACACACACACACACACACACACACACACACACACACACTCAAAGTAAAATCAATACTTGGCCTGTGTATGTAGGATGTGGGCATTTCTGTGTTTGTGTGTGTCTGTGTGTGTGTGTGGGGGGGGGGGTGTCACCAACCTGTGTATGTAGGAGGGTTTGAACCTCTCACTGCAGGGCAGCTGCACCAAGACCTTGGACTTCTCTATGGGGTCTGACTTATCTGAAACACAACCATCAGTTACAGTTTAATGTCTGAAACACAACAGCAACTGGGAACAGTTTAATGTCTGAAACATAACCACCGGGAACAGTTTAATGTCTGAAACACAACCAACAAGAAACACAATAACCATCAGTTACAGTTTAATGTCTGAAACACAACAACCACCGGGAACAGTTTAATGTCTGAAACACAACAACCACCGGGAACATATTAATGTATAAAACACAGCCACCGGGAACAGTTTAATGAGGGGAGGGGTTACTGTAAAGGGGAGGGGTTACCTTTCTGTGTGGGAGGGATGCTGATGATGTTGTAGGCCAGAGACATGTTCTTCCCAAAGCAGTTTCCGATGTTGAAAACCGTGCCGTCGCTCTCGACGTGGGGGTGGGCCGTCACTCCATTGACGGACAGGTAGTCACACAAGTCCACCTGGGGGACACAGGGTGTCAATGTTGCACACACACACACACACACACACACACACATACTACGCGCACGCACGTACACACTCACTACACGCTCGCACGCACACACACACATACTACGTGCTTGCACACGCACACACGCGCACCCACTCACACGCACACAGATACACACACACACACACACTCTCACACACACATACTACATACACGCACAAAGGGGAAACCTGAGGAACACAGCCTGTCAGAGCTGGTAATGGGATGGGTATGATGCTCATGTGAAGGCTGTGCTACTGAAACATGTTGTTCTATTCAACTTCCATTCTCCTCCACACACACACACACACACACACACACACACACACACCTTCTTTAGCGTCTCCAGAGTGTCAGGATCGACCTTAGTGATGTAGTTGGTCTCCGTGCAGGCGTAGAAATCCTCTCCGACCGGATACACGTTCACCAGGCAGTTATCTGTCACCTCGATCCCTTTAAAATAGGTGAAGAACCTACACACACGTACGCACACACACACACACACACACACACACACACACACCCTGTAAGAACCTCAGTGTTAGAACCTGTTTAGATTCTGACTTCACCGGCAGCCTAAATCTGCGCAGCTTTCTGTTGTGCGATCACTTGAACAAAATCTTTTAGAGAAGTGATTCAGTACACTCAGTTCACAAAAAAAGATTCATTCGTTCGCGAACAGCTCATCACTACGCTAGTGACTGTTACAAATCAGAGCTAGTGAACCCAAATGCAGAACACAGAGTCTGGACAGGTCTAAAATAATGGAGTATTTAATGAAGGAATTGGGGGGAACGGGAAGGCAGGGTAGACTGGGCACGCAGGTAGGCAGGGCAGGCAGGCAGGGTAGGCAGGCAGTGCAGGATAGCAGGTGGTCCAAGCAGGCGTTGATACACGGGGAGGCAGTTCTAAGAAATCTCCAGTGGGAGGGCCTAAACACTATCCTGCCAGGTATTTAACTCCTGCTCACCCTGGACCAGGACTAATACATTTGGGATTGAGTGAGTGGTGAAACCTGTCTGGTCAGGTGGGAGGGGTTGCTACCCTGCTAGTCATCAGCAATCACAGAATCTGCATTTATATTGTGACGATCACAGAGCGACAGCCTCTGCGACAGTCTATCTGTGGAGTCCATCGAGGAAGGCCTGAGAGGAAGGCCATACTACTAAGTATTTTTATTCTATTTTGATAATTTCTTCATTACCCTGAGTGTATTGAGCCTACCTATATCCTACTTTTCCCACTAACCCTCTCTCTCAATACCGGCAAAAATTCACAATGTGCTTTCTCCTCATTCCTGTTATTTCATTCATCAGAAGGACACATCGACGCTACACCTCCACTCGCAACCCTTCCAATCAAATTTACCCACCATGCTCAACTGACCTCGACCTCACTGTCATGGGAGGACTTTGGAACTGCCAGTCTGTGGTCCGGAAAGCAGAGGCAATCTCAGCCTATGCCTGCTTCATGTCTCTCCACTTCCTTGCTCTCACAGAGACATGGATTACACCGGATAACACAGCTACTACGGCAGCCCTCTCTGATGCCTACTCCTTTACTCATTCCTCTAGACTCTCTGGTCGAGGAGGAGGAACAAGACTCCTCATCTCGCGTAAGTGGTCACATAATGTCCTTTCCCTGCTACACCTGTCCATTTCCACCTTTGAATTTCATGCTGTTTCTGTCACCTCCCCTGTCAAACTTCACATTGTTGTTATCTATCATCCTCCAGGTCAGCTTGGCCACTTCTTAGATGAGATGGATGTCCTTCTCAGTTTGAAACTGCTCTTCTCGCTGACACAGAGGCCCTCCACTCACTTCCTACCTCTCCTCTGTTCTCATTCTTCTGGACCTGTCTGCTGCTTTTGACACTGCTTTTTGATCCTTCTCTCCACCCTCTCAGAATTGGGCATCTCTGGCTCTGCACTCTCCTGGTTTGACATTTCTGCTTGGATGTTAGCCCACCACCTCAAACTCAACCTTGACAAGACTGAGCTGCTCTTCCTTCACCATCCTGTGTGGCGAACATCACAGCGACAGCACGCTCCTGTAGATTCTTCCTCTACAACATCAGAAGGATACGCCCATTCCTCACCAGAGAAGCAGCACAACTTTTGGTCCAAACACTTGTAATCTCCCGCCTTGACTACTGCAACGCACTCTTGGCCGGACTCCCTGCGTCCGCCATCAGACCTCTGCAGCTCATCCAGAACGCTGCCGCTTGTCTGGTGTACCTCCCCAAATTCTCCCATGTCACGCCCCTCCTCCACACCCTCCACTGGCTCCCGGTAGCAGCTCGCATCAGATTCAAGACCCTGGTGCTCGCCTACCGGACGGCAAAGGGAACAGCCCCTCCCTACTTGCAAGCAATGGTCAGCTGCCAAACCCCTGCACAATCACTCCGCTCTTCCACCTCTACGTGGATGCAGCAGCCGCGCCACTCGGTCACAGCTTTTCACTGTCCTGGTGCCCCGCTGGTGGAATGAGCTTCCCCCCACTGTCAGGACTGCAGAGTCACTACCGATCATCAGCTGTAGATTGAAAACCCATCTCTTCAGGCTACATCTTAACAGTCCTTCCTAAGACCTCTCTCCCCCTCCTACCGTCCCTGTACTAACCCTAACCCCAACCATTGAGACCTCTTCACCCCCACTTCCCCCCTGTACAAGTTCTCTCCTGTTAATAAATAATTTAAAAAAATAAAAATAATGCCTTCTGGCATTACGACTGCCAATGGTCCCTGGTGTGAGCATTGATTACTTTGTCTTATGATGACTGTTGGATAGATGATTCACTTACTTAAACAAATGTATGTGTTGTAAGTCGCTTTGGATAAAGGCGTCTGCTAAATGTCATAAATGAAAATGAAATGATGAAAGGCCGATAATCCGACAGGGGAATCCAGGCAGGGGTCGAGACACAGGCAGGCAGTTCTAGGGAAGGCAGATATCCAACAGGTGTTTCAGAAGCACAGTCCTGAAAACACTCGTAGATCCGAAACCAGGAATCAACAGACTAGAAATGCTGGGACGTACAGGTAGTACTATGATGAACTGGCAAAGAGTGGACAGAAAACCAGGGCATAAAACACAGATGGGTGATGAGCAGACGAGCCGCAGGTGTGTAGATCGGCAGGTGGTGATGATGACATGAATGGGCCGGCAGGAGCCTGGAGCCACGCCCACACACGGAACACACAGACTGGGGAGACGGAGAGGGACTGACACAGGCTAGGTGGAAGTGGAGGGCGTGACAGTGACAAACCACTGACTGGCTAGTGTGTGATCCATACTGCTGCTTTTACTTCAAATATAAACGGCTTCATTCTCAAGACACAGTATAATACCACTACTTTCCTCTCGTGGCATTTTCCAAAAAGTATTTCTCCAGTCTGCTCTAGTGGGCTCCGTTCCCTTCATTAATACCATGTGTGAGCTGTCTACTCCTCATGGACATACAGCCTGAACAACAGCCTGAACAAATGCCAAGGACAGGACACGCACGCACGCACGCACGCACGCACGCACGCACGCACGCACGCACGCACGCACGCACGCACTCCTGAACAATAACAAGGACAGGACGACTCAGAATGAAAGGGTGTCTCCTCTGTTTTGTGTTGTAAAAGCTCTGACCTGGAGAAGATGTTTTTGCAGGGGTCGGGGTAGGCAGCCGTCCCAAACTCTGTGATCACGATTCTCTTCTCCGTCATGGCGCGCACGTATGCATCGGTCTTCACAAACCTACACAGGAAGTTGAACAGTCGGCTAAACATAAACCTACGTACATCACATCTTGGATGTTATGATCACAGAACAGGAGTAGATGCTTTTGTCTCTACAACATACTTCAGAGCAGCACCAGTGAGTCTGTGTGTGTGTGTGTGTGTGTGTGTGTGTGTGTGTGTGTGTGTGTGTGTGTGAGTGAGTGTGTGTCTGCGTCTGTGTGTGCATGTGCATGTGCGTGTGTGTGTGTGTGTGTGTTGTTGTTGTTGTTGTTGTTGTGTGTGTGTGTGTGTGTGTGTGTGTGTGTGTGTGTGTGTGTGTGTGTGTGTGTGTGTGTGTGTGTGTGTGTATGTGTGTATGTGTGTGAGAGAGTGTGTGTTCTGGTATTCACTAATGAAAACCAGCTCCTCTTGAGGTTCCCCGAAACATTCCAGCCATGAGTTTTACAGGCTGAGAAGAAAACAGCTCTGACTACAAACACACACACACACACACACACACACACACACACACACACACAAGCGGGATACTGCTCGACACAGAAACCTGCATATACAGTACATATCAGGAGAGAGATATACGTGTGTTTGTGTCACACACACACACACACACACACACACACACACACACACACACACACACACACACACACACACACACACACACACACACACACACACACACACACACACACACACACACACACACACTCTCACACACACACTGGGTCTTACTTCCTGTAGTAGGTGACGTGTCTGTTCCGGAGGTCAAACTTGTGCAACAGAGCCTGTCCATCAAAGAGGTGGTAGAAAGGCTCATCGCCCACCTCAAACAGACCGGGGCCCAGACGCAGTAGACTGCCCTCCAGCCACGCCGGGATCCCCCCTGGATAGCACACACACATTACACATCTGTCTGTCTGTCTGTCTGCCTGCCTGCCTGTCTGTCTGTCTGTCTGTCTGGCTGTCTGGCTGTCTGGCTGTCTGGCTGTCTGTCTGTCCACCATTCTAAAACCTTCTACCCCTCTGGTACTAAACAAACCAGAAGGAACTAAACAGAGGATTCCAGCTACAGACTGGGGAAGTTAGGTTTGGGCTAGGGCTAGGGTTAGGGCTGCAGTTCGGGCTAGGGCTAGGGTTAGAGCTATGGATAGGGTTAGGGTTAGGCTAGCGACAGACCTGTGACTACAGCAAGGATCGGTTCATTCAACTCTTCACACGTCTCAAAGAGCTTCTTGTAGCCACCGGCTGGGTGTTCAACTCTGTAGATCCAAACACACACACACACACACACACACACACACACACACACATACACATACACACACATAACTAAAAACCTTCCTGAACATAAACCCAGTTGGCTGTCTACAGCTTTCTGGCTGCTTTTTCAATCTGACCACTGGAAAAAGTATGGTCCAACTGTTTCACATCGACTGGCAGTAAAAAGGTTGTTGTCAACCAAAATGAAGTTACTTACTTACAGAAGTTCCTCACTAAGTCTCACTAACTTACAAAGACAGTTCATCACTAAGTTACAAATCTATTTCTCCACAGGAAAAAGGAATTCAAGTTTTGCAAAAAGGAGACAGTTACTCACCGACTAACCATTTTCCTTTGCAGGGTAAACACACACACTAACACTCACAGGGCTCGGTCGACACACACACTCTGAGCTGGAGGCTGATCAGAGTTCCTTTTATACTCGTATACTAACCCGTTCCCTTCCCAGGCAGCCCCCCCCCACCCTCCCTCAGGGCAGGGAGACAAGCAGCCTTTGTGTTCAAGACCATTCATGTTTCCATCGACGTTTAGCCATCAGCACAATACAGCTCCTCCAGGAATGTTGCTACTAATTAAGACCCTAACCACAACCACATTTAACCCTAACCTAACCACATTTAACCCTAACCCTAATCTAACCAGATTTAACCCTAATCTTAACCTGAGCAGAACCACATTTAACCCTAACCCACAGGTTATAGGGGCTCAACACCATCCAGACCACCAATAACATTGTGTTTCAGTCTGCAACCTACTGTACCTCCACACAATCTCTAAAGCAGCACATAACAGCAACTTTTCCCCCTTATAGTGAGGGTAGGAGCACACCGTGCCCCAGCCAAGGACAGTGATAGGGAGGTTGGCGGTTGGAGCATACTGCCACAAGTATGCCACAAGTATGATTCCCACAGTCTACTTCCAACCTTCAAATCCCGTTTTGCCCAGCAACAATACTCAGTAAATTTCCACAAATAATATATATGTACTCACGAGCACCTTTTTAGGAACTCTATACTAATACTGGGTAGGGCCTCCCTTTGCTCTCAAAAGAGCCTCAATTCTTTGTGGCATTGATTCCACAAGATGTTGGAAACATTCCTTTGAGATTCTGGTCCATGATGACATGATTGCATCACGCAATTCCAGATTTTTCAGGTGCACTTTCAAGCTGTAAATCTCCTGTTCTACCACATCCCGAAGGTGTTTTATTGGATTCAGATCCGGTGACTGGGAAGGCCACTGAAGAACACTGAAGTCATTGTCATGTTCATGAAACCAACTGAGACGACTTTTGCTTTGTGACATGGTGCATTATCATGCTGGTAATAGCCATTAGAAGATGGGTAAACTGTGGTCATGAAGGGATGCACATGGTCAGCACCAATACTCAAATTGGCTGTGGCATTCAAGCGATGATTGATTGGTATTAACAGGCCCAAAGTGTGCCAAGAAAACATTCCCCACACCATGACACCACTCCCACCATGAGAAGGTGTACAGGTGTTCCTTATAAAGTGCCCATGAGTGTATATAAATGTGTCGGGCAGCTAAACGCACCACGGCCCAGAGAGGCTGTTTGTCCTGAGTGATTAATATCATCCTTCTGTTCCTCCTTATCTGGATGGATGTGTGTGTGTGTGTGTGTGTGTGTGTGTATGTATGTGTGTGTATGTGTATGTAAAGGTTGTGATGCTCTGAGAATTCTAGCGGTTTATGTCTCTGCTACATCCAGTTATGCGGCAACCAAGGCTATGATCGATATGTGTGAAATAGACCATCGCTCATAGATATGAAATAGAAAAGACCGCAATTCATACGACACCAAACACACGAACATAGTAAAGACAGAAAGAGGATCTTTTTCAAAAGTTGAACAAATTTATTTTCCAGGATGTTGCATAGTAGACAGTTCATAGAAAAAACACCTTTGTGTGATGGTTGCCTTGGCTCTTCGGACCAATCAGAGGTAAGGAGAGAACACAGACCCCCCTCCCTCTTACAGAGGGTTTAATACTTCATAGGCCACTCAGTAAACAGACAGATATTTGTCAAATATATATATATTAACCGTTCTATTGGTTGGTCTAAGCTAGTCGTTCAACATGTCAGAGCATAGTGCAAAACCTCTAAACGGCTGAACGGGACCAGCCAAAAAAAGAAAATGCAAAAAAATCCCAAAATACCAAATAAAGCGATTTGAGAGTTACATTGAGAGATAGAATAATGAGGAATATAAATTAGAAACATCACAGATAAAAGGGATGACAAGAATGTACCAAAACACACAATGAGGACTTCAACTGGACTGAAATAACGCTGTGTAACACACAGACACACAGCATGCTGGGAAGGTCAAGATAATAATGAAGCTAGTCTGATGTCAACAGGAGTGTATAAATCAATTCAAACATCATTGATGTCAATTCAGATTTAATCACCCGAACTGTCCACATCTGGCCACCAGATGGCGTAACACAAGCTCACAGACCCAGTTTCTGTTGTTGTTGGTAGAAGTCGTCATCATCAGTCCCAAACACTCTTCTGACTGACACCAGATATTCACACTGCTAAAAACAATTGACGAAGTAAAATTACAAAAAGACACAAAACTCTAAAAACAAAACTGCATGAAAAAGAAAAATCAACTCTGAATGAGATCTCTGGTCGGTCTCTGTTGTGGTTTTAGTCAACCTTCCTTCATTGAGCTGGCAACACACGCACACACGTGCGTGTGCGCACACAGACACAGACACACACACACACACACAACCACACACACAACCACACACACGCCCAACCACACACGCCCACCCACAACCACACACACAGCCACACATACTTGAGTCGTTTAGTTCCTGATGCTGAAGGCTTTGGTCTTCTTCAGGCTGAGCATCATGGGAGGTTTGATCTTTGGTTTGTCTACAAGCAGTTGTGCCTCGCTCTCCGGCGTCGGGAACCGGCGACTGTAGATCTCTGGGTACTGCTTCTGGAACTGGACACAACAACATTACACTCATCTACAGTCAGATATCTGGACACAACAATGCTACACAATGGAGGGTGTATGACCGGAGGGAAGAAGGGAGGGATGAAGGGAGGTATGGAGGGTGAAGGTACCAGTTTGAGTTTCTTTCTCCTCTCCCTGGCCGACATGTGGCCGTCTTTAACAATACTCTCCAGCAGCTCAGCGATGGCCGCCTGAGAGACGCTGGTCTTCTGCTGTTCAAACTCCTGGCTGCTGATCTGACGGCAGAACGAGTAGAGGGGCACTGGGACGCCCCCTCCGCACGGGTACGAGATCTACGCAGGAGAGACAACACACACGCCTGGATGGTAAGGTAAACAACAGACACACATCTGGATGAGAAGGTAAACACCACACACACACAGACATAAGGTAAACAACACAGACACATCTGGATGAGAAGGTAAACACCACACACACACACAGACATAAGGTAAACAACACAGACACACATCTGGATGAGAAGGTAAACACCACACACACACACAGACAGATAAGGTAAATAACAACACACACATCTGGATGAAAAGGTAAACACAACACACTGTGTGTGTGTGTTCGTTTTACCAGGACCCTCTTGAGGTAGTCTAGATGGTCGTGGGCAGAGCCTCTGTGTGTGTGTGTGTGTGTGTGTGTGTGTGTATATATATATATATATATATATATATATATATATATATATATATACACACACACACACACACACAAACACACACACGTTGGGGCGTGGTCGTGGTGATAGTGGTGTGTGTGTTTGTATATGTACAGTATACAGATATATTGTACATTTAGATATAGATACAGTGCCTTCTGAAAGTGGCAAATTCTTTTAATTTAATCCATTTTAAATTGAGTCTATAACACAACAAAATGTGGAAAAAGTGAAGGGGTCTGAATACTTTCCGATGGCACTGTATGTTTGTGTGTGTGTGTGTTACCTGGACCCTCCCGAGGTAGTGTAGGTGGTCATGGGCTGAGCCTGTGTGTGTGTGTTACCTGGATCCTCCGGATGTAGTCTAGGTGGTGGTGGGCTGAGCCTGTGTGTGTGTGTATGTTACCTGGACCCTCCTGAGGTAGTCTAGGTGGTGGTGAACGGCGTCCTGCAGGTAGAGGGGGACGTGGAGGACTTGGTGATGGTGGTCCAGCAGGAAGGAGACCAGGCGGGTGGCCAGCAGCTCGTCCAGATCCACTTCCTCCTCACAGCTGAGCACGCAGCGAGAGAACGTGTGTACCATCTAGTATAGATATCGAATGTTGAATTACTCGAGTATAGAATATCGAGCTACTCTAGTATAGAATATAGAGTTACAACATTCTAGATCCAGCAGGATTGAAAACTAAAGACGACCGGACCAAGAACCGAGCCTTGTGGGACATCTTTTGTTATATCCAAAAAAAACAGATTTAACACCATCAGAAGACATACGTTGTTTTCAACCCATCTACATGAAGTCTGATCCTGGCCTATTTCAGACAACCTCTGGATGAGTCGGTAACAGCTTACCGTATCGAAAGCCCTGGAGAAGTCTAGGTGATTTTTTTTTCAGTCAAGGGAACTTAACACATCATCTAAAACAAGCAAAGCAGCTGACATTGTGCAACCTCCAGGCCTAACGGCACCAGGACATTCAAAAAAGGATGGGATGTTTCAGGTTAGGGTTAACCCTAAACCCATTTTCATGTGTATTTCTGGTCAATCCACAATGCATACTGGCTCGAGCTATCATCATTTTGCGTGCAGCTGCTAGTGTTGTCACTATACCAACATTTTGACTGATACTGATACCACCTCAAGTATCACGATTCTGAATCTTAAACGATACCATGGCAACCAAAAGAACATCAGGCAAAGTAAAAGAATATCCTATTTAATAACAGAACATGGAAATTCTTATTTTCATTTCTTTAGCGATCAGACCTGTTCGCTGACCTGTCATGATTTGAACTCCTTGAAGAGGTCGGGATGCCTTCTATCAGAAAAATTCTTGGCTAAATGTGAAATGTACATTTTTGACTGCATGGCCTTTACTTTTACAAATAGGTTTTGTGATTTCCGTCAGCTCGCCGTCATCATTGGGTCTTATAAGCAAAGTAATGCCAGATTTCATTTGTGGCATCCTTTTGATCAACAAGCTGGGGAGGGCCAGCATCGACACTTGCAGCTTCCATCCTTCTCTTTCCTCCTTGTGAACGCCACGTGTGCGATTGTTCAGTGTTGTCTTTCCCAGCCACACGCCCACTACGCATGCAGAGTGCATGCCCCCGCCCCCGTGAGTATATAGACAAATTACATTTATAAGATAATATTCCGCACAGCCCAAAGTAAAATACTGTGCCAGGCAGTTATGTTCAAATAAAAAAAACGGTATCTCTCTCGTGATACTTTTGTAGAGCCAGTACATTGTGCAACACTAGCAGCTGCATCATAGCTCTGGAAGCACAAGGTCTGTGTTTACTTCCTAAAAATATTGTGTTAAAATATGTCAAATGAGATTGTTTGCACTCTGACCCTGCTCTACTCTGCCAGTGATTCCCAGAGAGCAGCACCCGCTAGCTCTCGCGCTGTTCAACAGAAGGACTTTGCGTGGGAGGGAAAGGGGAATCTTGGGAGTTGTAGGAATTGACTAAAATGGGCAATTTGGAACATCAGGACTAATCAGGGCATTTAAAGCAAGATATCTTGACTCAGAGATTGTTTTACAACATGATTTTTTTTTGTGAATGTGTCTACGAATGACAACAATGAAAAATGAATGAAAACAACAAATCCACTGGATTACAGAGTAAAATTCCACTTTAACTACAAGTTGACCAGGTCCTTTAGAAAGGCACAACACACTAGACGGAGGAACAAGCCCACCACCCCACCCATGTTGCTACGTTAACCTGTGTGTTACGATGACCTCACCAGCGTGCGTGTGCCTATGACGTGGTGGAGGCGGGGCATGTCGACGTTCTGACTCATGCGTGACATCATCCTCATGAGCAGCTGCAGCTTCCGGCGGCTGGCGGGGGGGAGGAGCAAACTGCACAGCTGCAACGCCTCGATGGCCACGCGCTCCATCTGAGGCTGAAGGAGACCTGCACACACACACGTCATGAAACATACAAACATCATATGAACACAGACATCATATGAAGACAGACAGACAGACACACACATCATATGAAGACACACACACACATCATATAAAGACAAACAGACAGACACACACACACACACATCACATTATATGAACACACAATCATTTGAACACACATCATATGAAGACAGACAGACTGACAGACAGACAGACACACACATACGTCATATGAACACACGTGAACACACACACCATATGAAGACACACACACCATATGAACACACACACACCATATGAACACATCATATGAACACACACACACATCATATGAACACACACATGATATGAACACACACATCATATGAAGACACACACACACACACACACATCATATGAACACACACACACACCATATGAAGACAGACACACACCATATGAACACACATCATATGAACATACACACACATACAAACATCATATGAACACACACGCGTGCACACACACACACACACATCATATGAAGACACACACACATCATATGAACACACACACACACACACACATATGGGAACACACACACATCATATGAAGACACACACACACCATATGAGCATACACACCATATGAACACACACACACACATCATACGAACACACACACACACACCTAGACACGCACACACAGAAACCAGTGAGGCTAATGAAGAATCAGGTCTCAACTATAACATTAAATCAACATTGTAAACGAACTTTAAAAAAGTTAGTTTCTCACTACAGGCAGGAATGGGGTGTGAGTGAACTTGACATTACTGGTGGAAAAGCAGCTGAAGGATTTGGGATGTCTGCCCCAACATTCCAGCTTCTCTGAGATCAGTTAGTTAGGTGATGTTAGACATGCAGGAGCCCAGACATCACAGCACACAGCATGCAGCATGCAGACAGACAGGTCAGACAGACATACAGGTCAGACAAGACACAGACATGGCCTTACTGTGTTCAGGGCGGCGTGTCCGAGAGGACACAGTGGATTGAAAGAAGGGAGCACTGGAAAGGTCCAAAGAACTCTGGCAGCGTCTGTCAACGGCGGCTCCTAGTGGTAGGAGGTCAGAACTACAGACTCCTGTGAGCAGGTCAGAGCTGCTGGCTCTCACAGCTGGGCCTAAGGGCCGGAGGTCACAGCTGCCTAGGGGCCGGAGGTCACAGCTGCTGGCCCTCAGGCTGATAAGGCCGGGCCTTATCTGTCCATCCGGTCGGACGGTGATCTCGGCCACGGGGGCATTAACGCTGAGGCGGCTGCCGGTCATCTCTCGGTGCCTCAGGACGTCAAGACAGGAACCCAGGGGGCGGGCTCTGTGGCTGACGGACAGCGTCGCCGCAGGGACCAGCGAGAGGCTGCCTCCTTCTGGAACATTCGCACCCGAACAGGACGCTGCAGAGGGAGTCTCCATGGACACAGAGGAGCTGTCGGACTTTGTTGCACTGTGGGATGGGGGGGTGGAGGTGCTGGGCTGGGGCTGGGGGGTGGAGGTGGTGGGTGGGGGGGGGGAGGAGGTGCTGCTGTGACTCCTGAAGGAGGCGAGACTCTCTGTGGACTGGAACAGCTGCTGCTGGGACGTCACGTCACATGACTCATCCAGGATCCTCTCCAGAGAGCAGCTCCGAGGTCGCAACCTCCGGCACGCCACGGCGCCGCTCTGTGATTGGCCCACTCCCAGGAGGGCGTCTCCCTGGCTGGCCCTGCGCGTGGGGGGGGGCCGCACTAGCCACCTCCCCTCCAGCACCTCCCTCATGGGAGACTCCACCTCCTCGTACGCCTCCTTCCGGATCAGACTGAGCAGCAGACACTCGGTGGACTTCAACAGATGGGCGGCGCCAGCGTGGGGGGTCCTGGCCTGGCTCAGGAGGGCAGCCTTGGCGGGCTGGGAGCAGCCGGGCACATCCTCACACTTCCTCTTCCCTCTCTGGGTCTGAGGGGCCGCGACATAGCCACAGAGGACTGGGAGGGGCCGGGTTGGAGAGAAACAAAAACAACAACAACAACAGTCTTGAAGCTGGTAGTGTATCAACAAGCAGGGAGGACAGGCGGGAGAGAGTGGGGGGGGGAGAGCGGGGGGGGGGGGGGGGGGGGCAGGTAACTGGACACACAGCAGTTAGTTCAAACCAGCCACAGCAGAGACAGAGCAGAGTGCAGGAATAACAACTTTGTTAACACTGAATACAAATGCTGCCATTTCATGCTTCTGGGGTCAGGTTTGGTCAAAGGTATTATTGGGTCGGAGTTTAGCTCTGCTTATCAGAGTTACATGTAAGAAAGTCAGTTCACATCCTAAACTAGTCTGAACCAAGAACTATAGTCTGAACGCAGAACAAGAGTCTGAAACCAGGACTTTAGTCTGAACCCAACGACCACGTGTTATTTGTCCTCAACCAAAGTGACCAACCAGAGTGCATCTGATAAGTTTCAGAAGGCAGGAGACAAACGACACTGAGGTGAATCCTGGTTTTATTAACACCTTGGGTTAGGGGGGGGAGAGTGTGTGTGTGTGTGTGTGTGTGTGTGTGTGTGTGTGAGTATAACTGATGGTTCCTCTTCTTCAGGATGTCCAATGACAGCTCTGTCTTCACTCAACAGCTCCCAGAATGCCCTGCACACACACCACCTACCCAGGACGTTGACAAACAGCTCGTAGAACTGGAAGGTGAGAAGAGGCTGAGGGAGGCTGAGGAAGTAGTCAGACACCGACTTAAACACGTCCCTCTCAAAGCCGGGGTAGGACGGCTGGCTGGAGTCACACTTGGGCCCTGTGTGGAGAAACATGACGCACTCGCTTCATTATACTCAAAATGTCTTACTGTGTGTGTGTGGGGGAAGATGGTCTTGTCTTACCCCACCCACACACCCAGGCACTGCCTCCATTCAAACCCTGGACTACATGATCTCATACTCACAGTTGGCCAGACACTTCATAGCAGACAGCACCCAGTGTGGGAGGTCATCTGTGGAGGTAGCAGTTAGCAACATGTTAGCATAATGTCTCCTATAGAACAATAGATAGTCTTCTAATGGCTAGGGTTCCAGCATGATAATGCACCATGTCACAAAGCAAAAGTCATCTCAAACTAGTTTCATGAACATGACAATGAGTTCAGTGTTCTTCAGTGGCCTTCCCAGTCACCGGATCTGAATCCAATAGAACACCTTTGGGATGTGGTAGAACGGGAGATTCACAGCTTGAAAGTGCACCCGAAAAATCTGCAGGAATTGCGTGATGCAATCATGTCATCATGGACCAGAATCTCAAAGGAATGTTTCCAACATCTTGTGGAATCAATGTCACAAAGAATTGAGGCCGTTTTGAGAGCAAAGGGAGGCCCTACCCAGTATTAGTATAGTGTTCCTAATAAAGTGCCTAGTGAGTGTATATATCAATCATGTGTGCTGTAGCCTACTGTACACCATCAGAGAGCAGAAGAGGTGTGTTCAGAGAGGTGTGACACACACACTCACATACACACCTGTCTTGTCCTCCAGAGTGACCACGCCATGCTTGTTGACGTTAGTCATGTTGTAAACAATGTTTTGAGCGTTGATGTGACGCGGGTCCAGAACATCCTCCAGCGCTGTCAGACCCAACGTTCTCTGCAGACTGACACACACAATTAACTATCTGATGATAATTTTTAATGTGAATGTTCAGATATTTAATTAAGTGAGTATAGTGTGAGGGAGTGTGTGTAGATGGTCTTACTGTGCATGCGTGTGTGTGTGGTCTTACTGTGTGAGTGTGATGTCCCTCCAGACCTCCTGCACGTAATCCTCCGTCAGCTCTCTGGGTTGGACCGCCTCCACAGCCGGAGCCAGCTGATTGGCTGATGGGTCCACATTCTCCTGTTGAGGGACAGTCACAGTAAATCACATAGAAGCATCACCTCCCACCCTCCTGTTGAGGGACAGTTACCTAAATCACAGAAGCATCCCCTCCCATCCTCCTTTTGAGGGACAGTTACTGTAAATCATGTAGAAGCATCACCTCCCACCCTCCTGTTGAGGCAAGGTTACTATAAACCACGTAGAAGCAGCACCCCCACCAGACACACCACCAGGGAATGCTTTCTAAAACGTCAACAGTGCTTACAAGAGTCTCCTTGTCAAACTTCTTGGAGCTCCTGAACTTGAAGAAGCCCTCCTTCTCCCTCATGGAGAACGTCTTGTTCATGGAGGACGGAGCGCACCCGGGGAGAGGCTTCAGGGGAGAGGTCGATGCAAACCTGAAACACGGCAGGAGGAATTCTAGTTATTTCACACACAACTAAAACATCACCACTTCCCCAGACGTTGGTATGCGAGTTGGAGACACAGCTTATTTATTTCTTCAGAACCGCGCCACACCTATCCAACTGTTCAGGTGATAAACACCTGAGAGAGAGAGAGTATGTGTGTGTGTGTGTGTGTGTGTGTGTGTGTGTGAGTGAGAGAGAGAGAGAGAGAGACTTCGGCCTAGCTACCTGTAGAGTTGCGCGTTATCCTCCAGCTCCTCCGACCCCCATCGGCCCTTCACGTCCTCGATCACGTGGTTCTTCAGGAACTTTTTCAACAGCTGGAGGGTCTGTTGCCTCGTGACGTCCGGTCCGAAGTTGCTATTGTTCCGGAGGAGCTCGTGCAGCCAGTCGACAGCGGCCGCGCCGGTAAAACAGCTCCCGTGCACTCTGAAATGCTGCCGGTGTTTGCGAAGAGGCATTCCCGCTCGGAAGAGCTTTGTCACTTCATTCCACTGCAGATGCACAAAACACAACACTTAAGCAGTCAGATTTAGCTGTAGGCTTCTGTACAGTAACATGAGAACATGTATTACTTTCTTTATTTAACCTTTATTTTGGCCGGGAGTCCAAGGTCTATTTTACAAGGGAGCACTGCATACACACAGTTTACAACCATACATCATACAAAATGACAACGTTAGAAAACAATCAAGAAAAACAACCACAATTTTTCAACAAATAGGCCCTGAATAAAAATGTTTGATTGCCCGAGCGGCACCACAACAACCAACACATGATGAACAGTGCTGTGGTGGTGGTGTTTGAGGGCTTGAATATCCTGCTGAAATGAAACAATCTAACACGTTAGTCAGCTTGAATACAGTGGAAATGATACTGGTGGTGTGACACCAGAGGACACCAGCAGGCAGCACAACAATAGCAGGACACATGGAATAGCAGCCAAATTAGTTACATGCGACTGTCAAGAAATCATGGGTGTATTTATTGGCCCCATTTGGAGGCTCGTAATAATTGTATGGGATGTAGACAGTGCATATTTGCCTACATTAATTCGTCAGCTAAACCTAAGTGTAAAATAATATAAAATGAATACGAGCTACCAAATGGAGCTAGGTATAAACAACAGACAATTCGTTATTTTTAAGATCTAGCAAACAGGCAAGGCAACTCAACGTGCAACATATTCTGGCAGTATAAAACTGAGTTTAGGTAGTTCGTAATGTCCTATTTTAGCTGGGACAGCGAACGTTACACTGACCTGGCTCCGAAAATTAGCATCGTCTTACTTACCAGTTTTGTCGCCCTGTAAGGTCCCGGAGTGACGATATGAGAACTCATTGTATTAAATCTAGAAATAACTCTAATCAACGTGCAATACCCCGGTGTTACTTGTACCAAATCGACCCATCAAAACACAAATAATCGCTGTCGTTGTTTGATAGCTGTCGTCGCCTCACCACACTGCATTCCGAAGGTTCCACGGTTCAAAATTACGAGCCCCGTTCCGCCGGCAACCGATTGGACGACGTTATTGTCATGTGACTATCCATGAGCTTGGAGGACCAATGAAACTACGGCAAGGAGGCCGGCTACGAGTTACATTGACTTGAGTTCAACATATCCGATATCAACATCCCCCGTCTCATCTGAATTCGATGACAGAATGTGCATCAAGTTTGTGCATAAATAATGTGCATTATAAATGAACAAACAATTGTATAACAGTCCCTGATATTCACTCTGAAACACTGCGTACATTAATAAGCTATTACATCAAGGATACAAGGGAATTCATTACACTAAAAACAACAACAACAACAACATTAAATTGTTAAAGACAACAACCATTTACAAGATGGATATGTATCTGTGACTATAGTTTGTAGGGTTTATGTAATCTACTGTATGAGATACATTCTTGCAAATGTAATTCATGTAAATGTTATGATTGTAATTGGTCCTGGGGAACATTGAGTTAAATAGGCAGTAGTCCAGCTGCTGCAGCATGCAGTACAGTGCCCCCTTGTGTTACATCTCCATGGTGCAGCTACTCTCTCCTTACTACTGTATTGACTGGAGAGTTACTCTCTCAATACTCATATAATTAACGGTCCACCATTTTATTTAAAAGCACCACCACCTCCCTCCTCGGAGGAGAGTGTGGATGAAAATAATCCTTTCTTCCGAATACATTCGGTTGGGTATCGAACTCCAAAATTCAGTGAATGAAGACGTATACAAATCAAATACAATTATTAATAATAAGTTTTAATACAAGCTTGCAGGAGGTACAATAGTGTCTCTCTCTAAGAGATAACCAGAGTAGTCAAAGAACAAAGAAATTGGCGCAGTACTTATAGGAGAGAAAGCTTCCTATACATTCCATACCATAGCATGGCCAGGCCATATACAGTATACAGTTAGGTCTATATATATTTGGACTCTGACACAATTTTTGTTATTTTAGCTGTTCAAGTTACAGTTATATATGAATATGGGCTTAAAGTGCAGACTCTCAGCTTTAATTTGAGGGTATTCACATCCAAATTGGAGGAAGGGTTTAAGAATTACAGCTCTTTTATATGTAGACCCCTCTTTTTCAAGGGACCATAAGTAATTGGACAATTGACTCAAAAGCTGTTTCATGGACATGTGTGGGGTATTCCTTTGTTATTTCTTTATCAATTAAGCAGGTAAAATTTACTCAATTTACTCATCTTCTAATGGCTACTTCCAGCATGATAATGCACCATGTCACAAAGCAAAAGTCGTCTCAAACTGCTTTCATGAACATGACAATGAGTTCAGTGTTCTTCAGTGGCCTTCGCAGTCACCGGATCTGAATCCAATAGAACACCTTTGGGATGTGGTAGAACGGGAGATTCACAGCTTGAAAGTGCACCTGAAAAATCTGCAGGAATTGCGTGATACAAACATGTCATCATGGACCAGAATTTCAAAGGAATGTTTCCAACATCTTGTGGAATCAATGTCACAAATAATTGAGGCTGAGAGCAAAGGGAGGCCCTACCCAGTATTAGTATAGTGTTTTTAATAAAGTGCTTGGTGAGTATAGATTTCTGTTTGCTGTCTGGCTCCTCTGTGCTGGTTGTTGACTTGGTGGTGTGGTAATGATAGTGTTTTGTATTCAGAGCACCAACCAAGAGGGTCTGTCAGTCCCGCTCTACTGTATGACCCTGTTGTGTCAACATCAGCTGAGACATCGAGCCCATCCTCCATTTCTGCCTCCACCAGCCTCCCCTGGTACACATGCTGTTGTTTATTTGTTTTTTAATCAACCAAGCACCTGAATTTATCAAGATGGAAACTTAGAAAATTGTTGTTGTAAAAAATGCATTAATCTTCAACTCCCAGCTCATCCATAACTCATATTTACCAATAATTTGATGTAACTGAGATGGAAATTGCAACCATACTGTATACAATCAACATTCAATCAACCCTTTACTACCTTATATTAATCAGTGTATAACGGTGGAGGCTGGTGGCTACCTCCACTAGCCTCAACTGGTGTATAATCATGTGGCCAATTGGAGTGAATTCCAGCATACAACGTTGGTCTTACAATTCCCCTTAGCCCAAACACCCAGAAACACCTTCTCATATTCAATAGTTTTTTGGAACATAAATATGGATCTTTGTTTTATTTCTTACTTTCCCAGTGGTAGGCAATGGTTGCACTGGTCTCCCATGGTTGTAGTGGAGGCTGATAGAGGTCGAAATTCTGAAGACGGGCTTATTGTAATGCATGGAATGGAATGAGGAATGGTATCAAATATACATGTTTGATACCATTCCTCATTCCATTCCATGCATTACAATGAGCCCGTCCTCCGATTTCTACCTCCACCAGCCTCCCCTGGTGTCAGTGTTCTTGGAACAAGCTTCCCACTGCTGTCAGGACTGCAGTCACTACCTATCTTCCACCAAAGACTGAAGAACCATCTCTTCAGGCTACATCTTGACTGTCCCTTCTAAAGACCTCTTCATCCCCTCTACCCCCCTGTAAAGTTTCTCTCTAAAAAAAAAAAAAAAGTAATTCTTCATTCTTCTAGTATTGTGACTGGCAATGGCTCCTGGTCCTAGCATAGATTAGTTTTTCTCTTGTATAGATGATTCACTTACTTAGCCAAATGTACTTGCTGTAAGTCTGCTAAATGTCTAAAATGTAAATGTAAATGTAAATGTAAATGGGACAGTGTGTTCCTTCCCTGTCCTCAGTCTGCTGACTCCAGTGCAATTATAAGGCTGCAGTTGCACTTTATGAACAGCAGGTAGCAACACTATGCTGCAAACACATTTTACTCTGAAGGCTGTCATCCCACTGTCTGATGAGTGTTGGTGAAGCAGTAGACCAGGGGAGGCTAGTGGAGGTAGAAATCGGAGGACGGCCTCATTGTAATGCATGGAACGGAATGAAGAATGGTATTGATACCATTCCTCATTCCGTTCCATGCATTACCATGAGTCCATGTTTGATACCAGTCTTCATTCCATTCCATGCATTACAATGAGCCTGTCCTCCGATTTCTACCTCCACCAGCCTCCCCTGGTAGTCACATACTGAAGACAAATGCAAAGTTCCGTCCCCATCTCCCAGCTTATACCCAACGCATAAGTAAGCATATACACATGCACACAACACATTCCTTTGTGTAAACACTCATATATGCACACACACACACACACACACACACACACACACACACACACACATATCGCTAAGCCCAGTCAAACACTCACACATGCTCTCCTCCTCTCTCTCACTCCCTCTCTCTCTCTAACAGATGGGACCAGGGTCCTGCCAGATCCCAGTCCAACAGTCTGATCTCTGAGAGAGAGGAGGAAGGAGGGATGGTGTCTGAGGATGACACACAGAAGGCCCAGAAGACCCCAGACACATTAACACACCCACAGAGCGAGGTAGATGTGGGGAGAGAGAGATACAGGGAGAGAGAAAGAGAGAGGGAAAGGAATAGAGCGAGAGAGACAGAGAGAGAGAGAGAGAGAGAGAGAGAGAGAGAGAAAGAGAAAGCGTCTGATCTCTGCTCATTTTCTGGTTTAGTGTGTGGCTAATGGCTTTGAAATGACAACCTCGTTGACATATTCATGACACATTTATCTGCTGCAGTTAGCTATGCAGATCAATGGGAGAGGAGGGACAATTTATATGCTAATATGTTCTAGTTATGTGTAGAATGTTCTGGTGCAATATGAATGTTTGAAGAGCACTTCTGTGAGGCTTTGCTGTACCTAAAAAGCCCAAAACGATAATAATTATGCACCGGCTGTCAACGTGCATTAGCCATAAATGAGAGAATCCATCTAAATGAATGCAAAAAGGTTGCAGCATGAAATTATGAGAACAAGAAAAAGGTAGACTTTATGGCAACTTTGATTGAGATGTAGATATTGTTCTGAAGACTGGTAGAGCATTCATTTTTGTCGTAAAAAAATACTCAATTTGTCATTTTGGCTGTATTTCCACTATGAAATAAAACGTAACATTATGTTCATATTAGTCATGTGAATTGTATTTTCCTAATTGAATTCTCTATTCATTTGAATTGAAGGAGATTGAATAGGGAGATTGAAATAGGGAGGTTGGTCCTCCTTTATCAGCCAGAGATATCGTCATTACCCTTTTTTTTCCCAATGTCTTTATGGCCAGTTTGTCCCTTCTGCCCTGGCACCCATTGAAATGGACTTTGGGAATTTCACCCTTGTGAATAAGATGTTTTTGTTATAAGTTCCAAAAGCGTTTAGTCAAGTAATACGTTTATTGTCCAAGCAAAATAGCATTATACGGCACACAGACTATACCGGGTAATGAAAGACAGTTCAAATACAACTACATGTCTCACTGTGAGTAACATCCAATTGAATGTAAGGATCAGGTATAAAGACGTGAGGAGAGGAGGAGATTGCATGAGAGCATTTACAGGGTTAGTGGAAGGATTGTGAAGGTAATCATCACATTGAATCAGATTGGACTCTCTATCTCAATCTCTATCTCAATCTCTCTCTCTTTCTCTCTCTCTCTCTCTCTTACAGTGAGCCTCCCCTCCTCTCCTCTTCTCCTCATGGGAGAAATCCGCTTAAGATATCCTCTGGCAGAGAGAATGAGAGAATGAGAGAACGTGTGGTGTGTGTGTGTGTGTGTGTGTGTGTGTGTGTGTGTGCGTGTGTGTGTGTGCGTGTGTGCGTGT
The DNA here is from genome assembly GCF_951799395.1 of Argentina silus. NCBI lineage: Eukaryota > Metazoa > Chordata > Actinopteri > Argentiniformes > Argentinidae > Argentina > Argentina silus. The sequence goes on from NC_139665.1 coordinate 6,828,549, forward strand.
GTGCGTGTGTGCGTGCGTGCGTGTGTGTGTGTGTTTGTGTGTGTGTGTGTGTGTGTGTGTGTGTCTGTCTGTTTGTCTGTCTGTCTGTCTGTCTGTCGTGTGTGCGTGCGTGCGTGCGTGCGTGCGTGCGTGCGTGCGTGCGTTTGGGGGGATTGTGAGCATGCCATGGGACAGCTGTGTGAGTTGGAGAGAGAGACGCAATTAACCAGTAATGAGTGTCTGAAACACGTGTCCAACATCTGGAGACGTTGGCCCTCACACAGCTACTCCATCTGAGGAGCTCGCTCTCTCTCTCTCTCTCTCTCTCTCTCTCTCTCTCTCTCTCTCTCTCTCTCTCTCTCTCTCTCTCTCTCCCTCTCTCTGCATCTCTGACGAAGCCTCCTGCACCCTGCAAGAACCAGATGGTGGGAGTGAGAGAGAGATCAGGGAGCAAGACTGACAGAGACCTCACATGATGGGCTTGAGGGAGAGACAGAGAGAGGGTAAGAGAGAAAGAGGGTAAGAGAGAGAGTGGAAGAGAGAGGGAGAGAGAGAGAGAGAGAGGGACAGGAGAAGAGAGAGGGAGAGACAGAGAGAGGGTAAGAGAGAAAGAGGGTAAGAGAGAGAGAGTGGAAGAGAGAGGGAGAGAGAGAGAGAGAGAGGGATAGGGGAAGAGAGATGGAGAGACAGAGAGAGGGACAAAACAGTCAACCTCAAGCTCTCATCCATTGCAAAGTCTCTCCATATCGGGTTCCATATTTTATATTATTCCCATAAAGCTATTTCATTAAGAAGGTCTCAGTGTAAAGCAGACATTTTGTTGGCATGTGTTCTATATTACAGTCAGTCTCTGTTCACTCCAGTAAGCCCAGCTAACCAGGCACAAACACAGATGACGAGGAGAGCAAATGAGGCCAATGGAGCTAACGTAGCGTATCCCAATTAAACAGCAGCAGGAGCTGGGTTCTGATGATGCTACGTGCTGCAGGGGAGGCTGGCAGAAGTAGAAATTGGAGGACGAGCCCATTGTCATTTATGGAATGGAATGGGTGTATTTTATACCATTCCTCATTCCATTCCATGCATTACAATGAGCCTGTCCTCTGTCAAAATACTACATGGTTAAACATGAATAAATACTACATGGCTCAAATCATGATTTGATTCTCTGAGGGGGGAGGGGGAAGGGGGAGGGGGAGGGTTGAATGGGTTCACTGAGGCTTAGTTCAAATACGCAACGTTACACAAATCTAAATTTAGAATCCAAGCCTGCCACTTAACAGATGAAATGAATGAAGCTTGCTCCGCCATGCAGATCAAACAAGGAGGAGAAAATGAACAAGATACGGATGTGTTCAGATGCTGTATATTGGCTCTGGCTATAGAACAGGGTTTACAAGTAGTCTTTCTCTGTGTGGATTCTTGAGAATAATATTTCAATGCTGTTTTCTAAATGTTGAGTCTATTAGCTCTACAAAGAGGATAATGTACCACAAGGGAGGCTGGTGGAGGTAGAAATCATGTTGTTTGATACCATTCCACATTCCATTCCATGCATGACAATGAGCCCATATCCATATCTATATCCATATAAGATATCCTGACCTCCCCTGCACCCAACTGCTATCAGAGTCTCTCTCCACTAATCCAAAGCACTGATTATCTTCAGGGCTCTGTCCACTGCAGCTGGGACATAGTAACCACTCGGGAGGCCTCTCCCCCCCCCCACACCCCCCCACACACACACCCCCCCCCCCCCCCCCCCCTCCTCTACAGCCCAGGGCAGACAGGGACCCCCACCACGCAGAGAGAACATCTGAGTTTCCTCAACGGCCAGAGCCTCCAAGAGAGCAGTTGACTCCACGCCTGGCATCAGAGATCCAGAGGAGAAGGAGAAGGAGCAGCGCTGCCGACCCAGGCTGCAGCTGATGCCCGCCCACGCAGGGCAGACACACACACACACACACACACACACACACAGAAACAAACACACACGCAGATCCTCACCTGCAGAGAATCAAATAGAGGAAAAGGCATGCATATACTGTACTCTTGTACTCTGATGCAAATATAGATGCACTGTACATACAAACATATGTAGAAACAGACGCCTGCACGCACCACCCACTCACACACGCATGCACACACACACACACATGCACACACACACACACACACGCACTCACACATGCACGCAGACACACGCACACACACATGCACACATGCACACACACACACACACACACACACACACACGCATGTAAAGACTTAATAAACAGTATGTAGACATGCACATGCACTCAAGCATATACCTGTACATAAAACACCCCCACACACACACACACATTATCACACATGAGAGAGCATCACCTCACCCACCCTGCAGGGGGACTAGCCCTCACCACAGTACTCCAGCACCGGTTTCCATAGCAACAGCCAATCCAGTACAGATGGGGGGAGGGGGGAGGAGGGGAGGGAGGGAGGGAGGGAGGAGGGAGTCTGTCATCCTTAAAGCCGGTCTGGCAGTGGAATTCCAGGAGAGGGCTGGGGGGGAGAAAAGGAGGAAGAGATGAAAGGAAATAAGCACAGAGATGGAGAGAGAGAAGTGTTTCAGGGGTGGTGATCAGAAAGCGTAGGTAAAACCTGGAGAAAAAGGGAAAGGAGGGATGAAAGGATGGGGGTAGAAGAGTAAAAGGTGACTGCATGAGGTAACATGCTTGAGGATAAAGCAGATCTTTTCTCCCTCCTGATGATTCCCAGTCAACTCTCTCCACATGCATCTGTACAGCAGAAGAGACTAGTGGAGGCTGGTGGAGGCTAGTGGAGGCTGGTGGAGGTACACATCGCACGGGTTCATTGTAATGCATGGAATGGAATCAGGAATGGTATCAAACACACATTTGCCTCCACCAGCCTCCCCTGATACACACAGAGAAACACACACACACACACACACACACACACACACACATACGCATGCACACACACAGAAACACACACACACACACACACACACACACAGAGAAACACACACGCACGCACTCGCACACATATGATAATGAACAAACTATTCAGTTATATTAGCATTATAACATTACATATACAGTATATATACATATATATATATAAGGGCCATGTACATACACAGCTGTACATCAGAGGGCTTTACTGCAGACCTAAAACAAAAAGCTGGGCCTCTCTTTGAAGGGAGGGGGATAGAAGCTCGATGCTGCGTTGAAACAGTATGCCGGCAAAGTCTTGGGGCTTGAGTTGTGACAGCTGACCCAGCTTGAACCCCTGCCCCCCCACCTCTCCCTGCCACCACCACCACCCCCCCCCCCCACCCTCCGGTGAGAAAATAATGCCATTCACACAGGAGTCTCCCAACATGCTGTTGCAGGCTGGTTGTCAGGGAGACAGAGAAGTCCTAAGAGGAGAGAGTACTGTAGTCCATCTTTCAGCTGTCAGGATGGTTATTAAAAAGAGAGAGGGAGAGGTGGGGGGAGAAAGAGAGAGGGAGTGGGGGGGGGGAGAGAAAACCCCCATGGGGGGGGTGAGGAGTCATAGGAGATGGTGGTAAAGTGAGAAAGAAGAACTAAAAAAAGAGGGTGGCTATTGGAAGTAAGAAGGACACCACAAGACAGAACAGAGAGAAGAGTTGGGGTTAAAGACTGTAGATGGTACAGGGAGAGAGAAGAGTAGTGGAGGGTGGTGAGGAGAAGGCGGGGGGGGGGGCAGTGAGAATGCCTCACATCTGTTTTCCGTCAGACAGCCGTAATGAAGGAGGGACCTCTCACCCTGCTGTAGCTGGGGGACCACAGGGACATGCTCAAGGATACTCATGCTCCAAACTCTCAAACATACTGTCTCTGTTTCTCTCTGTTTCTCTCTCTCTCTCTCTCTCTCTCTCTGTCTCTCTCTGTCTCTCTGTCTCTCTGTTTCTCTCTCTCTCTCTGTCTCTCTGTCTCTCTCTCTCTCTCTCTCTCTCTGTCTCTCTCTGTCTCTCTGTCTCTCTGTGTGTGTCTCTCTCTCTCTCTGTCTCTCTCTGTCTCTCTGTCTCTCTGTCTCTCTCTCTCTCTCTCTGTCTCTCTGTCTCTCTCTCCGTCTCTTTCTCTCTGTGTCCGTCTCTTGCTCTTGCTCACTCTCATAAATTAGATAAATGCACCAGTTTTCTCAGAGGGACACACATACACACACACATCCATCCACACACACACACACACACACACACACACACACACACACACACACACACACACACACACACAACACACACACACACACACACACACACACACACACACACTCACTTCACACTCACCCCTCCTCACAGTAAGACATAACCTTGGGTTACACATGTGACCCTGGTTCTTTGAAGGAGCTAAGGGAGACCCCTCACTCTGCGTTCCTATTGGCTAAAGTCACTACTGTTGTATTTTGACTAACAGCAAACTAAATGTACTGTATTGTGTAATCTCACACCAGCTAACACACCAAGGCCTCTACAGTGGAATGGCTAACATGGTTAAATTATATGGTGGTATCTAACATGGATCTATAATTGCTATAGTGGTATCTCACGTGACTCTATAAATTCTATCCGTCTTAATCCATACCTGGGTGGTGGCATGTTGGTACTGACTGGATAGGTCGCATTGCATCATGAGGGGAGGGTTGAAGCATCCATGTTGATGAACTGATGAACCCACCAAGGAGATGTAGGTGTACTGGGAGCTCTGAGACACCAATTTATCATGTCTAATTATGATCTCAGAACACAGTTCCTACACAGGTCTGGAATCAAATATTGACCATTTCCAGACCTGGAAATTAATGGAAAAAAAAAACAACAAAAAAAACATTGACCTATGCCAAATTCTTACCAGAAGAGTTCAGACTTGTATTCAGTATTCGTTTTAGAAGACAGATGATTGACACAGATCTACGTTGCTGCGTTTTTTGTAATTGATTAATTCTATTTTATGTTTGACAGAGGTCATAACGCAGATCATGCTACACACGCACATTTTTGACAGAACCCACAAATCAACAAAAGAATTTGCACCTGGAAAAATGTGGAATTTTGAAATGGAAAATGTATAGGAACCCTGCCAGAGGTAGCACCATCCCCTGCAATTATCAACCCTGCAATTATCAAAACAGCTAACTCCAGCCCTAACCCTAGCTCCAAGCCTAACACTAACCCTAGCTCCAGCCCAAACCCTGGCTCCAGCCTTAACCCTAGCTCCAACCCTAACCCTAGCTCTAGTCCTAACCCTAGCCCTAACCCTTACTACCGAATTGTGATTAGACTTCAGAATTCTTTTTTCTCTTTCTGCGGGCAAACCGATGACGGTATGGTCTATCCCAAAGGTCTGCTGTCATACTTTCTGGTGCCCTGTGAATCGGGGGACGGGCTCATTGTAATGCATGATACGTGATACCATTTGATACTGTTCCTCATTCCATTCCATGCATTACAATGAGCCCGTCCTCTGATTTCTACCTCCACCAGCCTCCCCTGCCACAGATGTATGAATAGGGAACTCATAATCATGAATGAATATAGGGTTAACACAAAGCCACAACAACAGCTTCATCAGTGGGTAAGGATAAGTCTTTATTGGTGCTTGGGGACAGCCAGACCATATTCCCCAACATCCTGGTTGGAAGGATCAGATGACATCACTGGTGCAAATGGGTAGTGATGCACTCATAGTTCATAACAGAACAGGAAGTTGTTTATTATTATCCACATCTAGGAGGAGAAAAGGCTGTGTACATTTGACCCGCAATGCCGTAAAGTAGCATACCATCACTGCTGTGAGGTTGGGCTACCAATGCCCAATGAATTGTAGTACGCTTACACAGAAACATAGAAAATAGCACTGTCAAAAAGTTGCTAAGCCTTTGCAAACAATTCCCATAAATAAAAAGCTTCTCTGCCCACAAACAGGTGGGGGTGTGAGAAGTATGCCATTGGGAGGTGGAGTTCAGATTCTTCCAGGGAATAGTGCAAAGTTTGTGTTTATTTCAGGTTTTGTCAAATTCCCCAAAATATAAGGACAAGACTACAGCCCCCACAATGCACCTGGAGATTTGTACAGTCTAAGTGGAGGGTGCTGACAGTGAACAGGCTCATGGGGAATGTAGTAAAGATGGTCTGTTGAAATACAAGGGAGATAAGTGAGGACTCCACTCCTCCTGAAAAATTGTTGCGAGAAATGCTGAAAAGAAATATAAGAGTAGTAATAATAACAACAACAACAACAACAACAACACAACAACAACAACAACAACAATAATGATAATACTAGCAATCATAATTGTAATAGTAACAAGAATAAAAAATTACATAGAATTCCTATGTGTAATCAACAAAGACCTTTAAATCCAGAACTGGTATTGATAGACCCTCCATCCTTAGGTGAGTTGGTAGTGAACGATTCAATTCTGTAGTTTTACAGAATCGTACTGCCAAAATGGGACAACTCCGAAAAAATCTCCCAGACACCTGAGAAATTACCAATGATTCCAATCAATTTATATATATAATTATATATAAATAATTATATATAATTATATATTAAAGTTATGTATATTACATATATAGTCACATGTTCAAGCATATATCAAATACACACATATATCTAGTGAGAGAATATTTTAATATTCAATAGTACATCTGTATGGTACAGTAGCATTGGGGTGCATTGTTTCATTGGGTAAAGTTTAAGGAGAGGTAAAGACATAATTCTGTGTGTTAGTCTGTGTACGATTCCTTTTACGATACAATACGCGAAAAATAACAAATAAAAACAAATAAAGGGTATAGGCAGTTCCGTACTGTGTTGGGGTGTGTGTGTGTGTGTGTGTGTGTGTGTGTGTGTGTGTGTGTGTGTGTGTGTGTGTGTGTGTGTGTGTGTGTGTGTGTGTGTGTGTGTGTGTGTGTGTGTGGGGTGGAGGGACATGATGAGCACCATATAGTCCATAGTAGTAATAATCAAACTCATGTGTTCTGTGTCAGCATGCTCAGAGTCCCCAGACAGGCATGCTAACCACGGCCAACTTCACCTGGACGATACATTCCAAACCAGATTCGATTGGTTCACGATCCAAAATGGATTGGATGAAATGGAGAGAGAGACGAATATCTAGGATAGGGTTTGACATGTGCTGATGCAGTCCAAAGGTCCAGTTTTTATTGAATGTGTGGCTTGTCATGTTTGGTCGTGTGTATGCATGTATGTGTGTGTGTGTGTGTGTGTGTGTGTGTGTGTGTGTGTGTGTGTGTGTGTGTGTGTGTGTGTGTGTGTGTGAAACATATCCATATGGCAACAAATTCTCTGCATATTTAAGTGTTGTAGTAACTATTTACTGTAGTGTCTTCGTTTTTCTTTCTCTCTCTCTCTCTTTCTCTCTCTCTCTCTCAATATTAAATTCAAGAAAGTAATCAAAGAGATGATAGCAAATTAAGTGCCCACAACCAAATTTAAACGAGAACATTTTAGTTTCTTCTTCTTCTTTTTATGTCCACGATCATGACAAAAACACTCCCCCACCATCTTAAACCTGGATTCAACCGTTATACATTCTTCATTTCCACCACTTCCCTTCCATCTCAGCTTCTAAGATCAAAATATATCACCGTTTTTAGAACATCCCCGTAAAGCCCCGATCTCTCTATCAAATCCCTGTGCCCCGCCCGCCCACATAGAAAATATACAAAAGATTATTTCCAAAATCTTATCTCCTGTCTGTCTTTGCAAATATAAAAATATACAGTTATCCTATGTCAAAATCTAATTGCTCTCTTTTCTCCTCCAACCCTCTTCTTCTTCAGCTCCTGGTGTCTGACCTCTAACCTCTGACCTCCTCGAAGTCTAGCTTAGTCTGCCTTGCTGCCCAGTTCAAAAATATACACGTTTTGTCATAGAAAAAATTACACATCTGTCCTCCCCTGGCTTGCCCCCTTGTCTTTAGCTTAACACTTGTAATATTCTCATCAACTGTGAACTGAACACCCTATTAGAACAGGTCTGTGATCTGAACAGCCTATTAGAACAGGTCTGTGATCTGAACAGCCTATTAGAACAGGTGTGTGATCTGAACAGCCTACTAGAGCAGGTCTGTGATCTGAACAGCCTATTGGAGCAGGTCTGTGATCTGAACAGCCTATTGGAGCAGGTCTGCATACGTCCTTCGACCTACCTGCAGAAGCATTCAATGACACCTGGTGTAAATACTCAATGACATCATCACTGTGTCGACACAAACTTTCTAACAGCAAGTGAACACAGCATGGAACAGACACGACCGCGACACCACCATTCTTTAACAACATGAACCCACAACCTGACCGCTTATGCCAGGTGTCAAACGACGCTTACGCCATGCCTGCGTAGGCCTTATGTGAACCACCTCAATTTAAGTGCTAACCATGTTGGGTTGCCCTCTACCCACCTCCTCCCCCACTTCCTCCCCCACCCCCCCCCTCCTCCTCCTCCTCCTCCTCACAAGTCTCCATGACGACTCTCGTGTTTGTTGAGGACGTTCCGGCAGCGACCCAGCTCCTTGCGCATGTCGGCCACTTCCTGTCTCAGGGCAGCGTTCTCCCGCTCCAGGAAGGCAGCGCGGACCGTGATCTGGTTCTCCTTCAAACGCCGGGCGTCGCGCGAGCGCTTGGCCGCCTCGTTGTTCTTGTAGCGCCGGCTCCAGTACTTGTTGTCCTGCAGGGGGCGCCGTGTTGTGTGTGTGGGGGGGAGGGGGGGGACATTAAAAATAGACAGCAAGACAACAATCAAAGCCAGAGAAAGACTTGAATGTAGTTGCACTTGAAAACATTGTATGTTCTCTGGGTTTAAGGATTCTAAACAGAGAAGTTCATTGTCAGCCGTAGTGGGATGCTGTGTCTAGTGAGGTGCTCGTGTACTCCTCCCCTGTTGCATATGCTCCCAGCTAACCGACAGTGCTACTTGTTGTCTTTCGTGTCATATCGATGGAACGGGAAGAACGTGGAACATGGACGTATGGCGTTAGCTTGTTGGATGGCTCAACACTAGTGGCCTATTGTAGCAATGTGCTCATCTAATACGCTACTTACATCCTGCTTCGAATCATTATTACATACACAACGTGTTAGATTGGAAAAAACGTATTATACTACAAAGACATAGACACCTATTTGTTGAAGTGCAGAAGTGATTGACACACATCATAATAGTTTTAAAAAAGACAAAATGGTTTACAAAAGAAACATGCTCTCGCATCTCAGGTGCGAACTACAGGGACAGCAAGTAATTATGCCAAATGTAGTACCTTCTGCTCGTCCGGCACCAACATCTTGCGGGCCTTCTTGATCATGGGCTGGGGTTTGAGCTCCTCGTCTGAGAAGCGGTGCCTTCTGGGATCGAAGGCCTCCTGGCCTGGGACGCTGGACAGCGCCAGGTCAGCCGGGTCAGGGTCAAAGTTCACCATCACATCTGTGCTATTGGTGGCTGGAGGCCCGGGGGGGCCGGAAGGGCCGGGGGGGCAGGAGGAGGACAATGACGACGGGTCCGGAGGCACCGCCTGGCCGTCTGTGGAGAACCCAACAACAACAACAAACGGGTTGGTCATGTGATCCACACGGTGGTCGGGGCTAACGCACGCAGCCCAGGACACGGTAAAGAGGTTTACGGTATAGCATGTGACATCACATAACGTGTTTTTTTCGGGGCCGTGCGGCGGCCGGCAGTGACACTAGTTCACCAGCAGGGGGCATCAGAGGCTACCACAGTCAGGACTCAGCTGGCAGGGGAAGCCGTCCCAAAGCCCAACAGAATAACAACCATTTTGGGCAAAAAGCTGAAGCTGATCAGAGACAGGGTCGTCTGGGAGACTCACCACTGATGCTCAGCCTTGGGTCCTCCATGCAGCTCCTCCCTGGCACGCCTATCTATCTATCTATTACCCCAATTACCCTCCAACACATATTACTGTTCCTAGTAACAACTATAGCACGCGTTGCTTTGATCCCATTCCTCATTCCGTCCCGTGCATTACAATGAGCCCGTCCTCCGATTTCTACTTCCACCAGCCTCCCCTGATCCGCATTCAATCACATCTAACTTCAACCAATGAAATGAACTCGGGTTGCAGTTCATCGTTGAATGTCCCTGTGGAGTCATGTGAGCGACTGCACGTTCACTGCAGCTTTACGTCAGGATAATCTCCTCACCAGCTGCTCCTCAACACACTGACCCTCCTCTGCATTCAGAAACGAGGTATTACATCGGCACAATTTGATTGGCGTTCATGTTTTAACTCATTCAGTGCCAAAGGTGAATAAAGTCACCCAAATTGTCAACATTCTAGAGTGCCAAGGGTGACTTTATTCACCAAAAATTTATAAATTATGATGGTTCATTTTGTAACCAAATCAAAGTGTTGTTGCTAGGTAAATACCACGTAAAACACTTGGCACTCTAGGTGGTGAGTGTTCCGGAATTCGGCAGTTAGTGAGTTAAATTGTTTCAAATTTTTATTTACATTACTATATTATCTGAGGGGGCAATATGTTTATGCTCTGACTGTCGAAAACACTTAAAGGAAATACACTGTTGAGAGAGAATGTGATATATCAAATGCATTCCCCTCCCTCTATAGCCACCACAAAAATGGTTCCTTACAATGTCACCTGTCCTCTCCTCTATAAAATCCACAACATCCTTCCTTCCCAAAGGTATCTGTAGGGTACATACTACCCCTCACCACATTCTTTCTCTCTGCTCCCTCCTTCAGAAAACACAGCTGTCTAAAGTGCACCCCCTGCCCCCCGCCACAAACACACACACACACACACACACACACACACACACACACGTGTATAAACAAAAACAGACACATTCCAAATGAAAGCCCCCCAGATTATTTTGTTTCACAGTGCTCACGTCAACATGCCATTCTGACGTTGGAATCTTCTGCCATGTGATGTCACAGTGATAGGGGGAGATGGTGGACGGTGGTGGTGATATCTCTGCAGAGCAACTTTCTCTCTCTCTCTCTGCTAGTCTCTATGCACTGGTATGCCAGTGATCTTCAAAGCTGTCTGTCTCTGTCTCTCTGTCTATCTGTCTGTCTGTCTCTCTGTCTCTCTGTCTCTCACTCTCTTTCGCTCTCTCTCTCTCTCCCCCCCTCTCTCTCTCTCGCTCCACTGCTCTCTGCAGCAGCACGTGACAAGGCGCCTGCACATGGCCCAAGCGTGTGAGGGAGGGAGAGAGGGAGAGGGAAGGGAGGGGCGGAGGGAAAGACAAGGGGGTTGGAGGGAGGGAGGCAAGCAGAGAGAGAGAGAGAGGGAGAGGGAGAGGGAGAGTGGGAGTGGGAGAGAGAGAGGTTTCAAACATGCAAGGAGAACACTCATCTTTCATGTCTCTCTCTCTCTCTCTCTACTGTACAGCAAAGTCAGTGTGCTCATTAACTCTTTCATCTCTATATTTTTGACAAATACAGTAGTTGAGCATTCCTGTCTTAAAATTCCAATGATTGATTCCGATGTTTTGTTCATCTCTCTACAGCAATGGCATCCTTCTACACACTGTAACTCTGTGTCTCTCAGTCAGGAGGTTAACCAGTCTTCAGGCACGTTCTCTTATGTTCATTTCAGTCAAATCCAGTGTCTAAATAAGAACAGCCGGTTGGCTTTCAGACAGAACTGGTTGTTGGAAGGCACACACACACACACACACACTCATGGCACCCTCCTCTACACACACACAAAAACACACGCACGCGCACACCCACACGCACACAAACACACACACGCACCCACACACCTACACCCACCCTCCACCCCACCCCCCCAGACTCACTGTGTAAACACTCTGGCCCTCCCGCCATGCCTTGCGACGGCTGCTGCGGCTGCTGTTGCACCTCCAGGCCCAGCAGCGAGGAAGAGGAGGAGGAGGAGGAAGAAGAAGAAGAAGAGGAGGACGAGGACGAGGACGAGGAAGAGCAGGGCGGCGGGGAGGAGGGCGGGCACTGGGAGCTCTGGGAGGGCACCGCCGACTGGGAGCTCTGGGAGGGGATCTTGGCGCGGGCGCTGGAGGCATTGGGGTGCATACCCATGCCGTTCTCCATCAGGAACTCCTCCAGGTCCATGTATTGCAGCTGGAAGAGGCCTCCGTCGCAGGGCAGCGTCCGCTCCCACAGCAGGGGGCCCAGGAAGGCGGACTGGGACGAGGGCCGCAGGGGGGCGCCACCGCCACCGCCGCCTCCACCAACACCAGCACCAACACCAGCACCGCCACTGCCACCGTTACCCTGACCACCCGGGACTCCTCCACCACTGCCCTGGGAGTCCTCGTCAAAGTCCTGGGGTTTGTCTTGGAGAGGAGGAGGAGGGGGGGGGGAGAGAGAAGGGTTATTGAGTGCAAAGATCCGGCATCATGTTCATCACAGATGTCGTCCCAGCGTCCCGTGACTATCTGCCCCCCAGAGCCTTGCGCCACAGCCGGCCTCCCGGAGGCTACTGGAGGTAGAGATCAGAGGACGGGGCTCTTTGTAATGCGTAATGAGGAATGGTATCAAACGTGCGTGCTCATTCTGTTCCTCATTTCGCTCTGTGCATTACAATAAGCCCGTCCTCCGATTTCTACCTTCACCAGCCTCCACTGGCATCAACCAGCCACCATTACATGGCTGTGTAGGCAGCAGCAGTCTAGGAAGAGACAGACACACACACACACACATCCATCCATCCACCCACACAACCAACCACCACTGCACAAGGGGGGTACAGAGAGAGATCCCCTACCCACCCACCCACCCACCCACCCACCCACCCACCCACACAGGCTGGCTGCTTCACAAGCACCAGGAGGGGGGGGTGAGATGCTAAGCTAACAAGCTAACATCACGAGCGAAGGTGGAAGTCTTTGTCTGGTGTTTCATCCCTCCACCGCCTCCGCTGGCCGAGGGAGGGGGAGAGGAGGGGAAGCCAGTCCCCCGAAATGTGCATGAGGGAGCTAAAACTCTTTTTAAATGGGGAATACTTTTAGTGTTGCACTGCTGACTGGAGCAGAAGGAGGGGAGATCCCAGAGAGGAGGAGGAGCAAGTGTTGTCACCAGGCCTTCAGCTGGTCACAGAGGAGGAGAGGAGGAGGGGAGGGGAGAGGGGTGAGGAGAGGAGAGGAGAGGAGAGGAGAGGAGAGGAGAGGAGAAGAGGGGAGAGGAGAGAGGAGAGGAGAGGAGAGGAGAGGAGAGGAGAGGAGAGGAGAGGAGAGGAGAGGAGAGGAGAGGAGAGGAGAGGAGAGATGCAAATTAGCAGACAGGAGGTTGAAGAGAGGGATGACAGAAAAAACAAGAGGAGAGGAAAGAGAGGAGATGCAAAGGAGAAGAAAGAGAGTGTGAGGGGAGAAGACTGGGAAGAGAGGAGAGAGATGAGAGAGAAAAAAGAGAATTTTAAATAAGAGGAACGAGGGATGACAGAGGAGGGGAGAGGGAAGAGGGGAAGATGAGAGTTGAGGAGAGAGGGAGAGACGAGATAAAATGAGGAAGACTGAGAAAGACTGAGAAAGAAGAGAGGAATAAATGGTGATGGGGAGATGTGAGAGAAGAGCAGGATGAGTGAAGGAGAAGATCGGTAGTTGTGTGAGAGGAATCAGGGGAGGCTGGTGGAGGTAGAAATCAGAGGACGGGCTCATGGTATCAAACATTCCGTTCCATGCATTACAATGAGCCCCGTCCTCTGATTTCTGCCTCCACCAGCCTCCCCTGGGAGTGAGATGTGCAAAAAGAGTGGGAGAGTGCGAGGGCGTCGAACAAATATCCTGTTCTGTGGGAAAGCATCGCAGCAGCCGCAGGCTACCCAAAGAGAAATGTGTCAACATTGGCTACGACCAACATTGGGTGCACAAAGAAACTTAAGATTTCATTTGATAGCCATACGCTTCATCATCACAAAACAAAACAATATTAAGCATTCCAGGGTAGTGTCAGGCCTTTGGAGCTCTGAACCCATGGAAGGGCTGTCAGCCCTGGTCACCATCATCACTCACACAAAGACCACGGTGGAAATCAGCCGTTACCCTCCACCGCCACCAGGGGGAGACATTTGGTGATCTTTGTTTGTCGACAGCAGCTGAGGTTGTGTGCGTGTGTGTGCGTGCGTGTGTGCGTGCGTGTGTGTGTGTGTGTGTGTGTGTGTGTGTGTAAGCGTGCATGCGTGGTGGAGAACAGTAGGGAGCACATCAACTATTTTAATATGCAAAAATAAACACACACACACATACCCAGCAATACCTTTAATTTCACAGCAGTCTTTCCCCCGCTGGTCGTCTTTGATGGGTAGCTGAAGGAGAGACTTTAGGCTGGCCATGGACTTCAAGTGTCCGCCGGTCGGGGCACTGCCCGCGGGGTTGCCAGTCCCGTACTGGGGGCTTGCTCCGGCCAGGAGGTCAGGCGGCAGAAGCTGTGTGAGCGGCCTAGACATGACTGGACGGCCGTTGATTCCCACGGTGAATCAGGCAAAAAATGGAATCCAATTAATCCACGAACGACTGACTGATTCACAACAGTGAAGTGACGCGGACAGCTCGCTAAGCACGACTCTACTGACTATGTGAACACCTTTTTAAAATATGAATTATGAAACCAAAATTGGTAGAGAGCAATCAATGGATTCCATCAATAGTGCTTGTCCGCTCAACTTTCCATGAAGAAAAAAAAAGTGGAAATGTTGTCCTAAAAGAAACCATGTCCACTGTCCAACATTTTCTATCTCTTCATCTTGAGAGTTGGCCCTTTAAGAGTAAATCTCTCTCTCTCTCTCTCTCTCTCTCTCTCTCTCTCTCTCTCTCTCTCTCTCTCTCTCTCTCTCTCTCTCTCTCTCTCTCTCTCTCTCTCTCTCTCTCTCTCTCTCTCTCTCTCTCTCTCAGATAAACAAACTTATTGACTTGCAGACCGATCTGTAAAAGCTATAACGCTCGTTTTTCGAAATAAAAAATCCCTTGCTTAGCTGATCCGCTTATCTGGAGATAACAATCATCACATTAGGTTGGTTTTCTTCCTGACTTGAACGAAAAATATTCCCCAAAAAATATAAACAAATTCAAATGACGGGTGTCCATGAACTGATCAACTTCAATAGTTACAAGAAAAAAAAGGATGAAAAAAATATAGGCTTCGTCCGAAAATATCCAATGATATGAAATGAGAACTAGGTTGATGACTCTTGTTTTTTCATTTTTCATTCCCCACTTTGTCGCTCTCTCTCTACTCTCTCCCTCCCTCGTTATTTTTGCCGTTCACCTTCGCTCCCGCTCTCTCTCTCCCCCTCTTTCTCTGCCTTTCAGTGCCCTGCCATCGCGGAAGCAGCGAGTCAGCTGGAACGAACACGGGCCGTGCTTGTGACATCACCTCTCACGGGGAATGGCGCTGGGGGGCGTGGCTCATCAATATTCATGAGCCACAGTTTTCCTACCGCCCCCCAAATCAGAATTGAACACCGCCCCTTCCGACTAAGACCAATGACAGCCAGATCATTCTGAAAGAGACCCGCCCATTAAACATTTCTTTCTGTCTTATTTTCAACGCCCCACTGAAGACACGTGGTTTTACACTGTCAGTCATAAGGCCAACCAACTGTAACCATGAAGTTAATGGTATGTGTGTGTGTGTGTGTGTGTGTGTGTGTGTGTGTGTGTTTTAGTCTGTTCTTTTTATTACATTTGAGCTTTTATTATTTACCATGCATTAGTCTCTACAGTCCTCCCTTGCTCTCTGCTTTCACTGTTTGAACGCCCATGGCTGTTACTCTTATGCTATATAAATAAAGTTTTATATGATTTTCATTTCATTTATTTAGAAATGAATGAAAATTTGATCTAATTGCATTTGAGTGTGTGTGTGTGTGTGTGTGTGTGTGTGTGTGTGTGTGTGTGAAATCCTACAGAACATTTAAAATAGGCCTACAAGGATGATTTGCAAGTTGTGATGTTCCTCACCCTCTCCATGGAGCAATTGCTGCCAAATTATGAACAGTTGTCATAATTTCTCTACAGTTTTAACATGGTTGAGAATGTAATTGCTAGATTTCACTCTGATGCAATAAGGAGCACCATGTTGTGAACATTAGGAAATGTATGTGAGCTTCCTAGCTGCAATCATATGGTTGAATAGTTATTCTGACATCAGAAGCACTTGAACGCGCTCAAGTTGTATTTATGACTTTACTAACATCACCAACCAAGTTTCCGAGGTGGGCTAGAAGGCACCACGAGGAAATAGGAGACACCGTGAGAAAATAGGAGACACCGTGAGATATAGGAGGCACTGTGAGATATATAGGAGGCACTGTGAGATATAGGAGGCACTGTGAGATATAGGAGAGCCTATTCGAAAAATGTATTCTGCTCATTGTGCTTCTGCACATACCGGCTCTACAACTGTCTGGACAGCATGCAGGCCTAAATCTAACAAAAGATAGCCTATTTGCCATGGCCTATATCCATGTGTGAAGTTCTGACTGAAAAGTTGCTTCTTAATTTAGATGGAGTGTAAATTGTTGGCCTAATCTATTAGCAGGATTTCACAACAAATGTGAGAAGATGAGGCAAATATAAACCATACTGTAAATGACCATTATTGTCTTATCAATATCAATATGAATACCTGTAATCCACATCTCTCTCCCTTCTACCAGAAAACCAATTCCTGCTCTCAAAGCGAGCACATGGCCCCAACACGCGCGAGTGCTGCCTACCAGAAGACTTGCTTTGTTGCGATTGGTTCAAAGTAGGTCAGTCTCTGTCCTTTGCTGAATACGATTGGACAAAACTAGGTCACTCGCTCCGCCCAGAGATTTCCCCATGCTAGGGCCGCGTGAGACACAGGCGAAGTAAAACAACAGGCAAGTCGGCCCAGAGATTTGGTGTGGATTAGTGTGTTGCTTCGCAAGATCCAGAGATCGTATGGACTTTGTGTTTACAAATTGAGATTGTGGGACAACACTTCGCTTTGTAACTACGTAGTCAAAAGAATGTCGCATTAAAGAAGATAGATGCTTCAACACATTTTGTGTAAACAAAACATTTTGCTGTCATCCTCCATGGCTGTGGTGCACGTTGCCCGTCTCTCGACATGTCTACGGATATTAATTAAGATGGAATGACGCCCAATCAGTTTTCAAAAATGGCCACATCAAGTTTAAAAGTAACTAAATCTTAACATAAAATGTGTAGGCGTAACCTCTTTGTGTAGTTCAGAATGGCTGTTATCTACTAGGAAAGACTCAAAGCCTCAAATGTACTACCTAATGTATGTATGTTGAGGACGCGCGCACACCATAAAGTCTACATACAATTTTTCCTTGTGCAATTACATTTTAGATATTTCAATGCTCTATATGTATCGAATAAAACGATGCACGAAATGAATACATCAAAGGCATTCGAACAGCTGGATAAAGGCAATGTTATTTTTAAAGAGCAACTGATTCTGAAAAACTATAGGGGGCCACAATTAAACATAAAACTATGAGAAATGTGCCTGGGAGTGAGCGCGCGCGCGCATACACACATACGGAACTACATGAGTTATCAAATAAGGGCCTAATGTGGCCATCTAGAGGCGACTTGACGATATTGCACTACCATTAATTTCCAAACCACTGGTGAGACTTACTGGATGCCGTTTGAAGAGAATATGCTGTAGGTTATATGATTCAAATGCATCTTAGTTTGGCAAATTGAGACCCAAACTACACACCCATTACCTGACTGTTGTGATTATACATACCTGAGAATACAGAAAACGTAAGAAATACAGGACATTCTGAAAACATTTTTGCAAATGCAACATAAGTGAATCTTCCACTATGGAAGAAAACTCATGACAGACGGTTGGGAGCCTGTTGACTCTAAACAACCCTACTCCCCCTCTGGGCATTTTCCCCTCAGTTTTTAATTGAGTGTGGCACTGAGCAGGGCATGTGCAAGCTCATGCGAGCGGTAAACATCTCCGTCGTGAAGGACCGTGCGGTGGGGTACCAGGTGCAGGGGACCAGGTGTGGAGAACATGCCAGTTTAGCCGTTGATTTAAATTATCAACCTATATGAAAGCAAATATGAACAGTCTAAACATTCGCAAACAATTAACTGATTTAAAATTAAATAACAGCAAATGGAAGACATGAAGACATTTTAGATTTTTATTTGATTTCTGAGGGTTTTAACAATTCACTATAGGCAAAGAAAAGGATAGTTATTTAGTAATAATATTTCATGTTTTAGTTACTGAAAGGAAAAAAAACACTGAGGGACAGGACCTAAGTAATGAACTATGTGTACGCTTGTGTTACAGAATTGGGCTCAACTGTGGCATAGGGTTGGTAAAAGGGGGAGGGAAAAATCACATCGATACATATACTCATCCCACTGTTTTACAACGATAGTCCCAAGGCCCAACTCACTCCCACCCACCCATACAATAGCAACAATGATAAAAGAAATGATACTTGGAGTAAAAAAACAGCAAATAATCAATATATAATAAAATATAATACGAATTGTACAGTACACTCCGGTTGTTCCCATTATCCATTCCTGACACTAAAAAATGTTTTCCTGGTTTGGCCCTGACCTTGTCTGTAGTTAATTGGCCCAGACAGTTTTTAGTTAAATATTTTGCTTTCTTAGATTCTGAGTAGTCATTTTGGGGCCAATTTTGTCTGGAAATATGTCCAAAACCCAACTAATATGATGACAGAAGACTTATATTTTAGAAAATTCACTTCAACTACACTATAATCCACTTTAGCATGCTGTTACAATGACAATGCAGCATAACAAAGTGACATGTCAGAAACATCTTCAGAGGGATTCTGTCACAATATTAGTTGAATTGGAGTGTCTGCAAGGTGTTTCGGACATATTTCCAGAATGAAATGGGGCCCAAACTATGACTACTCAGTATCTGAGGAAGCAACATATGTAACAAAACACCTGCCTTGGCTCATCAACTATAGCCAAGGTCAGGGCAAACCAGGAAAAACGTTACAGAAGTGGAAGACCCCTTTAACAATTTTATGTCCCATTATTTTTTCCACCCTTAAAATGACAGAATATTGTACAGGAAATAGTCTGTAACCCTCTGATCTATTCAAACCTGTTTTGCTAGTCAGTTTTGCACAATTTAACCAGTTGTTTGACAAGGTGTGTACGGTTACTCAATGTGATAAATCAACTCACAAAGTCAAGTTCAATAGCATGAGTGACTGGTTGAAATAGATTTCTTACAGGCCATTTTTAGCTTCAGGCCAAACATCTGTATCAAAAAAATCTCCACTGGGAACAAATAAACACACATAGTACAGAACAACAGACAAAGACTATACTGTTTAACTGTGAATAATGAGAAAACATAATTAAAAAAACATCAGTACTTTTGGTACCCCACTCCTACTAGTATGCATCCATAATTCCAGCGCAATCACAGCTAACAAAATAGGATACTGTGGTTGAATGCATTTTAAAAGACAGAGGTGCTACTAAAACAGTCACATGATCTAGAATACTCTTTCCCCTTTGGGGAAGCAAAGACAGAGATGGATGGTGCCTTTGATATGGGCCTTTATAAGTCCATGTTAACCTTCAAACACCTCTGCTGTAGTAAGGGTGTAGAGGGGCTATATGGTAGTTACACTAAGCCACCTCCCCACTTCTTTAAAAGTTGCTAGTTCTTTCTTGCTTCTTGGATAAAAAAAATTCTAGTCTAAAAAATATTTAGTGGCTGTATTCAGTCACAACTGTTGTTCTCTCTATCTGGCCATCATCTTCTTTCTTCTGGACAGCTTCTTGAGTAGGCGATTTCACCTTCAAGCCCCAGTTGCCACTCCCTCCTCCAGTTACACCTCTGCAAGAGACTCTGTGTCTCGCCAACAGAGTTCCGTTCCAGAAGCGAGAGCGACATTTGGGACACGAGAAAGAGCCCTGGGAAAGGTGATGCCCCCGATGGCGAAGGGCTGCCCGTAATGTCCGAGAGTGCTTCCCACAGACTGGGCACTTCAGACGGGCTTGGTGGCCTGTATTTCTTGGCGGGTGCCTTAAAGCAAAGTGGATTAAAAGAGAGGCCTGTCTGGAGAATGTAGTGCTGGGACAAATGGGGCATGGAAAACGTTTTACGGGGACTTCCATGGAAGACAACCCACTGATCCTCACTGCCCCTCCACGCCATGTTCTTACTCTTAACCCTCCACCTCTGATTCTCATGAGCTGGACAAGCAACTTCTTTCTATTCAGCTGCTGCTGCATTCTTCCTCTTTTCCTCCTCATCATTTTGAGTCTCTTGCGGTTTTCTTTACTCAAGGGAACCCCCACGAGTTGCCCCCCTCTCATTATGCTTTGATATTCAACTCTTCTTTTCTTCTTGTTTTTTCTCCCACCATGGGATTGGGGGCCATGGTGTTGGTAATTCTGGAAAGAGTGTTGATTGTGTTGACCGTGGGATGACATGTGGGAAGAGCCAGAGTGGATTATATTGGAGCCAGACAGATAAGTGGAATTTGAGCTGGAGGAATGGCCTGATTCATAGAAAAGTGGGGAGAATCCAGATGGTTGCTGACCATGGTGGTGTCCTCCATGTTGAACACTTCCAGAAGAGCCAGATCTCCCTGCACCAGCTGGCTGGTTTCCTTCCACAGAGCGAGCCAATCCGTGCTGTGATAACCTGTGCCTGGACAAACTGTTGGAATAGGCAAAGGCCTTTCCACAAACCTCACAGCAGAAAAGCTTTTCCTTTCCACCTCCCCCATGGACAGTTTGTTGATGGGCACTCAAGTGGAAGTGATGGCGGAAAGATTTCCAGCAAACTGTGCATGTGTAGAGCCTTTGAGAGGGCTGGGTAGACGAGCCGGACCCTTGAGACTTATCTTGACCATATGAATAATAGGATCCTGGGTTTGCTTGATCACCACCATGGCTGATTGCTCCTACATGTCCCTTAACATTTTTCCCTCCTGGAGTACCCTCTAATTCCCCCTTTCTGTGTAATCTTCCATGTCTCACCAGGCTCTGAGCATAACCAAACACTTTCCCACACAGGTTGCATTTGAAGTTCTTCTCTTTAGAATGCACAGTGGAATGTTTAGTAAGATGGAAATATTCCCGGAACGTTTTGCCACAAACGTCACATCTGTGTGGCTTTTCACCGGTATGAACACGGTCATGCCGACGCAAGGTCTCGCCTCGCCTGAAACCTTTACCACAGACGTTGCATACAAATGGTCGTTCTGCACCATCTGATCCTCCAGTACTTCTTCTTCGTCTTACTGTGGTTCCTGGTTCTCTCTTCTGCCGAGGCTTGCGCGGCTTTTTAGGTTTAGAATTTGCGTTTGGCTGCGTTGGATGAGTCAAAGGCATTGTAGAGCCACTAATGATTCCCTCATTCCCTCTGCTACCTGCTCTGTAAGTCTTGTCAATCTCTGACGTAGACGACGGACCACCTGGGGAGACTCCCATATTCCCAAAGCCAAGTCCTCCAAGCAATCCTCCAATGATATCTCTTCGCTCCTCTCCTCGGCCTTCGCCACTACTTATCTCACAGGATGCAGCTGCAGCTGCAGCTATAGCAGACATGGCACTGCTAGTGACCTCGTCCTCAGAGTCATCCAGTAAAGATGATAGAGGAAGATGAGGCTGCTGTTGATGGTGGTGGTGTTGCTGCTGCTGGCTTTGAGGGTGTGGGTGCAGAGTGGGGGCTAAGGGTGCCTTTCTAAGAGTCTGACTTGGCATCCCATTGCCACAGGAGGTCTCTCCAGAGTAACATTGGTTACCCGGTTGTCGTCGGTAGTCATCCACAGCGTAGGACGATTGATAGCGGTTCCTTGAATAATCAGAGCTATATTTCCCTTCACTTTTACTGTCAGCATTTGAACTTCCTCCTCTACCTTGTTGATATAGGCCATCACAAGACAATCCTGATCCATCTCCTCTGTAATCGCTACTGCCTCCTGCCACCATTACAGGTTTTCCACCACTTGAGCCATTATCACCAGCGCTTCTGGGCCGGGACCCCCTTGGAGGCTTGCCACAGGTGCCAGATGCTGCATGGTTGAGCAAGGATGTGCTCTCTCGAAAGCAGCGACCACAAGCAGGGCAGCGGAAAGGCTTTTCATCATGGATCTTCTCATGCCTGGTGAGGGACTCGCGACGATTGAAAGATCGCTGACAGACACCACATCCAAATGGACGAGCCGATGAATGGATAACACCATGCTGGAGGAGGTGCCCCCTTTTCTTGAATCCTTTGCCACATTCAGAGCAGAAAAAGGTCTTATCTGGGCTTGGGCAAGATGATGATGAACTTGGGTCTGACTGTTGACGGTGGGTGTTGGTAGTAGAGTGGGGTTGATGGTTGGAATTTGAAGGTGTGCCACTGCTTGCAGCAGCATCTTCAGAAGACAAACCATGACTACGGAGATGCCTACGAAGGCTTGACAGATGAGTGAAGGTTTTGCCACATTCCCCACAGTGGTAGATTGGTTCAGGTTCAGGCTGACTAGCAATGGAAGCCATAGGATTTAGGTTCTCAGGTTTGGATAGCTGTGAACCATTGGCTACCAGCACTGAGGCAGCAGATGACGAGGGAGCTGAGGAAGAGGAAACTGCGGAAACTGAGGATTGTGTTGAGGGAGAGAGGAGAGATGAATGATCACCACTAATACCGGTTATGCCAACACCTCCAGACCCTCCTACAAGGCTTGAGGTTGCATTTTGAGCGTGACCACTTGAGCTGCTGTGTGAGTTAACTACACTGCTACTGCTATGACTGCTGCTATCCGACTTTCTTTGAGGCAGGTAACCAGCCATTGCTTTCTTTCTCCTGCTGCCTCCACTTCCACCGGACCCAGATCCACTATCTCCTTTCCCCTCGTCTTTAGACAGTGATAAATGGAGCGGTAGAGGGAGTGGCAGGCCAGCCTCTTGTTGCATTAATGAAGCAAGCTGATTGGAGGAGAGAACTGGAATACCTTGGAAATCAAAGCCACCCAGAGGTGACGGCTGGGGTGCTGGATGAAGAGGATGGTGTGGGTGGGCATGGCTGTGAGGGTGGGATAAGGCATGGGGTGGCAGTTGCTGCTGCTGCTGTTGAGGCTGGGGAGCAGGGTGGCTATGACTGTGAGAGGAGTGAAGAGCTGGTGGTGGAGCAAGAGCTGAGTTTGAATCACTGGATCCTTGGCCCAAACCCAAGCCTAGATGGTTATGACTCCCCTGTTGAACCAGAAACTGCTCCAAACTACTGTTAGTCGGGACACCAGAGAGAAAGTACTGATTAGCAGCAAGCATGCAACTAAACTGCTGATGTAAGCTACGTGGATCAGACTGGGGCCCTACAAGTGGTTGCCCTAATGAGGCGACTGCACTGCTGCCAGAGGGGTTATTAGAGGCAGATGCAGAGGATGAGGGGGCGGGGGAGGAGGAGGGTCCAGGTGAGGGTTGGGGAACAGAGAGGCCCGGGTGTAACGGTGGTGGTGGGGGAGCAGATGTAACTACTCCTCCAATAACACCTGCACCCCCTCCACTGCCACTTCCCCCAAAGTCAAAACGTCCCATTCCTGAGTGCAACTGCTCCTGGGCTAATGCTGCCTCTGCAGGGTGAAACGGACGTAAGAACTGTGGGTATCCTGCAGAAGAGCTGCCACTGCCACTGCTGCTACTCATCTTGCTGGATTTTCGTGAACTATGTGAGGAGGACTGGGACTGGTGTGATATTGGTGGAGGTGGGGCGCTCATTTTGGCAAATATAGATGAGGAATCAGCAAATGCTTGCCGACTAGACCCTTGAAGAGACCCTAGACCAAGCCCAGACAGAAGCGCCCCGGAGGACTCCCCCGGCTGTTGGTTCTGTTGCTGGAGTTGTTGCTGGTGCTGAAGTTGGACTTGTTGTTGGTGTTGCAGTTGTCTCTCCAATCCCAGGCCTTTAAACTGGTGGGCTTGGTGTCCACTCAGCATCTCTAGAATGTCCATAGGGTATTTACTGAACTGGAACATCTCCCACACACAGATGGGAGGTTGTCCCGGGGCGACTTCCCCTGTTGTTATAATCCCACCTCTCCTACCTGATGAGTAGCAGCTGCTGTTTCTAGTAGTTCTAGAAACACTTCCTCCAGAAGGATTCCCACTTCTACTACAACTTCCCTGTTACTGTTCCCCTCTTACAGATACAAATGAATGCTTACTGCTACCACTCTCCATTCAAGGGGATCGAGCAATGGTTCTGGAGGGCACCTGGGCGTTCTTTTATACAATAAATACTGTTCCTATATTTGGAATATTCTAATGGTCTACGCACAAAGGTATATAGTTTGTAGTGTTTTGGGACTCCTTCCCTAGTTGTAGATCTGTTTTTGTAACTTGTCCAGGTGTGAAATAGAACTCCTTAAAAGGTGCAGATGTCAGCATCCGTCGCAGGGGTAGAGCAGGTAAAAACGTTGTTTCTCTTCTTTGTCTGCCGGTTGATCTCAACCTCTAGGAGTCTAAAGAAAAAGAAAAAACACACAGTGCCTTGGTCAAATAGAGTCTGATAGCACCAAGGCCGGAGATAATTTACCAAGTGCTATCATTTATTTTTTATTATTTTATTTGAATACAGCTCAAGCCTAGAAGACCATTAATGGTAACACAAACCTCTTCATTTTTCACAAATCCCAGGAACTGTCCTCATCATAACCACAGCGAAGCATAAGAGGCGGTGCAATCTGTAAATCAGAAAAAGAACAATATTATTTCACTGTCATGTTACAGATATTATAGATAATAAACGAATAATTACATGCTTGTTTCTTTGGGATTCAGTTATCACAAGTATCACTACATACAATTTAGTACCGGGTACATATCAATTGAGTTTGATTCTTTGAGTTTCACTGTGTTTCAAAACACCCATCCAGAGCTCTGCGCTAAGCCTTATCCCAACGCTCTTAAATTGAGAAATCTATGAGCACATAATGAAATTCAGTAGCACACATAATGCATCATGACTTTTACTGTTTTTATTGGCATTCCTAACACATACCCTAACCCAGGGGTAGGCAACTCCAATCCTAGAGAGCCAGTGGATGTGTACCCCACTATTGTTCTAGCCCAACACTAACACACATGACTACACCAATTGATTGCAATTTGTTTTCATCTAGTGTTCAATTAGTGTGTTTCAATGTTGGTGTTCAATAAACCACAAACGTAATCTATTGTTGGGCTGAAACAACTAGTATCAAATAGCCAACACAGCAGGTTGTACTCACTGTGGCATTGGGCCTATACTGTAATGTCCATACATATCCCCCGTTTTATAAATATAAATATCTATCTAAAGTAATTCATCATGAATTTCACACAAACCACAGTATTATATTGTTGTTTATAATTATACATTTGTTTGCATAACAGGTGAACAGCCCACATTAGAGGTAGGCTGCCTGTTGTCCCACCCTAGTCAACCAGCTGTCTGGTCCAGGCAGCAATTAGTGATGCCTGTCCCTTGACTATGACAGCAGTTAGAAAGGTCTGCCTCAAATGTTAGCTTATTTTCCTTGGGTGTGGCATTGTCATTAATTATGCGCGCAACGAGTCAACTAAAAACAGTCAAAGTTAAGTTAGTTAAAGGTAAACAGCTTCAATGACCATTTCTGACACTTTTTGGAGCAAATAAGTAGCCCAAGCTATGCATTCTTTTCTGTGCTCCTAGATTATACGTCACAATTCTAGGTGCAAATGTAAGCATAACACTCACACTATAGTGCCCTGCCATAATTTCCAAGTGAATACTTGGTAGGCTAAATAGCAGTGAAACAATGCTACCAAAAAAAATACCCTAACAGAGGGGAGGGTTTTTTGCAGGTTGAAACTTTCATTTATTCTAACTTCTAATAAAACCCTTGACTTTTCTGGAGTTAAATCGTTTCACATTGTATGACCAAAATGTTCAGCGACTCATTATCTGCCCCATAAATTAATAACACACTCCAAATGTCTAACGCCTATGATTTTCAATATTAAATAACACTAATATATGAGAGCAATATATAATATGTGAACAAATGTTGCATTTGGTCGTTATAATGAGGTTGGAAGCAACATGAGAAATTGCTGTGGGGTATCTGTTGGAGCTCAAGTCAACTACATATCCCACAATGCAATGCCCTGGACAGCGGGACCAGGCTGAGGCTCCATCTTCTATCTAGTACATGGCATCAGACAGTGTCGCTACATTTGCCTTAGATTTTTAAAACAGTTCAATGACCTCTAAAGAATTTGTGAACTGTTTTAGCCACCCAGCTGAGCAGAACATTTCAGAAGTTTGTTTTTACGTTTCATTGTTGATGCTAGCTTGTTAGCCTTGACCATTTACATAACATAGCTGGTTAGCTAACTAGCTGCAGTGTTCTACTTTTATTTGTATTTTCTTTAAGGATGTATTATTGCATATATTGTTGAGTAGATAGTGGGGCAAAAGTCAGCAACCACATTGAAATGATGTATTAGCTAGGATTTGTGCATGTTGTTGTTGTTGATGTGGTCTCCATTGGTTAAGCTAGCTAGCCGGCCAAGTTTTATCAATGGGCAAAGGCTTTTGAAATGTTTTACCCATTTCCAAAATGTTTTTCAGTTGTAAGCAAGCTATTTATTTTCTGTATACTTTTGAAAGTATTACTTTTTGATCAGATGTTTTGCACAACTTCTCATCCACGACAAACTGTCCTTGTAAGCCGCAACATTTAGAAAACAATCACAATACAGGCTCTGTAAAACACACAATCCATCCAATTGTAGGAAAGAAAAAAACAACATGTTTAAAAATGATGCATCCAGGCGGGCAATCAGTTTAGTGCGGGTTACCATGCACACAGAAGTGATGTGGGTAACCAATCACACAGCCCATATGGCCACACATTTAGATTGAGTCATTATCAGACGATTAAAGTTGGATTAAATCCAATTTGCTTCTCTGTTAGTCTGCTATCATTAATTTTACTCCCCCCTCATATACATCCACAGACTGACATTTCAGACGGCAGACACGGCCTTCGGGGAGTTTTTCAAAAGTGATTGCTTTTATTGTGTTTCAATAAACTTTCTAGCATGCCTGTGACATCATTAATAACATATTTATCGGTCATTGTCGTCCAACAACTGCAAACTCATTAAAAGATGATTGGCCAACCTCAAAATGCTAGCTGGTAAACTGTAAACTGCCACTGAGTTCGACGTGACGGTTAGCCAGCTAGCATTTTGTGGTTGCTGGCCAATCATCTTTCAATGATTTTGCAGTTGTTGGGCAACAACGACTGATAAATATTTCATGAACTTGTTGTTGCATTCAGAGACAACTTGTGCCATGTGTGCTAAACATTCCTCTTCTCATGACAATGGTCTTACAAACAAAAATACAAAAACGCATGACATAACTACATCGCCTATTCTTTGATAATAAAAAACAACATTGTTTGATCATTACATCACTCTGTATTATGCACATTAGGTATACAGAGCGGAGGCTTTCACCAAAGCAGCACGAAATGTCCAGTAAGAAAATATATTTATCTCGTCTCTCATGAGATCTCATGATCTGCTGTGCCTTATAAATTTGTATTTCTGACACTCCATAACTCTGTGTGGATAGTTGTTTAAAAGCCTAATTTAGTTGTTGCCTTCCAGGCAGCATGTATAACACTGACTTACAAACATCCACACAAAATTAAGGAGTGTCTATACATATGACCGCAGATCATGAGATCTCATGAGATAAATAAAATATATTTTCTTACTGGACATGTTGTGCTGCTTTGGTGAAAGCCAAATGATAATGGTGCATAATATAATATCCTTGTATTGCCACAACTTGCAGGGTCCGAAATAAACACCGGCCAAACACTAAATACGGATTGGTCTACATTTTCCTTGTGACAGGTAAATCTCACAGTGATCCCCTGCCACTTGTGAATGGCAGTGTGTTGAGACATCATCACAAGCTTAATCATTTTAGTCCCTCGGTTTTCAAAGATTGGACAGATTGTTCAGTCTATAGTGAATCATTTATCAGCAGATAACAGATGTTTTCATGTAGGCCTCTGGCTTTCACTTTAGCAGACGAAAACTACTGGAGAATAGCTTTGCAATAGTGGCGATATGACTAGGGTCTAGGATCTTTGGCTGAGGTCTGGTAAATAGCTGAATATATAATATCATATATGATGCGTCACTATAGGCTATTAGGTTGCTATTAGAAGGAGAGGGCTGAATGAATATCAAACATTGCGTTATAAAAAACATTATGTAGGCTAATGAGCCGTCTCGGTTTTTGCAGGTCGCACTTTTACAATTCTTTTTTCTTTTTTTTAAAAAATTTGCACCGCAAATTCAAATGGTCGCACTATGGAACCCTGCACCACAGGCATTCTACAAAGTTCATTGAAACACAAAAAGGTAATCACAGCGAAAATGTAAGGTAGACAAAAATAGGCTGTTTTACATTGAGGCAGATTGTTGGAATGCTTCGTTGTCCCCTCCGAGGGGCGTGGCTGCTTCTACCATGTCATCTCCATGAATGTCTTCTACACAAGTATGCCCGCATCATATTAGGCTTGTATCGGTAACGAAATGTTGAAAAATGTGTATCCGTGTTGTTTCCCATCTGCAGGAGGCATAATGTAGCAGGTAATGTAATCTAAGCTTAGATTAGTGCGAAACAACACATTTTTCACACTCACTGATCCTTGATAACTTCAACTCGTCTGGCAGGTTTGTTAGTTTGGTACACATTTCACAAGCCAAAATACTAAGTAAGTTCAGGGGTCGACCTGTGACGAGGTGAACTAAAACGCAATTGAGAACGGGCTGGTGTGGCAAAGAGCCTTCAACATTGGAATTTGTTTCAGACAGACGCACCTAAAACACAGACATGCAGTAGGCACGGCAATAAGACAAAACATGGACGGCGGTGATGAAATACTCAAATTTCTATTGTCACCTGTAGCAAAAATAAATCTAATAAAAAAAAAAGGGGGAATAGGGATGCAGGGTAGATGATTTGGAAGAGAGCATAACAATATCAGTGAAACAACAACCCCTATTGACTGATACTGACACTACCCTCAGGGCATCATTCCTGGCTAAATCATCATCATCAATCATGCAGTAAAACATGTGTCCTTTATACAGGGGAGGCTGGTGGAGGTAGATCAGGGGAGGCTGGTGGAGGTGGAAATATGGGCTCATCGTAATTAATGGAAAGTAATGGTACCATTCCACATTCCATTTCTCTTGATTCTATTCCCTATTCCATGCTTTACAATGAGCCCGTCCTCCGATTTCTACCTCCACCAGCGTCCCCTGCTTTATAACTACACTATTTCTAGGCTATATAAGGAATGTGGTTATGAATAATGAGTTTTATTTAAATATATATCTATTATTTGTATCTGCCGGTATCGGATTGAAAGATATTCATGACTACACAGACGCTATCCGGATTGGCCAAATGTTTTGTGGCTGTATGTAAATGATAGAATTTTTTTGGATAGCAAAAGTGGTATTTTCCTCAATTAATTCAGCGTTTCAGCTGTATTTTTTGCACATTTTGACATGAATAAACACAAGTCGGTTTTGATAATGCAATCCAGCACCACCTTGTTCAAAAATCCTGGGGAGAACCCTGAGATGACTAACCACCTGCAAGGCTTTCGCAAACTCACTTCTTACATCCCAATTCAGGCACTGGCTGCCCCCATCCAGAGAAACCTCCACCAAAAGGCTTGCAAGACACAATCACAAACTCACAGTCCCCCGTGCACACACAGAAAGCTATATAGGGATTTGTAGTGACACATTTGTGTATCGTATGTCTGTGCCTTTTTATCCATGTGCTTTGGATATGTCTTTTATGCATTTCATTGTTGTAAATGCCCATGTATTTCACTAATGTATCTTGCTACTGCCTGTCGATAGTGGGGCTTGGTGTTCGAACTATCGTCAAAAGTGCGTCAAGTCAAACTGCTTTGTTTCGAAACATGGCTCCAGAGTTCTCCCCAAAGAATGGAAGTGAGGTGCAGCGCCACCTTGTCACAAATGAAGCTGATATTTAGGAATGATATAGTAACTATCTTTGATCGCTGTTGTTAAAAGTGAAAGAGTTGTGTGTGTCAGTTAATTGAGCATTTTAGTTTATTATGACATGACAACGCAATCCACCTTGTTCAAAAATCCTGGCTTTATTGCCTCTCTTTATATCAAGAAATTACGTTTATTTGAGTTTGGCACAGCTACAGAACCTAGGACCTCAGGTGGGAGGGAGAGGGGAATCTTTGGAGTTGTAGGAATAGACTCAAATGGGCAATTTGGAACATCAGGATTGAACAGGGCATTCAATAAGAGCTATCTTGATTCAGAGATCGTTTTAAAACATGATTGGTTGCCAATGTGTCTACTATTGACTCAAGAACAACAGATCCACTGGATTACAGGGTAAAATTATGCTTTCATTTCCTTCCCTGTGCGTAGCTATTCTTGTCTGAAGCCCACCCTGTATTCATAATTGGGGGCACAGGTGTGTCACCCACTATGCCCCCCACCTAAGTCAGGAAATTCAATATCAAGGCCAAACATGCCATAGCCTAAATGTTGAGAGCAAAGTTGTTACAGACGCCTGTAACAAACAGTATTTTGCTGCTGGAAAATATCACTATCAAATATAAATATCAAATACCAAAAATTAAAAGGTTAATTTAGGATGAAAATTAGAATGTTCCTAGCCCACATCTTGTGATTCCTGAGGAAATGACAATTAAGGTATGCATGGTTGTCCTTTAATGAGTCAATCAATGTAAGGTCATACATTAGCCTATTTCATATGACATACATATAGCTTTATTACATTTAGGCTGAAATTCTCTTACATGAAGACAAAAGTGCTGTCTTATCAATACATAAATTGGGATTCCCAGAATCACAATATGGTCACAAAAGAGCTTGTGAGCTAAATTGATGCTGTATTTATAGCCTATCACAACATTGCATTTTCAATGATGCAGGCATCATAATCAACTATAAATCTACCAACATAAAAGCCTATTGCTGCATATGATGGGTAGCTAATAGGCCTAGTTCAAATTATTGTACATAAAGAGATCTGCAGCAGATTCTCACTATAAAATTAAACTTCCTGCTTATCTGCATGTGATCTTGTAAAGAGATATATATAGAGAGATTTTTTTATTTGTATAATTTAGCTAGCTACAGTTATTCTTACATTACGTTTACATTAAGTAACATCTTACCCACAGGTTTGGTGAACTGTCTATCGACCAAAGGCTATTGAGCACAGCCTGCTTGATTGTAGATCGAAACGGGAGAAGGGAGTGGGTCGACTTCCATTCATCTTCAGGTTGACTCGCTGACTTTTAAAAACAAAAAATTGCAGGTGGTGGTGGCAAAACTCCAAATAAGCAGCGCGGCATTCTTTGTTATTAGCTACCTTGATTACACATGCGGCAACGAGAGATTATATATAAAAATAGAGGGGAGTGGAAGCCAGAAATAATTCACTCCGAATGGAAGTGTCTTTCTGCTTAATGGTAGCTAATAAATAAAAATGTCTTATGACGACGACGTTCGGGAATATAACTAGGTAGCCTCTATGCTAACCCAGCTAGCTAGCGAGCTAACAGTTCGGTGGATTTGGCTGTTTTACCTCATAAGATCGCCGGACGAAAATAGAAAAAGATTGAGAATAATAAACAAAAGGGCGCGGAGAAATAGAAACAGACTGTAACGGCCTCCTATTTCATGTTAGCAAGCCATTTTTCTTCATCCAGGGAAAAATACTTTTAAAGGCCTGCCTCTCCATCGGCCCGGGAGGGCTGTTTTCGACTCGTTAACAAAAACTATTTCCGTTGGGTTGGCCAGCAATCACAGATATGTCCCTTTTTTAAGCAGTAGATTTAATGTTTGAATCGTGTGTTCTTCGAACTAACCGAAAAGAGCCTTTTCTTGAGTTTTTATCGTATTTTCTTTATTTTTCATCGGCCAAATATTTTCCGCCCCGTGTCAATTTTAGGTGTCCCCGACGGCAGCTATGTTCGCCTTAAAATGGTAGTTTCCTGTCTTTATTGTACTTCCGGCAAGAGTCACAGTTTAAAAAGTCCGACCTGCTCCACTATATCAAAGACCGTATATATATGACAAGATTCTCATGTGGGCTCATTTTCAATAGGAATCGTTATCCACCAACATCGAAGGGTAGGCTAATGAATATTGATTGCATTCATGAGCGGGAGCTAGTGAGTGAGCACCATGGCGAGAGCAATAGGCATGAATGTTGACAAGCACAACTCTGATATAAAGTTGTTTGTTGTCAAAGCGAGCGACATGACATACTTGCTAACTCATACCAGTACCTTCTTAACAACCTAGGCATCGTTAAAGTGGATGTAGCGTAGCTAAACCCAACGTTATTAATGAACAAAATGTATTTTTGTTGACCAAATGCGACATATCATTGACTTACATTGTTTTTGTTTGGACCACTGTCCAGTCCAAAAACACATGGCTTTGTCTGCATATCGTCAAATTTCAGTCTGGACGGAAGAAGGGACGGAGTCGGGTCTCTCGCTTTGCATATCTTTCTCTGACTGTACAACTAAAGGGAGAGGCAGATGCTCCGTCTCGAAGATGTTGTGCGTGTTTGTGCTTGTATGCATTTACAGCATGGTGTGGACCATTACATATTCATTAAACAATCAATTTGCTGTCTAATTTTTGGGGGGGCAGTTATAAAATGTTCGTTCCCAGAACGTTACTTGAAGGTTCCATTTTTCTGTGTGCCAAGAATGTAGCGGGAACATCTTACGGATGTCCCTAGAATGTTTTATCTTACGTGTTGATGAGTCGCTCAGTTGTTTTAAAGTGTTAGAAAAAACACTTGTGTTAGTTATGTTGTCACTTATGAAAAAATATGTTAGTAGGTTGTAATGCTGTCTTTCCTTTGAGAGGTTGAAGGACGAAATTAACTTCTTGCATAATTTAAATAAATTAAATAATATTTTGATGGATTACCTGTATAGGTGAGGGAATTCATCATCGTCTCTCTTACTGTGCCAGTTTTCTTTGTATAATAAATGGAAATTCACTTTTTGCTGAAACAAATAATTTAAATGTTCAGGAGATATCAGCGGAGTATGCCTTACCACACCGACATTGTCTTTGTCTTCTCATGAAAACAACAACTTTGAAACAACTTTAGCCAACACTATTTTAAAATATAATCTGAAAATGAAAGATGTTTTAGGACTGTTAACCTGTATATGAACCTGTGCGTAACATTCTAAAACATTAATTGAAACATTTCAGAATATGTCCGGGAATATAACTGTGAGAAACCCACACAAATACCCACTCTAACAGCCATACGTAACATACAGTATGTTGACAACAAATTGAAATAATTAGTTCAGAGTCGAGTCCAAATGATTTATGTTCCCTGAATTATAACCAATCATATATTCTGGGGCCAATTTGAGAATGCTCTATCTATTTATCTATCTATTTACTTATCTATCTACCTCTCTTATGTCTTTGCGTATCTATTTACTTATCTACCTACCTATCTATCTACGTATCTATATATCGAAGTATCTCTCTAACTACGTAACCATCTATCTATCTAATTATCTAACTATCTACATATCTATCCATCTGTCTATCTACATACAGTTCGGTCCGGAAATATTTGGACAGTGACACAATTTTCATAATTTTGGCTCTGTACGCCACCACAATCGATTTGAAATGAAACTATCAAGATGCAATTGAAGGGCAGACTTTCAGCTTTAATTCAAGGGGTTGAACAAAAATATTGTATGAAATGTTTATGAATTGCAACCATATTTATACACAGTCCCCCATTTTCAGTGGCTCAAATGTAATCAGACAAATTAACAATCATAAATAAAATGTTCATTTTTAATACTTTGTTGAGAATCCTTTGCAGGCAATGACTGCCTGAAGTATGGATCCCATGGACACCACCAAATGCTGGGTTTCCTCCTTTGTGATGCTTTGCCAGGCCTTTACTGCAACTGTCTTCAGTTGTTGTTTGTTCGTGGGTCTTTCTGCCTTTAGTTTTGTCTTCAGTAAGTGAAATGCATGCTCGATCGGGTTGAGATCAGGTGACTGACTCGGCTGTTGCAGAATATTCCACTTCTTTGCCTTAAAAAACTCCTGGGTTGCTTTTGCAGTATATTTTGGGTCATTGTCCATCTGTACTGTGAAGCGCTATCCAATCAACTTTGCTGAATTTGGCTGAATCTGAGCAGACAGTATATCCCTAAACACTTCAGAATTCATCCGGCTGCTCCTGTCCTCTGTCACATCATCATTAAACACAAGTGACCCAGTGCCATTGGAAGCCATGCATGCCCATGCCATCACACTGCCTCCACCGTGTTTTATAGATGATGTGGTATGCTTCAGATCATGAGCAGTTCCAAGCCTTCTCCATACTTTTTTCTTCCCTTAATTCTGGTACAGGTTGATCTTAGTTTCATTTGTCCAAAGAATGCTGTTCCAGAATAGAGCTGGCTTTTTTTAGATGTATTTTGGCAAAGTCTAATCTGGCCTTTCTATTTTTTTTTTTGTTGAGTCAATTGTCCAATTACCTTTGGTCCCTTGAGAAAGAGGGGGCTACATATAAAAGAGCTGTAATACCTAAACCGTTCCTCCAATTTGGATGTGAATACCCTCAAATTAAAGCTGAGAGTCTGCACTTTAAGCCCATATTCATTATATAACTGTAACTTGAATATGTTTTGGTAAACAGCTAAAATAACAAAAATTGTGTCAGAGTCCAAATATATATGGACCTAACTGTAACTATCTATCTATGTATCTATCTACCTATCTATCTATGTAGAGGTGAGGCAGGTGCTGTTGGCCTCTGTCAAGGAGTCTTTAGAACAGCAGCCTGGGGTAGAGTCTAAAGTGTAACCCTGCCCAGGTGGCAGCTGCTGTGAGGGACTGGCAAGAGGGTGTGGGGCCCCTGCTAACCTTCTCCTCTCTGAGCCTGGGTGATTTAGAGCAGGTGGGGGGGGGGCAGGCGTTCTACAGTATGTGTGTTCAGATCAGGAACATCCAGGATCAGGGTGTAAGAGAGCACCAGTGGCAGGGGGCCTTGGGAGGTCAGAGTAGCGCGGGGTTTTAGTGGTGGGTGATGGGTGTCCAGGAGTTCTGGGGATCATTCACGTTGCCCTGGCAACAAATAAGCATGTGTCCCTTTGACCAAGAGGTAGAGGTGGATGTCCATTCTGTGCTGTGCTAGAACATGTGACCCATGTTTATTTTTTTCTGAATGTGCACATCTAATACATTGGATTACCGCAACAACTGTGTCTGAGGCTGGGGGAGGTGTTCTCTGTTGGGTTGTTCATCTTGGGGTCCAGGTATTCATTTAAGTCAGCAGGCTGTTATAATTTCTAAAGTGATGATGTCTCAATAAAGAGCATCAAAAGTCAATCTATCTTTCTGTCCATACGTCTGGTCTGTCTGTCTGGTCTGTCTGTCTTTCCATAATTGGTCACTTAATCCATCCATACAAATAAGAGCCACAGTGATTTTACATGGGACAGTTATATTCATGAATATATAAATGGAATCATGACCACAGCAATGGACAAAAACAAATCATTGTGGGGATTTTTTTTTTTTATTGTTATTATCAATTGACCATTATGATTCTACAAATGCGAGAATTTATCACCAATAATCAAAATAAGGGTTGCAGGCTTGTGAGATCTTCACTTAATATTCTTGGAAACAGACATGGGGTTTATGTATTAAACAAATCGCTATACAGTTTTCTGAGGTATGCCAAGTAACTTGGAGAATACAAATGTACCTCCCCCACAAACAGATATGGGTCAATTAAGCTCGCACTCTCACTTTGCTTCATCATGAAAACATTATGCCACAATGTCAACCAAGTCCCAGCAACCCAGTGACCATCATAAGACCCCCCCCCCCCACCCAACCAACACACACACACACATCCTCTGACATTAATTCCTCAAACCACACACACATCTCCACACGCGCACGCACACACACACACACACGTACGCACGCACGCACGCACACACAAAGTATGAATCAACATAACATGTACAGGCACACAGAAGTCAGGGCGTACTCAACTGAACATGAACACAACATCAGCACACTTTCAAAAGTACAAGAAAAACTGGCTACATCGAAAATATAACTGAATCTTCGTGTGGCATGTACATTTGTTGTCTCTATTTTAAAGTTAACAAGATTCCCGTTTCAGAATCGTGACGTTGTTTTCTCATGGTAAAAATCATTGGGCCATCCTAGTCCCATGATTGGTGTTCCATATTCATGTCAAACAAGGCAAATCACAATACATTCTCCAGTATATTCTAGCCCCAACTTTACAATAAATAGGTTCTCGAAAAAGTGGCAATCTGGTCACACAAATGTCATATTATAACTGAATGCACGCATTTCTGCCAAAAATGAAACAATGTAATTTGAGTAGCCTTTACTTTACACTTTGAACAGTGAGAAAAAGTTTTTTGTAACAATTGCTTTGGTGAACATAGCTTAACAAGAAAAGCTGTGTCTGATGGATGAGGTCCTTTGTGATAGAAGCCTTTTGAATTCAAAAAGCCAATATGAACAGTTAGATCATAGCTTGGGTTTTTAAATAAATTTGTGGAATCCCTGAAAAACACATTGTCTTACTTGTAATGAAGTTAGATCAAATATGAGATTCAGCATCCCTGAAAAGACATTGAAATACATACACAGGCACACAAATACAGACGCATGTACATTACACATACACGCCATGACATCATAAGTCAGCACTATGACATCATCAACACTGGCTTTGACATCTTCATGCGGTTCTATTCACTGATTGCATCTGCTTTTTTAGTCAAGAATACAAAGGTTTAAAATCCACCAGAAGGTTGAATATTAGGTGAATTCAGGAAACATTTAGATTCACAGAGGAAAAAAATACGGCAACTAATAATCATGATAATAATAATAATAATCAAGTTAAGTAATCAGAATCATGACTATAAACACAAACACATGTCATTGAGTACAAACATCATGGCTGAAGGTTCCATCTATAATCCATCAAATTTGTCTTAATCCAGTCACAGTTCCAGGGGAAAGCGAAAATACTACGCAGAGTTCACTGTACAGGTACGGTGGCCTGTTTAGGCCTTTTATCATACCCCAACACAGAGACTCTAACCCTTCCAACAACAGTCAGTTACAACCGTTTTGTTTATCATATAATTAGATACCTGTCAAAACGCACAGAAAAAAGAAAAGGAACTTGCGATTTACAAAATATGACTCCAGGTCCACCGCCACCCCTACAATGTATAATTTATAGGATGGCTTTTTGTCACACTCAATGTTAATCGCACAAAAGCACAACGTGTCAGTCATTTCTGCAGTTTACACACAGCTGTGTCTGCAATGTTGACACAAATAAAAAATAAAAAATGAAAAGATGACATAATACATATCACAGACATACACAGAATTTTCAGAATAGCCCTTGGTGTGAAGTGTCCATTGTCCGCTGCTCGCCTTTTCTCGCCCTCCAAACATCGTGAACAGCTGCAGTTTCAGATAATATGTGGCATTCATAAAAGACAGAACATAGAGTGATTCATATACATAACAATACATTTGTTACCTCACCAACCTGTGATGAACAACACAAACTTGTGATGAACAACACAAACTTGTGATGAACAACACAAACCTGTGATGAAAAGGATGACCAATGGCTGTGGAGCCTCGCTGGTTTTAGGGTTTAGCCCCCTTGAATAAGCCAAGAAGAGCAGTCAACAGTCTCCCCCAGGGGACAGTGGCTCTATGTACACTACTCCAAATTAAACGTCAGAGCTTTCATTTTCACTTCATATGGTCAACTGCCAGTTTTGTTTTAATTTTAAACCCCTAAGGCTAATGACTGACACGGTGTCAACTACCAGCATGCTCTGGTTGACTAGAGACATGATCAGAATCATTTCCAGTTTTAAGACTGAATGCAATGTGATGGTACTGACCACAGTGGCTTATGGGTAATGTGATGTCTGCAGGGGAGGCTGGTGGAAATAGAGATCGGAGGACGGGCTCATTGTAATGCATGGAATGGAATCAGGAATGGTATCAAACACCATTTCTCAAGATACCATTCTTCATTCCATTCCATGCATTACAATGAGCCAGTCCTCTGATTTCTACTTCCACCAGCCTCTACTGCAGACATCACATGCAGAGGTCAGGCGGGGGGACAGGTGATGCAGCGATATGATGTCAAACCATTCTGATAGCTGAGTAAATCCAGCTATTTAATTACCCTAATACGTGACCTTACATTAACGCCTGCAGACTAAGGTATGGCTGTAGTATCAGTTGGAGCAACAGTATTCCAAATGTGGCTATTTTCTTATTGTCCATTCACAATCTAAGAAAGAGATTATGGGCAACTCAAACGTCCAATCAGTGTTTGTCATTTGTCTGACAATGTGATTTGTTCCAGAAGACATGACGTTCTGTCCAACAGGGCTTATTATATTAATTCCATCAAAAGAACAACAATTTTCAATATTTTCCAGTCTTTAATCTTCTTCTTCTTTTTTTTCTTTTTTTTTTTACAAAAGTCAAACCACAACGTTTCTCTGTTTTCCATTTCCATTCCATTTTCTGTTTGGATTCAAAGACAGGCGTGTTCTCCCTGTCAGAACACTAGAAGCTTCTTCACAAGATGGTGCCACAAACTTAGTGACTATTTAACAACATTGACCCTTCAAGAGCCACTCATCAAAGTCCTAAAGTTCCAGTATTATTTTTCAAATGCCCTCACTGGGAGAAACATCTCAAAGTGTTGGCCTTTTCCACTCTCCTTCAATTATATAGCCAAATATTCTCTTTTTTCAAAACACAGCAACTTGAATAAAATCTTTCTCACCAATAATTTCTTTTTCTTTTTCTGTGTTAACTGGCAACAGGGAGTTGACAAGCATTTCCTCTCTCACGTCTCTCTCTGGGCTTCATGTCCCAGTGTGGTCCTTTCTTCTCTCTTCCTTTCCTCTGCTTGAACATTCTTAACTTGACCTTCATCTCTCCTCCTTTGTCACTCTCTCCTTTTCTTTCTCACACGGTCACCTCGTTCTTACTGGCCGTCCTCAATCCCTGTCCCCCTCCTCCTCCCCCTCCTCCCCCTCCACCCCCTCCTCCACCAGGGATGAAGTGTAGCTGCTCGATGGTGTTCTGCCTCTTGCTGGCGAAGGCCATCCTGCGGGCGCTGTGACCCCCGGCCCCCCCCGGACCGCTGCCTGCTCCTCCGGCCCCCGGGCCGTGGGGGTCCCCCCAGCCCCCCCCGTGGCCACACATCCCCCCCGGCACCACCGAGCTCCTCTCGTGCTCGTGCCCCGAGGCGGGGTGGGAGTTCATCTTGATCATGTGATGTCGGTCCAGGGAGGGCGTGACACAGATGTTCT
Organism: Argentina silus; assembly: GCF_951799395.1. Lineage (NCBI taxonomy): Eukaryota > Metazoa > Chordata > Actinopteri > Argentiniformes > Argentinidae > Argentina > Argentina silus. Next base: position 6,868,108 of record NC_139665.1, read on the forward strand.
GCTGCGACTGCGCCTTCTGGTGCTGGGTGAGGTGCGGCATGCTGGGGACCATCCCCCCAAAGTTCCCCATGCCCCCCATCCCCCCCATCCTCTCCTCCAGGCGGTCAGGGGAGACCAGGAGGCGCTCATGGGACTTGCGCAGCGCCTGAGAGTTGGAGCTCTTGCTGGTGGTCATGGCTTTGTAGTACTGGTGCTGCTGGTTCTTGGACAGCCTGGAGAGGGTGTTGCCCTCCCCCAGCGCCAGGAGCTGGTCCTGAGACATCACCCTCCGCGGAGGCTTGTCGAAGGTGGTGCTGTAATGGGGCTGGGACTGGGCCGGGAGGGGGTAAGGGTTGGGGGTGGACGTGGGCACGTGGATCCGGGGGCGGGAGGTTTGGAGTGGGAGGGTGCCCCTGGCTCCCAGGGTGTAGTCTCCGCCCCAGTGGAGGTGGTGCTGGGAGGAGTGGAACGAGGGGGGAGCATTGTTGGGCCGTCGCTTGGAGGAGTAGTAGCCTGTGTACTCATCCAGATCTTTCTCTGGTGTCCAAATGTTTGAGGGGAAAAGGGAGAGGATGAAACAAAATCGCAGAAATAACAGTTAGTGACATTCATTATTATTGAAACACACCGTTCCATGTACCTAGACATAGGAGTCTTTTAATCTTCAAAGCCTTTCCCTGGATTGAGTTCCCTGAGAGCCAATTTAAATGTGACCTTTCCCCACCCATGTTTATTCTACAACCCCCCGATACATCCACATTATCTCTAGGTTTCTTCGGTTAGCACAGGAGACAAAGAAGCCTTTATCAAAGCCCTTTCTCTTTACATTCAGTTCTAAAGGAACATGTCTGGCACTCGTTGGTCACCGCGTTTCGCCTGTCATCACACACACGCGTGCACGCACACACACACACACACACACACACACACACAATCCACCCCATCTAGCATCTATCCATCATCCACCCATCCACCAGTCCCTTCCCCCCTCCAGTTCCCTTCCCCTTTCTAGTGACTGCCACCCAGACAGAAAGCCCCCCCCACTTCCCGTATCTGGCGCAGGCCCCACCGCCCATCACCCCTCCCCCATCACCCCTCCCCCACCCTCCACCCCTGGCCCTTGCTCACCGAGCCTCTTCAGGGAGGAGTAGCGGTTGATCTCGGGTTTCATGGCGGCCTCGTAGGAGGGGGGCAGCTGGGCCAGGTTGTGGAAGGAGTGGGAGAAGGAGGGGTGCGGGGCAGAGAAGAGGGGGTGCGGGGCAGAGAAAGGGGGGTGTGGGGCAGAGAAGGGGGGGTGTGGGCCGGAGCTGTTGTTGTGTTTGCTGGAGAGGAGGGACCCTGTGGAGGCCAGCTGGGCGTTGTTCATACGGGGGACGCGCTCTGAAGAGAAACACACCAGGATGTCGTCAAAGACAACACCTACAGGAACATCTTTCTCTATAAATTCCTACATTTAGTCTGTTTATATTTCAGATATTATATATATATATATATATTTTATTATTTTATATGCATATGTATAGATGATTTAATGTATAATATATATACTGTATACATAGATATATATTGATATAAATTACGTATAGATTATGTATTGTATTTATAGTTCTACACAGTTTCTCAAAACTTGTTCTGAATGGTCCACAATGTGATTTTTAAATCTGTATTTTTGTATACAAGTGCAATTGTTGCATTATTGTGGAGTGACACTTAAAACTAACTATCTATAAGTGGTACATTATAATAGTCTAACATACAGTACATTTATAACACATTTATAACATAAATAGGGGATACATTTATAGTAACCTAACATGTATAGGTACATTTAAAAGACCATACATGTACAGGAAATTCACATTCACGAAACATGTCAATTCCTCACAGATTAGCCCAAGACTTTTGCTGCCTTTTGCCATTTAGAAGTCATTCTAACAGCCCTGCTACATCCACGTCCATGAGACGAGCATGAGATGGAGCTGATCGACTCCTATTGTCGTCAAGGTTACCTGCTACACCCGCACATGCGTGAAGCAGAGACGTTGTGTGGATGCTGCAGCGGCAACGTCAAATTAGCCATGGAGTCTATTTTTCTCTGATCAATGCGTCTGAAATGATAATTTTTCAATGCTTTTTTGGACACTTTATCACTCAGTTTTATAGTATGGTAATGTCACTGAACATTGATATTAGCAGTACATGCATACAATAGGAGTAGTATTGTATGCATGTACTTTACATTAATTTACTACTAATAGTACCTGTTTGAAAAACAAGCTGATAAAGAGAAATACAGTCCTCATTTATATTATATATATGTAATATACATTTATATATACACTTAAAGGACAAAACCCAATTCGAAGACATTCAGATTTGACAAGACTCTCAACATAAAACAACAAGTTCAATGTCAGGAATGAAAACATTTTCACCAGTTCCATGCAGAAACAGAAGGGAGGGCAATTTATTCTGCGTCCACGCTTGCAACTGTTCACATTTCTGGTGTAGCAGGTTCAATTACTGCTCTGACACGCTGCTTCCCAGTGTAGCACTGCGGTCAGACAATGAGTACAAAATAAACATCCCTTGAAGTGATTCTATAGAATAACTCAAGATTACTGTCTAACACATGTCCCTGACCAATGACCATTCACTATAATCAGCAATGATGGCCAATGATATCCATTCACAATCATGACTGACACATTGACTACAGTGGAATCACATACACACAGGCCACTGTGGAAGCACACGGAGGGCTCTATTTCAACCCAAACGCGATTGTTGACCTTGCTATAGCATGCCGTGATCGCCCGGGGGGGGGGGGGGGTTTCAGAAATAAGTTTTATGATGATATCTGTCGGTGCATATGCGGCTGAAATAACTTGTGCTATAGCCAATCAGCTATCTGTATACTACCACGGATGTTGGAATGCCTAATCAAGAAATGCACTCGAACTTTAAGTTCATTAGTGTGTCGTCTTCACGAGTCAAATATCACACTTCGAAATAATATTTCCACTGTTAAGACTGTTGACATGTCCAAGCGTTCAGTTCATTTCAGTCGGTGACTCATGGGAGACATAGCTTATTCTGACTGAAATAACTTGAATACTCAAGTTGACATGTTGTTTACATGAATATCGCATTACTTTCATCTCAGCAAAATATGCTGAATGTCAGTGTGCATCTGTAAACTACCAGAGATTATAGCAACGATCACAGCCTGATAGACAGGTCACCGTGGGGTGTCTCAGTGATTTGCAATATGTGCAAAACAAGCAAGTTCCTATATGATAAAACACACTGAGAACATCGAGAGACACAAGAGTCGTAGTTATGTACACGGTATGCCACACGGAGATCGAGGTCCCACCTCACACACAATTATTATTATTATTTATTTTTGTTACTGTTTTAAATGTTACGGATGCGGTCGCTATTCCCAGTGTGAGCCCTAGGTGTCCCCCTTCAGCTGCTCACTGGACCACCTCCCCTCTCACTCACTCACTCCATCTATCATTATGGACTTGTTACCTGCACCTGTGTTTGATGGTCATCTATGCCTTTTTGTGCCCGCACTCCCCGCTCAGTCTTCACAGTGTGTGCACCGTTTGTACGTTCACCTAAGAGAAGTAAGCCTTTGATATATATCGAGTTCGAGTAATCAGACGTTGTTCTCTTTTCTTTATTTTTTTGAATTAAGTCTGCTGCCTTTAGTTACCTACTATTTCTGTTTTGGAGATGTTGCTTTCTCCCATTTGATTTCCATGTAAAGTTTGTGTTTTGTATCCTGTGTTAACCAGAAACTTTCTTCAAGTAAAGAAACGTTTATTTTTGAATAATAGAGAGATGAGACGATATACTCATCTTTTCTAAGGACATCGGCCAACGTGAGCATCGTCTTTTGGAACATCAGTTTTTCGTTAAGGCTGAAAAATGTAAATTTCATGTCGACACTTGCTTTCCTGGGGTTCATTGTGACCCAGGGACATCTTCAGATGGACCCCACTAAGGTAAGTGCGGTGCTGGACTGGCCCCAACCCTCTTCAGTGAAGCAAGTGGAATGTTTTCTGGGATTTGTGAACTTCTATAGACGATTCATTAGGAATTTTAGCGCCCTAGCCGCTCCACTGACAGCCCTCACCCAGAAGAGCCCTCTTCCTTTTTCCTGGTCTCAGGAGGCGGAGGACACATTCAATGTGCTAACGCGGTGCTTCACCTCAGCACCTGTTCTAGTGCATCCTGACCCTTCTCTACCTTTCATGGTGGAGGTGGATGCCTCAGACGTAACAGTAGGGGCAGTTCTGTCTTAACGATTACCTACGGATAACAAGACGCATCCTTGTGCGTTCTTTTCACACCGGCTCTCGCCAGCGGAACAGAACTACGATGTGTGGCAGTCAAGCTTGCACTGGAAGAATGGAGGCATTGGTTGGAGGGCACCATGCATCCCTCCATTGTTTGGACAGACCATAAAAACCTGGCGTATATTCAGGAGGCCAAGCGGCTCAACTCAACATCTTTAAACATGCAGCTTTCAGAAGTTCTGGACCACATAATGTGAATGTACATACATTTATGTAAATAACGAGCCCAAGAATTACCGCTGACAAGTTCTAGCAAAGACCATATGTATATACTGTACATGGGCTCATTTTACATGGGAATCGTTGTCCGCCAACATGGAAGGGTAGGCTCATGAATATTGATTTCATTCAGGAGCGGGAGTAAGCACCACGGCGAGAGCAATATGCATATTCATGAACTACTGACAGGCAGAACTCCGATATAAGGGAATGTAGTTTTGCTAGCTAGCGACATGACATACTTGCTAACTCATCCCAGTACTAGGCATCATTAAAGTGGAGGTCGCTTAGCTAAGCCCAACGTTATTAATGAACAATACATAATTTTGTTGACCAAATATGACAAATGTCATTGACTTCCAGTCCAATAAAACACAACTTTGTCTGCATAGTGTAAAATTTCACCTGGGACAGAAGAAGAGGCTGAGTTGGGTCTCTCGCTTCTCATCCTTCTCTGGTTCTAGCCAGGGTGGTTTATTAGAAGAGTGGCGTCAATGAAGGGGTCCATTTTCTATTGGCTAACGCTTATGGAGACTCAAATAGTTCCTTCATGCAAACCTAAGGAGCAAGTTGCCAGGCAACCGCTTGCCTGGGTAGCCAGTCTGACAAATATTGCTAGGTTAGGTTTTTTTTTACAACTGAATAGATACTGCAATTTTAACTGCAAAACTTCTTAGTTATACTAAAACCTGTGTGGTTAAACCAATTCAAGATAGATATTTTCCATGGCAGTCTTATTGTTTTACATGACAGTGGCCATGACGTTTTGGGGCTGAAACTGCTTCTTTTTTTTCCGCCATTTCCCCCGTCTGAAGTCTTGTTAGCTCCGCCACTTACATATCTTTGTCCCAATAAATAAAATCAATATCAAATCAATATTGGGTAAATCAGGAAGGACTTTTTGGAACTATGTAAAGCCTCCAGTAATTTCAGTGGCATCACTCTTCTAATATACCACTAGCCATAGAGGAAACACGATAGGAGAGGGTAGCCTTTGGACTAGCCTACCTTTCAAATGAATAGCATCATTTTATGCACCACCGCTGTCAAAATTCCTGTCATAAACAGCTGCATTTGTGATAAGACGTGGTTTTGGTGGGTCTTAAATGCCCCCACTTGCGTTGCCTGAAACTGGCACCTTGGAAAATGTTTTGAAGGACCCACCTGAAATAATGCCACCCCTCCCACAAAGCACAGCAGCGGATATGAGACTGGTTAATTGCCAATCGTGGCGTTATGATGTGATAATACTACAACAGCGACTTTTACAAGATGAAATAGCCAACATGCTCGCGTTTGACGAAAATAGAGCCCTTATACACTGATACACAAAGGAAGCACACCACTGGAGGGAAACACACACAGTGTGAGGGGGCACTGACTCAGTGACTAGGTTAAAACACTGATAGTGAAACACAACAACAGATGCGTGATGAGGCCACTCACACACCCCGTTGCCTCTGTTAGGCTTACCCATGGAAGCAGTGTGTTTGGGGCTGGGACCAGACACCTGGACAAAATTGTGGTGCAAATTTCCAACTGCAAAAGAGCAGAGCGAACACTGATGGACAGCTATTGTGTGTGTGTGTGTGTGTGTGTGTGTGTGTGTGTGTGTGTGTGTGTGAGTGAGAGAGTATGAGAGAATGAGTGTGTGTGTGTGTGTGTGTGTGTGTGAGAGAGTGTGTAGGATTACATGAATGAGTTATGTTGTTATGAGTGTGATTATGTTGCATGTGACTTGGGGTTCAGTCAACATTGTTACAATGTCCACCACACCTGTCCACACGGTTCATTTAGTTTCTGAATAAAAGCTGCATTATAACAGGTGTTATAACGCTATAACTGTCCTCCCGAGATTCCTGGTGAGTCACTCACTGCGGTTGTCTTTGCTCTGGAGCACTGGAGTGTAGAGATTCTTTGGCGGTCGCCCCAGTCCGGCTTCGGAGGTGGAGGTGGTCAGGACGGTACTGTTGTTTCTCTCGCCCGGTTGGACCGGGCTGGACTGGTGACGCAAGATGTCTACCAGGGCTCTGAGAGAGATGTAAGGTTGGAGGAAAGACGAGCCATAGATAAGTCATACCCCTCCATAAAACCTTTGTTTATAATGTTCAATACTCTAGTTTTTCTGTAATCACTATTGTTACATGCAATGCTTTAAACCTACTCAAACATCTAAATTGCTCCTTATACAGAAAAATGTGCAAATCTTAAGATTGATACGTTTGGCTGCAGCCGTTGGTCTGACTTGTGACCATACTGAGCCAGAGGACAAACCGCCTTCTCACATACCACTTAGCAATAGTCGTCTTATTAGGTAGATCAGCTTTGAAATTAGGCAATAGAATAGAAGTTCTATCACATAGCATTGATTGCATAATTTCTAGTCCCTTTCTATTTTTTTGTAAAGAAAATAAGAGTAATAGTCATCTTTGAACTCCTAACTAAAAAAAAACTCCTTCTCAACTCCCTTCTCACTCCTCCCCAACTCCCTCCTCACCTGGGCATGTTGATGTCTCTGTTCCTGGGTCTACGTGACACCTTGTGGAAGGCCACCTTGATGCCCACAGCCACTACCAGCGTGAAGGAGATCACCCCGCCGATGACATAGGCCGTGCTGTTGCTCTGCTGCTGCAGGGGGTCGAAATCGGGGTCCGGCCGGTTCCCTTGGGGGGCCGTCCCGGGCATCTGGGTGTTGGCCCATACGGGGGAGATGTAGTTGTTACAGGACTCCTGGTCCAGGCGGTCACGCTGGTGCTCGCAGCAGAAGCGGTAGTGGCACGTCCCGCAGCAGTAGATGTAGGTGCCTCTGGAGCAGTTGAAGGTGTGGTCGAACTGGCCCATGACGTCATAGTAGCCCCTGCAGACGTCCACGTCCACCAGGCGCCGGGGCGGGGGCGCCACCTGGGCCGCGCCCAGCGGAGGCTTCAGGGCGTCGGATGTCAGGTTCCTGGGGAGCATTATCTGAGGCAGGGGCTTCGGGGGCAGCTCGGCCCCGCGGGGAACACTGTCCTCTGTCTCTGCCTCTTTGGGGGGCACCTTCTGCCCCGCCGGGGGAGGCGGCAGGGGCGTGTTCCTGAAGCCGGTGAGGAGGAACATGGTGGTGCCCCCATTGGAGCCCCCGGTGGATGTGCGCCGGTCCGTGGCGGTCGACACCGCGAACAGGACGAAGTCAGACAGCAGGAAGAATATCAGGGAGGTGGAAAACATCAGTCTATAAGTTGCAGGCCTCATTTTTTCAAAGTTTCTCAGTGGATATAAGAATAAACTAAAAAGGCCTGTGAGGTGTTAAAACATCAATGTCCTCTTCCAAGAGTAAAAGGGTAATAATATCAAAAGGTTCTGCTCAAGGTTTCAACTTCAATACAATGAACTAATTAGTGCTCCATGCACAAACACATACACACTCGGAGGAGTTTTAGTTTGTTCAAGCGATATGCATGTTTGGTATTAAACTGTTGTGTCGTAATGTAAACATATCTCACAAGCTTTCAATATAAATACAAATTCATCCTTGAAAGCAGCTTATGTAAACATTGAGGTTTATATATTTCTAGAGTTCTACTTTTTTGACTGCGTGTGCTATGGCTATACTGGTGAAAGGACTAATTGAAGTACAACTTAACAATTTAGATTTGCTTATAAAGGATAAGGGGTTAAATTGTAAACACCAGCCAAAGTGTTGTTCTATGGAATGATAAGAGAAAGACTAAAACCCTCTTAATAACGGTGGTCTCCACTGTGTAGACCACACAACCCAAAAGTATGGGTTTCCTTATGGGCTTCCTTTCTTTCTGTTAGGCAGTATTGTCCTGTAAACAATATCAATGTTTAAAAACTGTAAACGTTTAAAACCCTACAAAGACCTCAAGAGTCTTTGTGTGCGTCTTAAACTCATCCAAAGTATGGCACATTTATGAATGATGTAGCAAATCGTCTTTAGAGGGAAAACATAGTCTGTAAACACTTATTGTTCAATGTAAACTTTTTTTTTTGTACTGTACTTTGTTTTCACCTATGTATCTATCACTTACAATTGGCACTTCAGTTACCCTTTGTAAATATTTGGCCTGTAAACCTTTCTGAAAAAACTATAAATACAAACAATTCCAACTTTTAAGTAAATTTTTTGCTCTTTGTGTGAGTTGTAAACGATTATGCTGGCAGCTTCAGGGATCTCTACATAGTCTTGTAAACAAATTGTAGAGAATTGCTCATCTGATTTTGACACTGTTTCACTATACTAGCATGCTAGTGTAATTTCTGCTGCACTGCAATTTATATTTGTTCACAAGAAAACTCAATAAAAGATATCTGAATATATTCAGAGGGAAAGCAAGTGGGGGGGGGGGTCAATAGAGGAAGTATTCTTTAGAGAAATTTGGAATTCTGAGTTCCAAATACAGTGATTAGGGGGGTTGCACTAAGAGAAAGGTCCTCGCAAAAACGTATCACAAGGTCTGGTGAAAGAGGGCACAGCGGAAATGCACCGAGCAGCTTCTGTATTTGAGACAGACTGGACAACACAGCTCACAGCTAAGTAAACAATAAATGGGAAATGGAGATGGATAATGAAAATTTATAAAAAGGCAGCCAGAGATTGTACAAAATGTGATAGACAAGTTGCAGGTCGGTGAGTAAGGGAGAGGCTGGCGATGGGGGTCAGGAAGAGAAAGGGAGAAAGTGCCCCAGGATCTATATGTGTTTGATCCCCTTACGCGAGTGTCTCTGCTCTGAGTTTAACTCGGCCCAACAGAACAGAACAAAGATGGGCTTAGGCCCAGTTCTTGCAGGACAACACGGCTCAGCCCACAGAACAGACATGAAAATGTCTGGATTCATCCGTCGATGTAGAATATAAGGATGAAAAGTGCACAAAATATTGTCCCTTTCCAGCCAAACTGAACGCGGGCTGATAATTACAAATATGTGGTAAAAGTCATCATATTATGTGGCTTTACAAGCTATCTACTGTACTTATCCAAAACCTGGGGAATGGAATTCTTTCTGTATGCAAACTCAACAATCCCTGAATGCGTGTACTGTATGCACCTTCTGGTATATACAAAGATCACTACGATAGAAATCGTCTGTGCAAAGACAGCTTAAACATAGTGAGATGGTGCTAAATGTTTGGTCATCATACTGTCTATGGCTAGTGTTATATGGCTTAGGTGTTTCTGTCATAGACTTGATCCACTTCAACAGACAACATGAATACGCTGGCGGGGTTGTGTTGCATGGTTTGAGAGGAAGAAAAGAAGAAGAAGGGATGAATATAATTTGGGTTAAAGGATAAGAGGGCCTTTCCAGCTTGTTCAACGTGGCATGATCACATGAATGCTGAACGTACTGGGATAGAAAAGATGGAGGGAGATGGAGATAAGCCAAGTAGCAACGAAATAGCAGCAGGTCAATTTATCAGGTTATCGGTGACTTGTGTTGCCCATCAGTCAAGCTAGTTCTATTGATCGATCTGGAGCCCAGCTTTCGGAGAAGGAGTAGGTGAGTTATCACTGCTTAGCTAATGCACTACAAACAAACACAGGCCATCAATTAGAGATTTGTTTCTAAAGCACTTGAACCAATAATGCACTTATCATCCAACTGTGAAAGACTTTAGGAGCAGCAATTGTGTTTCCACTAAATTAAGACAATGAATGTGTACTTTGACCACCTCTTTGCAGGTATTTGCTCTCTGCAATGATGTGGAGATTGAATGTTGTTTAAAGAGATATGGTTCTAAGTGTGTTTTATGTATTGGGGAGACACATTAGAAATGGCAGTATTTGATATGGAATGTGAACACACTGAGGATAACACTGAAGGTGTCAATGAAATGTGACTTCATGTGAAGTTAAGTTGTTGTTTCGTTTTGTGTTTTGCTTTTTTCTTGTCACAGTCTATTTGGCACTGGTTTTGGTCTCACTTGAAAAAAATTGGGAAGAAAAAAAAAACAGTCAGTCAATTAAGGTCCAAAGTCCCCCCCAAAAATGTAAAAAGAAAAAAGATGTGCAAAAAGTAATTAGCAAACAGCCTCGAGGTGGAGAGCAGGAGAGAACATCCCTCTGTTTGGTCCACCTGGGCAGGACAGTTCTGATGTGATCCCGGTTTAAGGTTCTCTCTGCTCTCTACTGTACTTGTATACCAGAGTTAAAGTCACACTGCAAAAGAAGAGAAGAAGTTGATCAATGGACGTTCTGTTCATCCACACTTAATCCATTTCTGTTGCTATTGCTGGGGAATTGTGAAGCAAAAGAGTAGAAAATAAACAAGAACACTAACATCAACATTGAAAAACAATTAGTTATAGTAATATCAACCCAATTCAAGTTTCAGTTTATGTGTGTCACCAAATTGAAATACCCCCACCTGTGCCATCTAAATGCTAGCATTTTGTTGGTGAAGCTGGTTATAATCGGATATTCTGAGTTCTGAGTGCGAGAAATCAATACTGTTTGCTGTAGTGTGATGCCTGTTACAAAGGTGGAATAAATGGTAATAACAGATTTAAATGACATGTATATAAATTGCCTACAGTATATGTACTGCATTGTAATAGTAACAAAAACATTTTGAAATAGGTTTACACAATGGGTTTTAAACTATGCATATTTTCATCTTCCCTCATTTAGAAAAATGCTTTTCATACTTCTCTGACCAATTCAAATGCGTTGAATTCTACTTGACCTCTATCCATTTATTTAATTGGTTTGCCTTTTGTGATACAAATCATCAACTGGAATGTTAATTTATTACAACATACAATGATCAAATAGAATTGTCTATGGAAAACACTGCAAACATACAATTGCATGAATCCATACCTGCACACTCCTGCTATAATATAGTGCCAAAAAGCTAACATTGTCACACAAAACCTTGAGTGTGAAAGTGTCGTCTCACATGCCTGGCATGAGACTGGCACTCCGACACAGAGGAACAAGGTGAAGCCCTGAGAAATCACACTACATTGACATGAACTAAGGGAGACATGTTTTGACTTCCACAAAACAGATAGATGTGGCAGGAGAAGCAACATATGCACAGCAGACAGACAGAACCAAGAGAGGGGAGAGAGAGGCCTTCAGGAGAGGGGGGAGAGGGGGCATAGAGAGGAGAGGGGGGGGGAGAGAAGGGGGGAGAGGAAGGGAGAGAGGGGACATACAGACGAGAGGGGGGGAGAGAAGGGGCATACAGAGGAGAGGAGGGGGAGAGGGGACATACAGAGGAGAGGAGGATAGAGAGAGGGGACATACAGAAGAGAGGAGGGGGAGAGGGGACCTACAGAGGAGAGGAGGGGGGACATACAGAGGAGAGGAGGGGGAGAGGGGACATACAGAGGAGAGGAGGGGGAAGAGGGGACATACAGAGGAGAGGAGGGGAGAGAGGGGACATACAGAAGAGAGGGGGGAAAGTGGACCTAAAGAGGAGAGGAGGGGGGACATACAGAGGAGAGGAGGGGAGAGAGGGGACATACAGAGGAGAGGAGGGGGGAGAGGGGACATACAAAGGAGAGGAGGGGGGGAGACACCACAGATGTGTAGAGCGTGGGGGGTTGCCATGCCAGGAATAGGGGGGGGGGGGAGGAGGAGAAAAAGCTTGATTTGAGACCCTAAGCACTGAAGTCTCTTGTACTGGAAAGTTAAGGGTGCCTTTAAAAATCAGTCACTAGCCCGGGGCCACTTCCATTCCGGCTCCTTGATGCAGTAATTAAGACGCTTCTCAACAGCTGAACTCCTCCCATGCAAGAGCGGCGGAGGCTGCAGCGTCTTTGGAGAAACCGCTGGGTCTCTCCGATGTGCAACAGGGAAGTGTTCCGAGTCCATTCATATGGAACAGAGCATCTTGTACGCCTAGGCATCTGCTGCTGCTGCCTGCCTGCCTGCCCCGGCCGACAGCACACTGTCCTTAAAGACACAGCACTGGAGCTGACAGTCAGTGTGTTAGTACTACATTCATTCCCCCTCTAGCCTCCCTTCCTCCTCCATCCATCTCTCTCTCTCTCTCTCTCTCTCTCTCTCTCTCTCTCTCTCTCTCTCTCTCTCTCTCTCTGCCCGTGCGTGGGTTGCAGCGGCTCTCTCAGAATAGCACTGCAGCATTGAAAAAGTGAGAAAGAGGGAAGGAGGAGCAACGTTCTCCTGTTTCCAACAATAATAATAATAATCTATGTTTCTTCATCAATCATTCTCTCTCTGTCTCTCTATCCCTCCATTGTATGCAACGTTTCAAATGCCTTCATTCTACAATGAACCTCATGTCAGCACTGTGATTTACACATGGATGTCTCTCTCTCTCTCTCTCTCTCTCTCTCTCTCTCTCTGCCCTCCTCCTCCTCCTCCTCCTCCTCCTCCTCCTCCTCTCCCATGCTGCTCACTGCTCAGGTCGGTGAGTGACCATCTCGCTGGACTAAACCTGGCGAACCTGGTGCGTGCTCTCCATCTCTCCGCTCCAACAATAGCGAATAATACGCCTGATAAAGGTTGGCTTTTGACGTAACGACCCGAACCGTTTGACTACGGTTGTGAATCACAGTGAGAGATGTTTCCTCACGGATGACACATAGGTTCAGACGTAACCGCAGCAGGAACACAGATGTATTGACAAGCATCTCCACCGTTTAGGTTCCGGAGGGACGGCATTATGCGACTGTACTCAAGGCTAGAATATCGACACATGGAAGTTGGTGGCTGGCTGCACCTGAATGCCCATGAGGCAGCCGTATAGGCCTATAGCAGGTCGCTGTGTCGACATTGGCATTCATATGGCGATGCTCACGATAAAGCAAGACATGACAGTACAGTACATAGGCCAATACACACACACACACACACACACACACACACACACACACACACACACACACACACACTTCCATTATCTATTGCTAGATTATTCAATTTAGGGGGATAAAAAACAAGACATATACAAAATGGGAGGGTATATAGGCCGAGGCGCGTTTCATTAGGCAATGTTGCAGCACAAAACAGAAACAAAATGAAGGAACATCTTTACCTGCAGGTCGCTGCTAGTGTTCGGGAGGGCAGCAGGATAATGATCCGTTAGACGTGGCCGTCACCACGTTTCTTCATTGAACAGATAGATGTCGCCACGCATAAATGGTTGCTTTACGATGCCGATAAAAGACTGTCAATATAAATAGTTAATGTGTCATGAAACTACATCAGAATATAAAGCGGAAAGATTGCAATCCACACGCGGATTCGCCCGTGTTTCTAATCTTCAAGACAAACGTAAACATATTTATAATCTCTAAAAAATGATGATACCCTATGCGGTCAAAATGAATTGTTATTGAAAGAAGATTACGATAAGATTAATATCTCATTTGCCATCCACTATTGGGAGTCGTGTTCATCTTCCCAGTCAAATGACGGATGTGACAATAGCTTTGAAGTTATGCAAAATAGGAGAAAATAAAATTACATTTTTAATTCATAAAAAAGTCTTCAAAAGGTCGCTTTACCGGTTGTCTTAGATGTCGATTTGCCAAGGTAGAGTCTTTATTGTGAATCCCGGAAAATAATTGATCATGTCTAAATTTTTCTTTGTAATTCCAGGTGAGGAGCGAATGAATTGGTCTCGTAGAGCATGGTCATTTCCGAATAAGCATAGAAAACGCACAACATTAGAAAAACGAGAGGGAACGCGATTGAAAACACCTTTTCGTCTCAATTTAGGTAATCACGTATTGCTATTTTCTCTTAGCGATGACTAGTCTCCAATACTCAATGCGCTTCCCCCTTTAGATGTTGCACGGCGTTGATGCTTCACTGCTTTCACCAAGGTCCGCTACGCTCACTGCTCATTCATTGATTGGACAATACGTTTCTTGTCCACGTTTTCATTTGTGAAGTGGGGAAATTGTCTACCAATCGACGACACGCTTTATTTCCAATGAGCTATTTTTCTCGGGGAACCATTGGTTTTCAATAGAGAAAATATTGAATGGTTCAAACGCATACACCAAGGGCGAGCACCGAGGCGAACACACACCTCTAATATGCATGTCTGTTGTACAGACGCAACAAAAGCTCCGTTATTGCCATTGTCGATAGTAGTAGCCTATGAATCTATCTATCTAAAACAAAAGTGATTTAACTCACCGATGTGTACATCCGTTAAGAAGAGCGAACAGAACACAGCGAGCTAATAAAGTGTCATCAGTTGCCTTAACGACCATGTCCTTGTGTTTCTGGTAACTATGAATCCGATGCTCGTTTCATTCCCAGTCATTGCCTTACACATTACGTCAACATAAGAAAAAACGAGACGTGCAAATCCATTCAATTTGTCGCACAAACTGTTTCCCAAATCTGAAGGATATATGTTTCTTAGAGATTAATGACAGTTCATTGAGGCTATAATATAACGAAAAATCGGCAACCTTTGCTTATGAAGCGGAATAACAAAATGTGCATAAGATTAGGCCTAACATTAATGTGGTCAATGCATGGCATGGTCCATTTTTATGTTGAATTTCAACAATGCATTTCAACATGATGCGTGATGAGATATGATCTTTTAATAGTGGTTTGGGAAGTGTGCAGTTGGTAGGTTTAGGTTACATGCTATTGGTTTTATTAGGAGGGATTCATTTTCATGGCAGGAGTGGAGGCTGGTGGAGGTAGAAATCGGAAGACGGGCTCATTGTAATGCATGGAACAGCATTACAGCCTCCCCTGCATGGCTGGAAGCAATATTGATCACTGTTCCATAACAGAGCCACCCTGCAGGACTGTGTGGGGTCCAGGCCCACAGATGGTCCTCAATGAAACAGCACATGTCGGTCTCTTGAGCCAGAGTGTATCTGTCCACTGTGTCCAGCAACTGTCTAAATGCCTTGTTATCATATGTGAGTTGAAATATCAATAGATCAGTGAATTAACCATCTTAAACTTGGAATGGTTTCTCCCAACAGGCTTGTATAGCAGGGTAATGACAGTGGCAGCTTCGCTTGAGGAAGCATCGACATTTGAGGATTGGCTAGAAAAGGATCACTGTGAATAAGCCAAAGGAAATACTTCCTCCTGAACAGGAAGTGGGATAATTCCCAGACGAACCCACCCATCTCAAGGTGACAGGGGCATTTCACTTCACAATGACATTTTAGATTTCAGGGCAAGTGGTCAGAGAACAAAGTTACTTTTCAGAGCATTGCAACAATGTTATTTACAGACCAGTGAATGTCACATTGACATAGTTATGATGTCCCTGGCAGTCCCAGGCACAGTGAGTTTGTAGGGTCCCCTGTATGTTACTTATGACGTTATATTGTAACATGTAGGGCCAATAGGGGACCTTTAGGGTTAGTTCTTGAATGTCCCTAAAATGTCTTCAAACTAACGTCACATTCAGGACCGATCTGATATGTCTGAGGTAACGTTATAAAAAAATGTCAAAAGTACAGTCAGGGGACCCTACAAGTTAACCTCCCTTGGGACCACAAGGGATGTTATTAACGTAACAGGGGACCTTTTACGACGTTCTCGACATGCAGGAACTCTGAGGGACGTTATGGGAACATTCACTGAAAGTCGTGAATGTCGCTGGGACGTTACTTGTTAGCTGTGTAAAAATTCAAAGATAGAGCTGTAACTTGGCAGATGTGTCTTTGAGTGCTCCCTCGAGACTACACTAGGAATCAGAGGACGGGCTCATAGTAATGCATGGAACGGAATAAGGAATGGTATTGATACCATTTCTCATTCCGTTTCATACATTACAATGAGCCTGTGCTCCGATGTCTACCTCTGATTTCCACCTCCCCTGGACAACACCAATATAGAAATACTAAATGTCCTGGTCAACAGCATATTGTAAAGGAAGACAGTAATGGCTGACAGAGCATGATACAATGAGAAGCATGCAGATTGCATGTTTCATAGCTATCTGGTACAATTACAAAGCACAGTCATGAGTATGAACAAAATCGAAATCGAAATATAAAAATCTAGGTCAAGCGAAGATGGAGAGAGATAACCACGAGCTCGCTGACATGCGTGTGTGAGAGCGTTAAGACATAAGGACTACTTCATCCCCACTTTGCGTCACTTCCTCCATTCCACGTCTCCGGGCAGGAGAGATGTCGTCGCCATCACAGCTCAGCCCTCTCAGTGGCAGACCTGCCAGACCTCTGTTCAGTCAACAGAGAAGGATGACTCAAAGTGTCCTCTGGCCGGGATGGAGTGCGTCACGCACACGCACGCATGCACACGCACACACACGCACACACACACACACACACACACACACACACACACACACACACACACACACACACACACCCCACCAAATAAAACTGCGGTTAGGACTCCAGGGCGTTCAAGTCATACCCGCACCTCGGATACACAGGCCAAGTGCTTCCGGCTCGCAAAACATCTCTAGGCAGGAGACCATGACCAGGTTAACTCTTGTCATCAAGAAGTGTGTATGCAGACTCGGTCATCCGAGAGAGCCTGAGCATCCATCTTCAAAACACATAAACAACCATATGCCATTCCATCAACAACCATATGTCACTGGCCTAGTTAGGGTATAATGAGTTGGGGGAATAGCCACTTGCTTGGTGATTCAAGTAAAAACAATGAAAGGTTCAAGCCAGTAAGTTCTTAGTGCGCATAAGCCTAAGATAGGCTAGTGGCCATGGAAACAGGGGGTACACGGCCCCCCACTTCCATTCATTCAGCTACCGGCTGGTGGAGGTAGAAATTGGAGGACGGGCTCATTGCATGGAACGGAATGAGAAATGATACAATTCAATGCCGTGTTTTATACCATTCCTTAATCCGTTCCATGCATCACAATGAGCCCGTCCTCCGATTTCTACCCCCACCAGCCTCCCTTGGTTATTGTTAAATAGCATGAAAAGCACAACTTTATACAGTCACACAACTTAAAAGGCATGATGCCCCGTGCAACTCAGTATGTAATATTCATGGGTTATTTCCACTGTTGGATGGAACTGACTATTGCAATCTGCATCACTACAGAGTAGGTTGTGGCAATTACCTGATGTCCTACATTTAGCAGCACTACTCATGGACGCTCCAGGCACTTACCTCGAGCTGGGCCAGTGTGTCCCGAACACATGCAATAATAATCAGCCCTAGAGAGACAATGACTTCTGGAGGGCCTGGAAGAACAGCAGTTTGCATGCATGCAGTGTTTGTTTGTCAAAATTCAATGTAGTGTTTACCATAACAGCGCACTTATGGTATTAACTACACCAACTACTGGTTATGAACATGTGAATGAAAATTAAACTGGTACTGTGAGAACTAAACTAGTACTGTGGGAATACTGAACTAGTACTGTGAGAACTAAACTAGTACTGCGAGAATACTAAACTAGTAATTAACTAGTAACTAGTAACTAGTAAACAACTAATACTATAAGAAAGTGTGAGAAAATTAGTGAGAAAATCATACAATAAACAACAAGCTTCAAAATGTCTGAAAAGCAATTATTTTATTAATATTTTACAATCCTTTATTCATGGTTATGTCATATTTACTTAGCTTTTTTCTCAGCTCCACTTTGCAAGTGTAATCTACCATGCTGTCCCAACGACAACAACGACAGACAAAAGAAAGAATGAAAATGAAAGTCTATACAACACCTTTCGAGGAAAGAGAGATTAAAAACAGGACTGTCAGTGAATGGTGCTTTTGTTGTCTGGCTATCAAACACCCACCCCTGACAAGTCTTCTTAAAAACTTGGTCTCTTTCTTTACGATTGAAATGTTTTCGATCGGAGACGGCACATTCAGGCAAACAAAAAAACAAAACAAAATATAAGATGGCACTCCAAACATTGGAGGATATTCATTTAAAAGCCTTATGAAATGAAATGGCTGTTAAAAGGGAAAAAGCCTATTGAGGCAAAGGAAACACAATTGTTGGGTGTGAATCTGATTTGTTCCGTTTGTGCTGTGATGGTGGAGCTTCTGACTGGTACATTTCCTCACAAATTATCTATTAAACACTTCCTGAGAAAAGGAAATATCGACCTGGTGGCTGAAGTGAAACTGGAAGTGCAATCACAAAATGAGTTATACATTATCAAACTGGGAAGAAAGTAAATGACTTGATTTGGGCAGTTAAGGTTTTATTGTAAGCTCGTCTCTGGGTTAACACCTGTAAACATAGACTATAGACCAGATTCTTCAGTGCTGGTGTTGCTTCACTTGCTGTAAAACAGCAATAATCTGATGAAACTTGTGATAAGAATTGGAGATGGAAGGTAGGGTAAAGCTAGTTGTGTAGCAGTCTGATCAATGCTTGATATACCCATGAGATGCTATGTGTTTCGTTTTAAGGTGCTGTGACCCAGAAGAGAGCCTATTTCAAGAGGCTTAGAACACTGAGCAACCCCAATAAGCCCTTGTTGTAGCAGGGAAAAGCTACATGTTTCTCTCTGTCTTCAGTTTGTGTAAGACCCAGACATGACCTCAACTGCGGTGAAATGCGTAGGCTTTGGTAGATGACAACCTCATCCCCCTCCTCCCTCCCTCCTTTAGAGGGGGTCGACCAATCATCTTGGTTCTCATGCGAGTGGGGGGGGGGGGGGGGGGGGGGGGGGGAGGGTTTAAAACAACAGAAAATACAACCAACATGACTACCAACATTATAGTCATGATTTTCTCCCCAAAAAAAAGGGGGTCCAGTTCAGGTAAGAGATTAAAAGCTTCAGTCTGAATAAAAACGGCCTGGTGGAAGGAAGAGGAGGGGCTATCCATGTAGGGGGTGGGGCTTTGCAGGGCAAGGGAGGAGCTCCAGATGCACTCCGCTGTGCTAAGACTGGCTTGTGTCTGCATCCGTCTCTCTTCCCAGCGTTTCGAGTCTAATCCAGGAATGTCAACGGGAGTCAACCCATCCTTCTGCTCCATCTTTCACTTCCTCTGCGTCCGTCACTGGAGGTCTCGGTCCTCAAGGTACCTGTACTCAAACGTGAACCCCTCCTTCTTTCTCTGGCCCCACTTCTCATAGTCAAAGTAAATGTACGTCCCCTGTAAATGACAATTAAAACAAGTAACAATGTCAGTGGACACGGTAAATGTGGACAAAGAACCGCATATTGAACCCAGAGAAAATTGGTAACCGTTTATTTTACAGCCCCTACATTAGCTGGAAATGACTTGG
The DNA here is from genome assembly GCF_951799395.1 of Argentina silus. Taxonomy (NCBI): domain Eukaryota; kingdom Metazoa; phylum Chordata; class Actinopteri; order Argentiniformes; family Argentinidae; genus Argentina; species Argentina silus. The sequence goes on from NC_139665.1 coordinate 6,887,841, forward strand.
ACAGAAACATCATGGTAACAGTTTAATTACTATTATCAAATAACTACTTCTAGGTTACTTGAGGATTCAGTGTAAGAAACACCAATGGCATATCAGACCCCCCCCCCCTTTTGGTGCCCTGAAATAGGGGGACTATGTACAAAAAGTGTCATTTCTAAATGGTAAAATCAACATGCAAACAAATACCATCAAATAAAAGCTGAGACTCCATGCTTTAACCCCATAGTAATTGTTTGATTTCAAACACAAACCGTTGAAGTATAGAGCCAACAGAAGAAGAAAAACATTTGTCACTGTCACATCACGTACAGAGGGCACTGTATCTTTAGATATATAGAACCTACAAAGCTCACCTGCTCAAACTCATCTGTGATGGTCTTGGGCTCTTCATGTCTCTGGAACCACATCATGTACTTGGTATGGAATCTCCATGATTGCTTCTTCAAGGCCTTGGCTGCCAGATACTGTGCCTTAGTGCCCTGTGGAGGAGGAAGGAAGGGTCAAGGGTCACAGTGGTGAAGCGTCACAGGCAGAACATGAACATAAAGCGAAAGAAAAATCAAACTGCACCTCTTGTACAGACCTTTTCTGTCATTCCTACAACATAAAACCAGCTCCAAGGTCATATACACAATCTATAGTAAAGCTTGTGGCCTCTTCATCGCTCACACGCTCGCTCACATGCTCGCTCACACACACACACACACACACACACACACACACACACACACACACACACACACTTCAGAGACCAGGGGAGGCTGGTGGAGGTGACGGGGTCATGTAATGCATGGAACAGAATTCCGTTCAATGCATTACAATGAACCCGTCCTCCGATGTTCTACCTCCACCAGCCTCCCCTGGTTCAGAGACCAAAGGTGTCTCACTCACCTCCAGGTAGTAGAAGATGAAGAACAGCGTCTCTGTGGAGAGCCTCTGGTAGAACTCCACAGAGTCCGAGTGGGGGGGGGGCACCTGGTGGTGGAAGGGCAGGGTGGGGCAGGGGTTCCTCATCAGGTACTGTCTGCAGGGAGAAACACAGAGACACCAGTTAAGCACTAATCAAATCAAATTGTATTGGTCACGTGCATCGCATATAGCTGTAAGTGATATAGTGAGATGCTTTATGAATCTAGCTCCTTGTAAAACAACAGTCAAAAAATCAACAATCAATGAATCAACAACACAATATAATAAAGTTGTAATAAAGCAATAAGTAATAATAAAGCAATGACAGCCATAGCAAGCTTCCTTCTTCAGGCTTTCAATCCTTGAAACCCTGAAGAAGGCAATCCTTGATTGAAACCCTGAAGAAGGCAATCCTTGATTGGAACCCTGAAGAAGGCGGCTTGCTGCCGAAACATTGGTTAAATAAATAATGAGCATCGGAGCAAAAGTGTGCAACTCTCTTTCTTTCGTTTAAGTTTCACCCGCCAGCCTGCCTGCACCTCACCAAGCTATGGTTCGGGTCTTCTTAAATTAGTCAACAATACGGCCAGGACTCTCATATAGAAAAATTAATTATGGTTTAATGCATCATAAGAATCGTCACTGTGGACGCGTTTCGGCGTCAAGCCTTCTTCGGCAGTTCAAGTTCTTCCGAGTTTTACACACTGATCCGTACCTGATCCTCTCTGAGTCGGAGGGGTGGGGCATGTGTGTCCAGGCTGACTCCTGCATGGCCTGCTGGTAGAGCTGATCTTTGGACAGGGGCACCGGCCCTAGGGGACACACGCCCAGTGAAGGGGGGATGCTGACCTCAGAGAGAGAGGCCTGGGGAGCAGCGGGAGGCCCCGGGGGCACTGTGGTGCTGGGGAAAATGTCTGAACACAGAAAAAGAGAGACGATTAAAATTAAACTAAAATCTAAAAGCCGGGTTTAAATGTTTGCTTTCTTTTCGTTTAAAAAGGGGTCCAGATTGAAAGGAACCATCCTAATTGACACCCTTAATTGGAACAATCTTTGAGATGTTTGCGCCACAAAGGGTGCCACTCTAAGATCGATCCTCTGCACCCGTTGGTAGTGTGAGTCACATAATCCAAGGAATGGTTGTTCACCTGCGGCAAGGTGCAGGGCGGACATCTCTCCCTCCATCCCTGAGACTAGAGCCGCTCGTTCCGCCATGGACTTCAGAGAGCTCAGAGGTTCCTGTGGCTAGGAGGGGACAGACAGGAGACAGGGTTAGTCAACAGTGTGTGTGTGTGGTGGGGGGGGGGGGGGGGGGGTGCAATAACGCATTACAAAAGTAGAAATATTTCTACTCTTCTCCTTGAGACAATTTTATGCGCTTCTGTTCAGCGGTTCAGAGACAAACCGCAAACCATCTGTCTGCTTGGTGCTCTCAAGTGAACGTCATAGGTTCCAATGTGAACACGTCCCAGCGTCAGAACTTAGAGCATGGGGTTGAATCTGCAATGTATCGGCTCAGTTTGCACAGACCCCTGATCAGCTTTTTACCGGACCATGACCAGGCCTACCACAGATAAAAGATATACCAGTATGCCCTACCCCAGGTCAGTTTACACAGATAACAGTAACAGTAAATGACCAGGACATGCCTCTGTGTAGACAGGGCTTTATTCTCACCTTCATGCCTTCAGAAGCTTGTGTGTAGGAGAGGGGTCCGTTCAGTAGGCTGCCCCCTGCTGGCTTACTCTCACTGTAGGAGTGTGAAGGCGAGCTGAGGGGTAGGGTCATGGATCCCAAGAGGCTGGGGCCACTGTCCTTACTGAGGGCGGAGGAGAGGAGACACTCTGGTTGATGTGCTTTCAAACATGGCTATCAGACACCTTTTACATTTAGATACAGACAACCTGACTAAAACTAGACAAAATGCTTTGTCGGTAATTTGAGCAAAATTTGTGTTGCTTGTTTTTAACTCACGGCTGATTGGCTGAGGAGATTAAAGACGAGGGTTGGCTGCTTTGTGATTGGCTGGCACTGTTGAGGGCGGAATCTGGTGTGCTGTCTGCTACTACAGCACTGTAACCTGGGACATAGTTGATTGAGAGGACGACTCAGTAACAGATTACACACTTACACACACCTCATCAAAGTGAAAGGACAAATGTCAAACAAAAAAAACAAAAGGGCTTCTGCCAATAATTTAAACATAGTATGGGTGTATTCACAAATTCACTAACAGTACATCATTTTGCAGTCAACCTACAACAAGTGGACGATAATTTCACAAATGTCTTACTTGTGCTACCATTCTGCTTTTGTCCACTGGCTGGCCTTGTGATCGCTGAGCTTCCTCCTCCAACTCCGCCTGGAGCACCTGAACCGGAGGTCCCTCCCATGCTCCCTATGACCCCGACACTGCTCCCAGGGGCCAGGCCTCCGACTGGGCTGGGGGCCACCAGGGGAGGGCCCTGGATCAGCGACTGGCCCGACCCCAGGCCAAGGATCCCACTGCTAACACCACCCACACCTGGGGCAGAGCCCAACAGGCCCAGGGACGCCCCACTGAACATGTTCCCGCCCACCTGTCCCACTCCGCTTAAGTGAGAGCTGCTGGTGCTGCTCATGCCGATTGTCCCTGCGAGCCCGCTTCCTACAGCTCCTGCCGCGGCGGCCTGAGAGTATGGGGCCGGGGTGGAGCCGGCCAGGAGCCCGGCCATGGTGTTCAGGGATGCCGGCATCCCTGACAGGCCAAGGCTGGACATCTGGCTGGCGCCGCCAGGTCCCGTCATGCCAACTTTACCCAGACCCAAGCCCATCCCGAGGCCCAGGCTTGAGGCTGGCGAGGGCCCCGAGGGAGCCCGAGACTGGGTGCTGGGTGTGAGGGGGGCGCTTGTGCTGGAGTTGGGGGGCGAGGAGGCAGACGTGGCGGGGAGGAAGAGGTTGTTGGATGGGCTGGGATTGGCGTTGGAAGCAACCGAGGAGCTGAGTACGTTTTTGGCCTGGGTTTGGTGCAGCGACTGCTGCTGGGTGGCGTTACTGTAGCTGCCAGAGTTGGAGAGGAGACCCCCGATGTTACCCAGGAGGCTGCTGCTGCCGGTGAGGGGCACACCACCCCCAGCGATGGTCACCATAGGGACCAGCGAGGATGAGGAGGCTCCAGAGGCGGAGGAGGAAGAGGAGGAGGAGGAGGAGGAGGAAGAGGAGGAGGAGGATAAAGACGAGGGGGTTCCGTTTTTGACAGGCGACTGAAATAGAATAAAATACATTAAATTACATCAGGGCCACTCAGGGATGTTCATCTGGAAGTATAGATTGGTATATAGGGCCAGTTTCTTAGACACAGAGTAAGCCTACTATTAAACTAAAAGGCATACAGGGAGAATCTCCATTTAAAGGATAAATTCAGATTTGATTAGATTTTTTTTGCTGGTGCTCAGTAAGTTTCTCAAAACCAAGCGAAATCCCAAAATAAATGACTGTACTCTTCTACAACATGCCATTTACATACAAAATGTTGATTTACTTAAAAAAAATAATGAATTAATGAATTAATGAATCCTTTAAAATTGTCTTAATCTGTGCCCAATATATTCTGCAACTGTGTGTGTGTGTGTGTGTGTGTGTGTGTGTGTATTTTAACACATATGGAATGCCACAGTAAATATGGAACCAATTCGCAGGTGACCCATGAACAGTCCTGTTTCCATGAATGTGTATGAAAATTATCTCACCTGACTAACTTCACTGTCTGTCGAACGTCCCCTTCGCTTGTCATCCTCTGAGTTCTCCTGAAACAACAAACACACACCATGAGCACTGTGCTTGAATGCCTGTTCTAACTCTATACAAGACTTAAGTCTTGTATCTCCAATCACCTATTCTGTACAGTGCAGTGTATCATGATGGATCCAAGTCAGTGGAGGCTGGTGGATGTAGAAATCGGAGGACGGGCTCATTGTAATGCATGGAATGGAATGAGGAATGGTATCAAACACGTGTGCACATTCCTTATTCGGTTCCATGCATTACAATGATTTCTACCTCCACCAGCCTCCACTGATCCAAGTAGTGTAACCATACTGAACATACTGTAAGGCTCCTCGCGAACAAACTTCCACATTGTATCCCAAACCCCTCGCTTTCAACCTCCTTCATCTAAACCCCAGCGATATAAGATCAAGAGAACAGCGAGCGCCCATTCAAACCCAGAGACAGTCCTACAGGGTAATTACATCTCAGTACAGATTGAGAGTGGGTGGTTCTGAAGAACGGGCTGGTGGGGACACAATGGAGGGAGGCAGCAGGGGGGTTCGCTCCTCACCGTAGTGCAAGTGGCGGGCGAGGGGGGGATGGGCGAGGAGGAGGTGGTGGAGGTGGGCGTACTGCTGGAGTGCAGGAAGATCTCGTCCTCCAAGTGCGAATGTCCCGGCGGGGAGGTGGCCACCAGCGACTGGGCTAGAGAGACAAGAGATGGATTGGGGGAGACAGAGGGAGAGGTAGCTACATAAAAAACAAAAGTTGAATATAGAGAGAGAGTAAGTAGGCAGTTTAGACAGAGGCATTTGGAAAGATGCAATACATAGAACTTGAACAAAGTTATGATCCATTTCTTATATTATCAATACAGAGTCAATTTTACATCTCAAGGACATTAAAGGGGCAATCTGTTTTTTTTCTTTTAAATTAATGATATTTAGCCATTGATCCTCTCAATATAAAAATATAACGCATAACTCATAAACTAAGTTCAACTGCCTTATCTCATCAATAGAAGCTTGTTGTAAACGAGTGCTTACAATTCTACAGGCCTGTCCCTCAGCTGTTTACCAAAAACAGTGGTAGGGTGACCGCTTTGTGGCTCTCAGATTGCCCCTTTAAGGTATATATACACACACACGGGCCACACACACACGGGCCACACACACACACACACACACAGGCCACACTTACGGATGTCCTCAAGGTCAAGGTCGTCGTAGAGAAACTCATTCTCTTCAAAGTCGGGGTCCTGGGAGGAGTCCAGGTAGTACTCCACGTCGTCCTTGATCTTGCGTATAGAGTCCACCTGCACCGAGTCGTTGTCCAGCATGCGCAGGATGGTCTCCAGCATTCGGATGTGGTACCGGTGCTTCTCGATGAAGTGCTTCAGCTCCTCTATCCGGTCCTGCTTCTGTCGAGGTTAGCAGTGTGAATGAACGTGTGTCTGTGTGTGTGTGTGAGATCAGTGGAGGCTGGTGGAAGTAGAACATGTTTGACACCTGTCCTCATTCCATTCCAAGCATTACAATGAGCCCATCCTCCGATTTCTACCTCCACCAACCTCCCCTGTGTTTGACTAATATGGATGACTGGTGAAATACAAGGCACCACACTGAAGTGAATGTTTGGAATGGCAGTTTCCACAGTCTGTATGTGTGAAGGCAATGGAGGTGGACATATTTTACGCTGTATTGGGTAATGCAGCCTGCCAAGGAAATAGACAGACTGAGTAGGATGATTTAGAAGGAATGGAGAGAACAGGGGAGGCTGGAGAAATCGGAGGACGGGCTCATTGTAATGCATGGAATGGAATAAGGAATGACACCATATATCACAATGAGCCCGTCCTCCGATTTCACCCTAAGGTCTGTAGAGGTTCACAGATGAAACAAACAGATAAATCAACTCATGATTTAGTTAACACGTTTTTAAAAAAGAAAAATCTGATTCCTATATATGAAACCAAGGACTTATCAACCCCTAGCCCAGTCCTCACAGACCTGCGCAAGTGCATTATGGGTAGGGGCTGAGGATTGATTAGGGGTTCGGGGAGTTGATGGAAAGATGGAGGGGCCTACTGACGTCTTTGTCTCCTTTCTTCTTGCGTGTCTGGACCGAGAGGGACTCCACCTCGCTCTCAAACTGGTCCACCTGCATGTTGAGGGTGTCTATCGTGTTCTGGAAGGGGGAAGGAGAGGGAGAGGCCGTCACTCACCGGTGTACATTTCGACTGGTGTAGAAATCAGAGGACAGACTCATTGTAACGCATGGAACGGAATGAGGAACATTCCTCATTCCGTTCCATGCATCACAATGAGCCCGTCCTCCGATTTCTACCTCCACCAGCCTCTCCCATTGCATTATGACAAACACTGAGATCCAATGCTGAATTAAGATGATGGTCAAGACCAGTGTAGCTTACAAGCGGTTCACTGCCATGCCTAATATAAATTCATGAAATCGACAAGTCATTTTTGTCATCATCACTATTGAAAGCATTTTGATAGCGCTCACCGTTAGCCACGTGCCAACCTCCTCCTTCTCCTTCTGGGCCGGGTCCACCTTCAGCGCCAGGCCCAGCCCCTCTTTCGAGTAGGCCTTTGTCTTTGTCTCTCGCTCCACAATCTTGAACCGCTCCATTTGCTACGGAGAGACAACACTCCTTTTAGAAATGGCTGAAAGTGACGGGGTTTCTTTGGGTCACCATTGAGCGACTATGTGACTGTCTGATCCTGTATGAGTAGATGTTTCCAACCGCCAATTTTCAAAGCATGAAACAAGCAGCCAATGCAATCCTGGGCGGTAGGAGCCCGGGAGTCCTCACAGTTTAAAGCCATCCTCACAAAAGCTCATGAAAGATATCAGCAGGTTAATAAGATCAAGTCAACGGTTGCTTGAATTAACACTCATTTGGGGCAAAATCATGACATCTGTGTGCCTCCTGACATACTTTGTCACGTTCGTCAACGTGCTGCGCGCTACGGAGGCTGTCCTGATATGACCTGTCACAGCAACACCACAGTGGATGGAACTACACGACTGGTGAGGACACACAACCTGATTATAGTGGGAGAGATCTGTTTTTTACCTTGATGCTTGGGCACGCCGCGGCCAATTCGGATGCGGTGTGTGGAGGTGTTATGCCTGCTCCATGAAGGGGTTGCTCCTTAGCAAAATATCTTGGACTCTACTCTAATACTAAACTGCTGACACTTTGAGGTAAGTGTACTGGGACAACGTCTTCCACCATTATGATCCTGTCTGTCCTTTGGGGAAAGTAATAAGCACCAGATCGAAACCGTCATGATCTAGATTGAACCAGTTTAGTTTAGTTTCCCCGGGATGAGACAATTGGCCAAATCTAGAGCATAACCTCGCCCCCGGGCTATTGCACACAGCGTTTATAAGCCTGCAATAACAACGATGCAAACCTGGCCTTAGTGGGAGTGAATTTTGAGTAGAGCATTTGTCATTATTTGATTTCCGTGAATCACTTGACTGCGACGCGTGGCTCCAAATCAGAAACGTGCGGTTCACAAGTGCTGTCGGAGGTCAATGATGCGAGATAAATGGCTATGCGACCGGCAGTTTCTCCCGGTCTTTCCATTGGGAAAATGAAGGCCAAGTTTGATGCAGTGGATACTACTTGTCTGAACAACAGAAGAGAATTATCAAAACATCTTTCCATTTGCACTGGCTGGTCACCACAAAGTAAAAGGTTGCATCAAGTGTCTCCTTTACGGCAGGCAAAACCAGAGAGAAAAACAAAAGTTCTTCTCAATATCCGACCACATATCAGACCAACCAAACAACCGTACACTGGCACACAATTGGATGAAACAGCTGAACATTAAAAGCGTAGGCTGGACTTTAGATCCAGGCTGAGATGCACTCCTCATTGTGTTACCAGGTGGAAGCATTGAAACTGTCTCAATAACCTCATCAGTCCCCTCCGTGGCTGCAGAAGCGGACTAATGTCAAGTGTACGGAGGCAGGATTACTTCAGTATGTGTGTTCCACTCACTCACCGTTTCAATGAGTTTGCGATTATCAACTAGCTGCCTTTTGTCTTTGATCTCGTTGGATGCCACCCACGTCTTGATCTGGTCTCTAAGACGCTGGGGGAAGGTGTGTGGAGGAACAGAGAGAGAGGGATAGAGAGAGGGGTAGAGAGAGACAGTGAGATAGAGAGAGAAAGTGATAGAGAGAGAGAGAAACACAGAGAGATAGTGAGAGAGAGAGATAAGTTTCCTTACTGCAGCATGCAGGGACTCGCCCTGTGCGGTCAACAGGGTGAACACGCAAAAACACATAAGCAAGCTTGGCTTGGGGTAATTTTGGTCCACATGGTAACACACACACACACACACACACACACATACACACATAAACTACTGACGCGGAAACACAGATGCTTTTGTCTGGTTATGAGGATGGCAGGCCCTCATATTTCATTTGAACAAGCGTGCGTGCGCACACGCACACACACACACACAAAGTTTAATGCCAATAAGGATTGTCTTGCCATTATAAAAAGATCATGTGTCCTACAGGCCTACTATGGCAGTTGAGATCACTTCTTCTCACCTGTAGTTTTTTAATCTCTTTCTTGAGGTCGGCTTCATACTTCTCCTTCTGGTTAGCGTTGGCTGCATTGTGAAGCTATGGTTTTTAGGAGAGGCACAGTCACACATGGTTAGCATGATGTTTCTAAGCAACATGCACTATACAGTATGCTTCAATGGCATCTTTAGACAATTCAACACTGTTTATTTTGCATGTTGCAGTACAACACGTTTCCATACTGTTCCCACAGTGAATACCTATGAAGACCACAACAATCAACCGTTATGCAGTATTCAAGATCTCCGCATATATAACTGATGTTAAACGTTTAATAATTTGGTAATCTGAGGTCAGGGAAATGTTCAAACAACTATGATGGCATGCTAGGTATTAGATCTTAACTCAAATGTATGTTCTACAGTATCAGATATGTATAACTGCCACTTCCAGGTAAAGAGGATGTAACATTTTCCAAACCTTGAAGGCTTACCTTTTGCCAAATGTCTTCAAACTGCTCTACTCCTTCTGTGACTTTTTTCAAACATCGATCTATTTCACCTGGTGGCATAAAACAACAGCAAGGCTGGGAAACGCACCACGTCTAAACCCTTCGGACAGCATTGCATCAGGATGAATAATGTACAGTCCAAATGCGGAGCTCTCACCCCCATAAGCAGCCCAACATTTACAAATGTGGTTGGCAGCTCATCAAAGATGCATACAGTAAAAGCGTGCTTGTAGGCAGTCCTGCATAAATGTGTCATTCCAAAACCTGGTTAAATATGTAATGCCATGAGCATTGGGCGATGGGATGCACTATAGTCTTCATCTCAGCTAGTTGGAACTGCCAGTGTACGAGATAAACTCAAAATACTTTCACCAGAAGTTATGTTTTATACGTTTTCTGCCTGTGGTGGCAGTGGTGTATTCCGGGTGCCGACTAATGCCAAGCGCACCCTTTCCCCTTAAGTTGCAAGTCAGAGTTGTGAGCAAGACTTTCTGTCAGTCTTCTAACAATGCTTGATGTGGAAGACTCTTTTGACATGCGACTTGAGGGGAAAGGTGCCCTTGGCGTGAGCTGGCACCCGGAATACACCACCATCAGAGGAAAGAACGGATGAAACAACTTCTGGTGAGGTCTATGAATATGTGTGCAACTCCTAGAGTAGCAGTTGCAACTACATCTGAGCAGGTTGTCTCAACAAACTAAGTCTGATTTTGGCCTTAAACATTGCCCATAAATGTTGTCGCCGGCTTCAGCAATATTAGGTTATAGAATGCCAGATTTAAAATAAAGTGATAAATCCCTACATCACAATGGGTATTAGACATTACTGAAGAGAGAGTTCTAAAGAACATATACAGAAGGGGTCAAGTATGATGACCATTGCAGGGGAGGCAGAAAACAGGCCCTCCTATTTCCTCCTCCACTGGACCATTGTGTAATCTTACCTTGAAGTTTTCTTTTATCAGCCATGACTGTTGACTAGGATGCTGTCTTCATGCCTTCTTTCCCTGGGGACAGGAATAGAGTCTCATTAGGCATTGTGATGAGAGTAGAACTTGGCAAACTTACCATTACATTACTTTTTCATTGCATATTAGATGGCAAATTAGTTCAAGGAAGTTAAAAGAGCAGGGCTTAAGTCAGCTGGAAAGCTGCCACCTCTAGCCACCGCAGCGAAATTCAGTTCAAAGTTCCAAACAACATCCTCCCTATTAATAATATTACCCCCAGAAATGGACTTGTCGCGTCGGACATTAGCTGCTGTGTTTCTGCATGCACGCTCGATTTGAAGAGCGTGCATGCAGAAAAAGGCGAAAATCATTGAGTCCACTCCCATAGAACATCCCTGGCCAATAGTAAACAAACCAAACTGTTGTCCTTAGACACTCAATTTTAGAAAAGCGCTTTTACAGGACCAGCGTTCATAATGAAATATTTCTTTCAAGGGATCTCATTCCCTGATGGCTACTGATTAAACATGGTCAACATAAGTCATTTAGAACCATTACAACGCTTGAATGTGACATAGCAGTGTGAAGTAAGCTTTCCTGCCTCAGCTTCCACCTGAGTAACGTTTCATACAGCTTGGTGAGGCCGAGGCTATAATACAAAGTGAATGCATGCACAGTGAAAGTACAGTACATGGTTTTCACATTAGTTCATAAAAACTGCCAGCTTGCATTCCAAAGTTGGGAACTCATTACAATAACATACTAACATGAATTACTCAAGAGTATGTCACTCAGGTCTTCAGTTATTACATATTGAAATGCATACACTCTCTTAACCATTTAAAACTATGCCCTGTGGGAAGCACCATGAGACAATACTGAATCTAAGTCTCTTGATTGATTGAATTCATGAGATAATCTTACAGATTAAAAACACATCCAGCCACAACATCAAAGAAGTGGCAATGCTCACAACTACCAAGATGGGGTCTTACAATATTCCATTTCAGTAGGGTAGTGGACAGAGATCCATGGACAGGCTGATGTGCTTCAGTCATTCAGGGTCAACTCCTGATAGGATGGGAGTCAGGGTTGGACGTGGGTCATTAGACAAAGCATTACAGACCATTCCAAGACAGGGAAAGTGTCTCTTAAAAGGAGGGCCCTCACAAAAACGTGTTTAATGTGCAATATCATGAACGGGTTTCAATCACATGTTTAAAAAAAACAGTTATAGGTTGTCAAAAGCCGCAAAAGACAGACAATTCTAAATAAGCACCACAAACCATAACTACACCTATGCACTAACAAGGTTTTCTAGCACACAGCTTTGACACCTGCTATAGTGCTGTATGTTGGTCTACTGTACTTCAAACAACATGTACTCACCACTGGCCAGCTGGGTTAGGATTCAGAGCTTCTCTCAAACAGCCTAATTCATACTCTTTAGACTGATGCTGTTTCTCAATAGAGAAACCAATATTTATATAAATACCCTCAAATAAAAGCAGATCTGTTCTTTAACCTCATAGTAATTGTTAGATTTCAAATCCAAACTTTTTGAGTATAGAGCCAAAAGAAGAAAATATGCTTCACTGTCACAGGGCAATGTAGTGCCCATTTGTCAGGGCACTAAAAGTATTTGGACAATTGGCTTGGCGGTTTCTGATTAGTCAGGCGTGTTCTTTCGCATCATTTGTGCAGCCGTAAGAGAGCTGTCAATGTCTAGTCTTGATTCTAGACTTTGCGTTTGCCTTTGGAGACTGCTATTGGTGTCTGTCAACATCAGGACCAAAGAGGTGTCACTGAAAGTCAAGGAAGCCAATACTATACTATACATGAGTGCTTAATTTGGACATAATATGAATCTGTCTAAATCGTTTTCTTGACATTAAATGGTGTTTGACTTCAAATCCAGACTGATTGAGTATAGAGACAAATACGTAGGGCACTGTATGTTTCAATACACCAGAAATTATTAATTTGGGATTTATTCCAAAACATTTATTCGGAACACGATGTCTGCCATTTACCAGATAATCCATATGCATTTTTCCATGTGCACAAGTTAAACTTTGACACAATTCTGTGCTACCATAACCATCATCAATGACAACGTACATGAGTGAGTTCTTCTCAGGAGCCGATGTCCTGACAGTCGACTACACCGAAATCTGTTGCTTCAAGCTTGAAACATTTCTTGTTGATACTTTGTTACAATCGTGATGCAGTTCACGCCAGCACAACAACGTTGCAGCAAGGTTTTCTTTGCTGAGCATGACTTTTGAAACAATGTAACCAGCTCGACGCAGGCCACGTTCCAAAGAGGCAATTTACTATCACCTCAGCAAAAGCTACGCTTACAAGGCAAGTGATTCTCCAATGTTACTGAAACGCTTCCCAATAACCAACAAGCAAGAACTTTATTTGCTACATCTTGCATGGAGAGTAGTAATGAGTTTATGATCAATTAGTGAACATGAGGCATGAATGTTTGGAAGCAATACTATTTTACTGCCTTTAGTGTCACTATCAAAGGCAGACTAAGAAGTAGTCCCACTTCAACCACTCAATAACAAGCAACTGAACACAACAGTTGCAGTGGATTGTTGCAAGACTATTGAATTTCCTTGTAAAACATCAGGCTATAACCTCATGTCTATTTGGCACTGTATAGCCAGTTACGTTAGTGGGTAGGATAACCACCGGCTAAGCTTTCTAGCTAGATGTGAGAGTCTGAGACACATTGGAAAGGAGAAGGAAAAAGGCTCATAAATAGTTTTCTTTGTGTATACAAATAATTTACCTGGATTTTCCGAGATACCTTTTTTTTCTCTTAGTTGCACCTCTTTTATAAATCTTAATTGCCCAAGTCTTCAAGCTATTTTTCTAATTTGTATTAATTCTTTTCGCCAAACAATCACTCCGCACATCCAAGATGGCCACCGGGAACACCTCCTCCGCTGTTGCCCTGATGGACCGGAGGCCCGCCTCCTCTGCACGCCATTGGATCCTCACCCTCAACTTTGACTCTCCACTGGGCAAGGGTCCCCGTCACTCAGAAGAGAGACGTTTACTACTTCCGCACAAGTCCCAATGTGATTGGATCTCTTTAAAAGGTGAAAGGTAAACATGAGTTCTAGGTTTTGATGGAGATACTTTGCTGCCTCCAACCTAACCACTGACCATGCAAACAATAACAACAACATCAACTTCAACATCGAGGCTGAGCTGACAAAACTGAATGCCATGCATATTAATATTAATACACTTTTGATATATCATATTGGGAAGTGTGATAAATCATAAGAAGTATGCTGTCATGTATTGTAAAGAATAGGTCTACTGCAGTGGAGGCTAGTGGAGGTAGAAAACGGAGGATGGGCTCAATGTAATGCATGGGATGGAATGAAGAATGGTATCATTCCATTCCATGCATTACAATGAGCTCGTCCTCCGATTTCTACCTCCACCAGCCTCCCCTGGCCTACTGTCATTAGTCTAAGGGCATATTACAGTCTCTGAGGTTATCACATCTCATGTTCACTTCCCATTGCAGCGCAAGACATTGTTGTAAGACAGAGATAGGGCTCCGACCGTCCAGGGGAAACAGTGGTATCCACATAGGCCCAGCCAATTATACTGTTCATACTGTTTATATTTTTTTATTACTTCTATTTTATTTTATTTTATTTAAAAACTTATTGTTGCACTACTCTGTGGCACTGTCACTTTTGCATTTCACTGTATACTTGTATGCATGTGACAAATAAAGAATCTTGAATCTTGAATCTTGAATTAGTCAATACTCAAATAAACATACATCATATTTACCAAGCCTAGTGTACATGACGAGGGAGAGATCAGAGCGGACTGGCATGTACAATCAGATATCCAGCAGAAGCTCCATATATCGTTATGTGAGCGATCTTACACTTATTGCCTTATTTACACCTATGCCTATTACACATATTGTCTGTTGTGCTATTATTGTATCTTTATTGTTGTCCTGATATTTGCACTGTTGAGAGGAAGCTGTCAAAGTAAACATTTCGTAGTACAATTTATATCCTGTGCATTTGATCAATAAACTTTGACCTGACTTGGTGCTATTGGACTACTCATCAATAAAAAGAGGTCATAAAGAACAGTTCAGTACAATCAGTTTTGAATGAGTGCAGCAACGCTTCCCAACCATTGCCTGGCACTATTCCAGTCTTTGCGGCTATGAATTTTGCTTTGAAGGGTCTTTGTGTCCACCCTGACAAAATATCTGAGCAAGACAATGAATTGTAGCCCACCAGTGGAAGCTGGTGGAGGTAGAAATCAGAGGATTTTACTCATTGTAATGCATGGATAATAATAATAATAATAATAATAATAATAGTTATAATAATAATAATAATAATAATAATAGTTATAATAATAATAGACTGTGAGAGACACTCCTATTGTTATATTTGGATGTTTGACAGGACTCTGGCATGGTCCTTCTGTACTTGCCCACTAGGAGGCGCTGTGAAACTGAAGGATGGGAAGTGGTTGCATCTAGTCTACTGTGGCTTTCTCCCCATTGTCTTCTTCCCTTCACACTGCATTGATGTATACACAACTGAACTGGTGAAAGCAACTACCTATCAGGGGAGGCTGGTGGAGGTAGAAGTCGGAAGACGGGCTCATTGTAATGGCAGGGAATGGAATAAGGAATGGTATCAAACACAATACCATTCCTCAAACACAATACCATTCCTCAAACACAATACCATTCCTCAATCCATTCCACTCCAGGCTTGCTGTATGATAAAGCGCTGTCCAATGAGTTTGGAGGCATGTGCTTGTAGTCAAGTAGACAAGATGTTTCTGTACTCTTCATTTCAGAATTAATTCTGCTGCTGCCGTCAATAAAGACAGTTCCAGTGGCATATATACATGCCCAAGCCACCCTCACATAACAGCTGACAATATGTTCTTTAACCTCATATTAATTGTTTGATTTCAAATCCAAACCTTTGGAGCATCGAGCCAAAAGTAGAGAAAATGCTTCACTGGCCAAATACTTACCACTGTATAAATACCTAATGAGCTTAACTGTCTGACCTTATTATAATCCAAAATATGAGGTTGTTTTACTTCATTGTTTGTAAACAATGTCTTTGTAAAAACCAAAAACAATGTATAGCTTTGAAATTTCATTTCAATATCATGTTGTGATCTTGTCACTCAATATCATCTGAGTGCTTGTCTATGAATATGACAGTGGTCACATTTCCCCATCTCAATAACATTTCTCAATAACATGTCTTATAAGTGCTTTATTGTCCAGTAGATGGCAACACTGGTTTCACTGATCTCAACATTCTGTCACAACTGTGAACAACTCAAGTGGAAAAATATAAACAAAAAGATTGTAGTTGAGGATCAGATATTAAAGAGTTCAACTTAAACAAAATCAAATATAGCCAACAAATTGACTCCTGAGTTTCCTTACACCCACCAGTGCTTGTCATTTTTTTACTCTCTTTACCATCAAAACAAAACATTTGATGTATGCACAAACTCTACACAGTGGACATTTTCCTTCCAAATGTTCAGTGTTCCTACTTTAATTATGCAATAGGGCAGTACTAATTCCTGCAAAGCTCACACATCATATCCTAGGTAAGGCTGGATTCTAGTACACCCAGTAAATGCTGGTGAAGGTAGAAATCGGAGGACAGGCTCATTGTAATGCATGAAATGGAATGAAGAATGGTATCAAACATGTGAGCCCGTCCTCTGATTTCTACCTCCACCAGCCTCCCACCTCACATCCTAGGTAAGGCTGGATTGTATTGCTCCGCATGACTGAATTCAACACTGATTGCCAGGAATCAAACCAATGATTGTAAAAACGTATTCCGATAACCAAGTAAGTTAACTAGTGGGAGTGAAAGGATTGTGCAAAATACATGTTTTGGTCTATGTAGCTGCCTATTAAATACTTATACCATCAAAGCCAATTGAGCAGCAACCAAAATATTATGCATTTGAAATGACATTTCTTCCCCTTAGCAGGGTATGGCTGCTCTTCCCTGCAAAAAGCATGTGTCGTTGGCTAAAGTTGATAACTACGATTAAATCAGTAAGCATTAAACCAAACTTAAAGCCAGAAAACTCTGACACAGACTACATTAATAGCATCTTGGACTTGATGTTATGACATTACAGGCCAGTCAACCCCTCTCAATAAACTATAAACTTCCTCTCAAAGCCAGAGTATGCAATTATCCACCAGCAGCTAATGTTTCAAGCATTAACTCCCCCGGAGAAAATAAATCGAAAAACAAAATATCAAAAGAATGACTTAATAAAAAGCTGAAGTAGAACAAAAGGAGTCTGCTGATGAACAAATACACAAGTGAGAATGCACTCTTCAAAAGTCATGAGGGAGCATGGGGGGTTGGGGGGGGTTGCAAACTGGACTCTCCCAGCTCCAACCCCTCCATCAGTTTCGGAACCTGTAGGTGATGGGCAGCAGCAGGTGCTTCTTCTTCATGCCCTGCACTTTAGCGTGCATCTGCTCGTCCAGAGCCTTGTAGCACCGGCGGGCGTAGTCCAGAAGCTTCTCCTTGGAGGAGTCGAACTCGCCCACCTCACCCACCTTCTCTGGGGACACCAGCAGCAGCTCGGCAATGGGGGAGGTGGAGGCCATGGTGTTGCGGTCCACCCTGTGGACCTGGAAGGCCTTGGACATGCTCCGCAGTCTCTGGTAGGTGTGGAGGATCCTCTGGTAGCGATGCAGCACCCCATCAGGATCCTTCACTGGAAGACAAAGGTGGCATTTAGTTGACCATTACAGCGCTTTCTGCTAAAAATAATAAACAACTTAAAAATAAAAGTTAATTTCACAGTAATGTGAAATGCTGATCGTAAACTCCACACATACAACACATTATTTCAAGATCAGAGTGGGTGATGACAAGGAAACTACCAGTTAAAAAAAGTAATTAGCAGCTTTCATGAACACGTTAGAAAGGATGTGGGGATGAATCAGAGAGAACCATATGATTTGGGTGTTTTTCCACTGTCACTCTTGGCACCGGTGCTTAGCCCAGAGCCTCAGACATTTGTTTTTCCATATCTGAGAATGGCCCAAAAAAGCTCCCAAAAAGCCCAGGGCCATGGCCCCAAAGTCCTACCCTGACCTGGGACTTTGGGGAGATTTTTGGGACTTGGGCAGGATTTGGGAGTAGGCGTGTGACGTGTACTGCACCTGGCTATTGTTTAGCTAGGCTAGTCTAATGGGATGACTGCTACTTAAAAAGCATGAAAATGGGATAAAAACCATTAGTTAATCAGTCTGCTTACCACGTTGTCTTTCCCTTCCACGCGTGATTCTGAAGACTCTTCTCATTTTTATCCTTGGCTGATCCACTGATCCCCTCTTCTTTGATGTTTCCTCTGACGAATCCTCCTCTTCTGACATCACTTCCTCTTCCTCCAGATAGCCATCTTCCTCAAAGTACTTATCTTCTTCATCTGCCCGCATCTCCTGTTTCACTAGAGGGGACACATCAGGAGAGCAAGCTTATAATAAGCACTGTACTTCCCAACAGTTTTTCAATTAACTATCACCAAAATCTAACTCTAAGTTATTGCACATTAAAGGTGCAGTTGGCAAGTTTTAATCCTTCAAATATTGCCAAATGACAATGAGTGTCTTCCAAGTTCTACCTCCAATAGCCTCCCCTGATCTATAGGGCACCATTTAAAAAAAAAATCCAAAGAAACATGAAGAGACAAAGCCCATTTGTAGCTGCATAGCTCCGCCCACAGCCAACAAGCCACACCTCTAAATATCAATTCTGATGCACTCTTATACCAGCTATGTCACTCTTATACCAGCTATGTCACTCTAATACCAGCTATGTCACTCTAATACCAGCTATGTCACTCTAATACCGGCTATGTCACTCTTATACCAGCTATGTCACTCTTGTACCGGCTATGTCACTCTAATACCGGCTATGTCACTCTAATACCAGGTATGTCAATCGAATACCAGCTATGTCACTCTTATACCGGCTATGTCACTCTAATACCGGCTATGTCACTCTAATACCAGGTATGTCAATCGAATACCAGCTATGTCACTCTCATACCAGGTATGTTGCTGCGCCGGGTGCCAGGCTGGCTCTGGAGGCGTTTCCGCATGGTTCCAGACCTGGTGGTCATGGGTGAAGGTGGAGACGGTGTGGAGGACCTGACCGGCTCAGGCTTTAGAGGGGTGGAGTGCTGTAGATCAGCATTCCAACCTAATGAAGAGAGCATAGTTGAGGACAACAGAATCAATTCACTCTGAACTCAATACATTTTGAAATGTGGCAATATTCCTTCATTTCCATTGCAGCTCACTCACTCATTATGTATACTGCAACGTTGAAAGTAAAATTGTGATGAATTATTATTCTATTGTATTAATAAACTGTTATTATTGTTATTCGTCCTTGATTATTTACTCAAACAGTGTCTCTAATAGTGAGTGGAATCGTATGGAGTGGAATGTGTGTTTGGTCTTCCTGCCCAGAACCACCCATCTCTTAACCACTGGGCTCCTGAGTCCTTGTACAGAAGATGAAGCGGTCCAGCTGGCGTCGCAGGAAGTTGCGCTCCTCCTCCAGGTCCTCGATGCGTTTCTGCAGCCACGAGTTCTTCTCCAGGGCCACGAACAGGTGGGTGCGCAGGTTGGAGACCAGCATGAAGGGGCTGTAGTGTGGGGGCAGTTCACCCGCAGATTCTAAACAGGAGGATGAGAGGACCATCTATTGGATGCTTCAACTTACTAACTGCCAAGGAATTCCGGAACACTCACCATCTAGAGTGCCAAGTGTTTTATGTGGCATTTACATAGCAACAATACTTTGATTGGCTACAAAATGAAGCATCATCATTTATGCATTTCTGGTCAATAAAGTCACCCTTGGCACTCTAGAATGTTGACAATTTGGTCGACTTTATTCACCCTCGGCACTAAATGAGTTGAAGGACTGATCTGAAGTCGGAAGGCATGCATGGCGTGTTATGGTAGGACGAAGAGTGGTTTCAAATAGTTGCATTATAGCTTCCTGGTTAAACTTCCTGATTTATCCAATATTGATTTGGTTGATATTGGTTGCCTGGCAATATGCTCTGTTGGTATAATGTAAAGGAACTATTCAGCGTTGACCAATAGAAAATGGACCCCTTCATTGGCGCCACTCTTCCTCACAAATTTCTGCAGGTGCACCACTGAGAATATCCTGTCTGGCTATATAACCGCCTGGTACAGCAGGTGTACCACCCTCGACTGTAAGGACCTGCAGAGGGTGGTAAAAGCGGCCCAGTTCATCACGGGCCGTGAGCTCCCAGCTGTTCAGTACATGTACTCTGGGAAGTGCAAGAGGAAGGCCGAGAAGATCAAGGACCCCAGCCACACCCTGTTCTCTCTGTTACCTTCTGGCAAAAGGTATCAGAGTATCCAGACCCGGACCAACAGGTACCAATACAGCTTAGCTTCAAAACATGGTTAACTTCACCATTTTGATCTCAGGGATTGTCAGTCATTGCAACCATAGCTCCGTCGATGAATTTGAGAGTGGTTACATTTCCCCAGCCTCGTCCCTCAGCTGTTTACCAAAAACAGTGGCAGGGAGACTGCTTTGTTGTTGTTTGAATCCCAGATTGCCCCTTTAAACCTCAGTTTACCTCCCAAAATGTGTTCAGTCTGGTTGAGGTAACCGGACCGGTCCATGCTCTCCTCAAAGGGAAAGGAGACCTCGTATTCATTGGCGTTATAAAGACCTGTGGAGACACAAGCATAGGCTATTACCTCATCATGAAATGATACCATTATTTCAAGGCATAATCTGGGATTTGTGCATCTGTTTCATGTACATTTCAATTAATGATGAAGACCCAGTTTGGGTTGAAACTTTTTCCTAATAAACTGCACATTTTGGGAGCGGGAACCAGTTTGCAGATCTCTCTCATGACTAACGAATGCTTAATATGCTTAGTGCAACTGTCTGTCAAAACCCAAAATATAAGGTTGTTGTACACAATTTATGGTTAACAAAGCATAGTTGTGAAATATATTTATAGCTATCATTTCAATATAATGGACTGTTATCGTTATTTATGATGAGGGGTAGCCTACATGGAGGGATTTGGAGAGGGTCGTCCATTTTCAATTTCAGTCTGGGGATATATGTGTTTTATACATGAGGGGAGGGTTATGCAATTTGCTATTTATAAAATGTGTCTATATTTCAATGTTCTCTGTCTATGAATTTAAGAACATTTCCCCAGCCCAATCTCTCAACTTCATACCAAAACAAGTGGTGGGCCACCATTTGACTGAAAAACAAATATAACACATAGTATTAATCACATTTTGTCATGTACTAGTTTAAATGATAATGCAGTTTCTTGAAATGATATTCTCTTACCTGCAGTATGCTGCGTGCTGCTGGAATTCATCTTTTTTGTTGACTTTTTTTGTGGTTGTGGATTCTAAAGTTGTCGTTCACAGTGACAACATACAGATAATAATATCAGAAACACTGGATGAGATGCATGCCGCTTGAACCTGTCAGAGATATGGTCACTGGGTGTAATACAGCTCGGTGAATATCTAGGTTATTACTGAGTATTAGAGTTTGCCATGGTAGTTACCTAACCTTCCAAACTTTCCTCGCACACTCCGAAATGAATTAGGTAACTTAGGCTGCAAGCTCCGTCAAGTGAGTGAGCACACCTGCGACGCCTTTGACAATATTAGGACAGCAGGAATCACACTACGCGTTCGAGGGGATCGGTTTGAGCAAGGCACTGCGCAGATGAGTGATTGGCAGACGAGCCCCATCAGGCAACATGTATTGGCGCTGATCGGTAACTGTTTCAAATCGATCCTCTCAAACATGGTCATTATCTCGGAGCAGTGCGCTTCAGAAAAACGACACAAGCGCCGAAGCCTCGGTATCAAGCGTCCCATCACCGATCACATCGGTATCGTCGTTTCTCCCAACAATCTAAGGTAGATCGGGTGTTGTGCGCAGAGCTGTGCTCAGACCGATCCCCTCGAACGCGGAGACAGTCAAGGTGGTCCGGATACACAAAGGCCAGGTGGAGAAAACTTTGTAAAGCTCGGAAGAAAGAATCTTTCGTGGTGACAAATAACTACACTGCGCGGTGAGTTAAAACTACAGATCAGTCTCGGAATTGTTTCAAGGTAAGAGAAATTAGGACACATATTGCAACTTTTACATACACTTTACCTGCAATGAATGCATATATACACATAGTATACACCGTAGTATACACTACTACATCATACAAACATCTTTTCAGTTAACAAATGCAGTGTATGCAATTCAGTATGGAATGCATCTCCTACTCAAAACATACTGTAAACCTTTTAGCCCTCGGTTCTCTGCTTTGTAGACACTGTGTGTGTGTGTGTGTGTGTGTGTGTGTGTGTGTGTGTGTGTGTGTGTGTGTGTGTGTGTGTGTGTGTGTGTGAGCGAGCGAGCGAGCGTGAGCGTGTTGTGACAAGCAAGCTTACTCTATAGCCCTGCACAGACCCTAGTGAAAGGTGATTTCAATAGAATCTTCTCAAGAGAGCATCAACTGAAAACAAGTCGGACCATTTTCAGTATGTAGCATTGCCATATAGTGGGGCCGATTTCTCCTCCGATGCATCACCCACCTCTGAGAGGGATCAATGAAAGACTTTTGAGGTTCTCACATGTCATTCTAATTCCTTTGTTCCCGTAGCTGACCATGGGTCTCTGTGACGGCCTGTCTCACTGTAAACTCGCCCTGGCCTTCGCTGTGCTGATGGACCTGTTGGGTGGAGCCGCGCTGCTGGTGGGAGTCTTCGCCCCTCTGGAGATCAGAGGCCGGGACTTTGGGGACCTGCTGGTGTACACGGGGGCTCTGCTGGTGCTTATGTCTCTGGGGGGCTGGGTGCTGTGGTACAGCGGCAACATCGAGGGCCTGACCACCCGTAAGGAGATGGGTCATATCGGCAGTGCGGTTGATCGACTCGCTCGTAACCTCAGCCGCAAGATACGCACCTATCGCAGCCACAGGGGGCCCTAGGGTGGCCCTTACATACAGGTGGGTCAAGTCATTCGCAGGGACTTAGACGTCTGATTGATAGATTCTGCCTTTGTCTGTAAGGAACCCTTCTCAGGGCCCAAGAAGTGATTTGACATGCTGTCAGGGCATACTGGGTGCCATGCGAGGCTTCTTCAGTGTGGAAATGAGGGTAACACATATTAACCTCTTCTGCTTCCATCTCCACAGATAGTGATGATGAGAGATGTCGACCACTGTGATGCACCCCCCGAATGAACACTGTGATGCCTCCCCCCCCCCCTCCTCCTCCCTTCCTTGTGCCATTTCAACAGTTGGGATGTCTCTGATCATCCGCCAGTATTATTGATTTATGGTAGATATTCACATTGTTTCACACTGAGCAGTGTTATGCTCTTGCTTAAGATGTAGTCCGTGAAATGTTATATAATACTTAAAACGTGTATGATCATGCATCTGCAATTCTGTTACATCATCATAACATGGGGCAGTTTTTCCCTAACATGTTAGATGGTTTTAGATGTCTTGTTTTGTGTCAGTTTATCAAAAATGGCATTGTATCTGGCTTTTGTGTATCATTATTTCTAATAAAAATGTCCATGAATGTTAACTACCTCAAAACTCTTTTTTAGATGTTATATGGGTTTGTACACAGAACTCAAATCTAAAGAAACACAATGGTCATTCCAGCAACTATACACGACCTTCCCACAGTTCTTGCAGTGAATAAGAATGGTAGCTTAATGTTAATGCAAACCATAATAATGCAAAACTATAATTTAGAGGAAAGTTATATAATACACAGAATGTTATCATTATGCATCACAATCAAAGAGGGAGAGAGGGGGAGGCTAAACCAGGTGTTTCAGGTTCAATGGAAAGACAGACATTTTATTAATGACAACACATCTTATTAATGGCCAGTTCAATTAACACATCCTTGGAGGGTCGTTCTAGTGGTTATTTCCTACTCGGGAACTTCTATCTCCAAATTTCCTACAGCTACTGAACTATAAGTAATAAAAACGTTGTATTGGGATCGATGGGGAATCCCGATTTCCATACCCCAGTAGAGAGGTATGGCAGGGGTTTCCGGGATTTGAAAGCTTCAGGAGTGAGTACCTATTGAAACACACTTTCCAATCATGAACTCACCAGACTCAATGAAAGAGTGTGTTGTAGACTTGGAAGTTTTGGCAATGCGAGACTACTCTCCCTGGCATATTTTCCCTACAACCATCACCTGACTCGCCTCCTAATCCTCCTTTAGCCTCCGTCTCAGTCTCTCTCTTGATCAAAGGATCCCTGCCCTACCTCAGCCTCCCTACCTCAGCCTCCCTACCTCAGCCTCCCTACCTTGGCCTCCACCTATAAACCTTGATCTAGAGCAAAGGTGAGGTCGTTATCGGAGGCAGGGGCAGCGTTACAGGCTCAGAGAGCAGGGGGGAAACAGTAATCCGATGAGCAGGGCCTCCTGGTGTGTATTCATGGCTCCAGGGACAATCTCCTCTCTAAAAAGAGAAGGATGGTGTCTATGTTGGTCGAGTCATGTGGCCAAAGCTGCCAACTCAGGACATCACAGTGTCCCTAGAGGCAGGGGTCGACACATGTCCGCTACCTACTACACTACAGTATGTGCCCTACGTGTCTGGTTAAGGATGATTCCATTCTCCAGTCAGGAAAAGGGGATGGGATGGGATGGGATGGGATGGGATGGATGGATGGATGGATGGATGGATGGATGGATGGATGGGTGAAACAAGGATTGTAGATTTGATGAGAGGCTGCATTTAGTTGTTTGTGCCTTGGCCAGATGCAGTTACATTTTTAAACTAAACAGTAAGTGCTTACCTGCAGTTGAGCAAACTTAACAGTTTATATAAATGCTTCTATACGTGACTCCAAACCACAGTAACTAATTACTAACTAGTAACTAATAACTGGTTTATATTGCATTTTCATGCTTTTGTAACAGCAGTGTCAGACAACGGCCACTGAAACTGAGATAGATTGACTGCTGAAGCGGTAGAGGGCTGGTAGTGGTAGAGCTATAGCACTGTAGGCTGGTGGGGGTAGAAATTGGAGGAGAGCCGTCCTCCGATTTCTACCTCCACCAGCCTCCCCTGAACTATAGTCATCGGTGATTGCACAGGTCTTTGAAGTAGTTTGATTGAATGAGGTAATCAGAGGTTAAATGGACACCGATCTCATAACACAACTTGACAGCACTCCACCACAGGGACTTAAGGGCCTTGTAGTTTAAATAGTTGTAGTGTCAAAGTTGTCAGATCCAAGTAAACATGAGGGCATTTCATTCCTTATCAGTAATATGTTTAACATATCCAATAGCATCTATAGCAGGGGTTACCAAAGTCAGTGTACAGTGCCCTGTGTAAATAATGGAACAGCTCTATACTCCACAAATGTGGATTTGAAATCAAACGATTACTATGAGGTATAGATTCTCAGCTTTTATTTGATGGTATTTGTGCACACATTGGTTTCACCATTTAAAAATGGCAACACTTTTTATACATAGTCCCCCTATTTCAGGGCACCTGTGATCATACTGTATCACTTAAAGGTAACATGCAATATCATATCAGTCCGTCATTGACTTATACTGTACCAACTTTATCCTAATTTGATAAAGCGCTTAGAATAGACATTCTACAAGCAAATGCGCTGCACATTTTCTTCCAGTCATTTCCACTTGACCAGGTGGTGGGCTATGGCTTAGGGGCTGCAGATCAAGTAAGCTAATTTAAGTCCCCCTAAATCTAAAGTGCGAGAAGCCACTCATGGTTAACCTGAAATAGATCTTTAAGACCCAAGAACCGTCAGTTTTAAATAGCCCATCAGTATGTAGTATTGTTATGGCTCTTTTGTTGAAGTTTCCTTTCAAAGTCTTAATAATTCAAATCTAATAAAATCAAACTTTATTTATCATATGCACAGGATACAGCAGGGAACAGTACAATGTACTGAATTGTACATTTGTATGAATTACCTACATTACATTACATTTTACATTTTAGACATTTAGCAGACGCCTTTATCCAAATTTATTTATCACTTATTTATTTGTCTAAGTAAGTGAATCATCTATACATCAGTCATCATAAGAAAAACTAATCTATGCTAGGACCAGGGGCCATTGGCAGTCACAATGCTAGAAGAAGGAAGAATTACTTTTTAATTTAAAAAAAATATATATATATATTTACAGTAGAGAAACTGTACAGGGGGGTAGTGAGGATGAAGAGGTCTTTGGGAGGGACAGTCAAGATGTAGCCTGAAGAGATGGGTCTTCAATCTACTTGCATGGTGGTGAAGTCTGTGTTCTGGTAGACCTCTGTTGATAAAGCCTGTTCAATAGCTTTACATCAGTTGGAGACACAGCACTCAAAGGGTGCACAAAGGGCCTACACACACACCTTTGAACAGAAGAAACTAATGTCTAGGTAAATCAAACAGACACAGGGTCACATCACTGTTGTTGGGATTTCAAGACAGAAGAGTCATGGCAGTGCATGTCTAAACTGTTCATTGGAAGTGCGCATGGAGAAGCAAAAATAACCAGCTCAGAAGTTAATTTCAGTCTCTGTGTGGCTGAACTTCTTCACAGTGGATTATATCATGTAAATTGACTTTGTAATTGATTTGGGATTAATGAATTGTATAATGTTTGTGGTTGGAATGTACACGTATGATCTGTTCCATGTGTGTCAACCAGGGCTGCTCTGGAGAAGAGCTTGGTCTCAGGACGACCTCCCCTGCCTAAAATAAAGGTTTAATAATAACAATCCTGTATAATTGACTTAACCCAGCAGTCAGTTAGCAGGATCCCTCTTTTCTCTGTGTGAGTCTCACCTCCGTCTTGACTCGCTGCCTCTCCGTCGCTCACATATAGGTAAGCTAATGATTTCTTGTTTTTTGCCATTTTCTTTTATGATCTTTTTCCTTTTGCTTAGTGCTGTCTGACCAATTCTCCAAGGGGAATACTGTATTGAGACCCTTCATTTATTTAGTTCTTGCTTTAGTTTATTAGCTGATTGTGTTGTCTTCCCAACTATGTATAGCATCAACCACGCTGGTCTCACTTTAGACCATTCTGATGGTTTCATTAGCCAATTAGATCCATGTCACATATGTTTCATGGGATGAACATTGTTTTAATAGGTAGATAAGGACTACATGTATTAGAATGCACATCTACTATTGGATTTGTGAATTATTGGTAAAGTAAAGATGTATGAGCATGGGGCTCTCACGCATCAAATCCAGTCTTGAAACAAAGTTGATCTGGATTTCAAAACTGAGAAATATTTTGTGTCCAAACAACTTTTATTCAGAGTGACATCACTGGATTCAGTACAAGGCCTGCGGGAGAAGCAGCCGTGAGGAATGATTGGATCTTAGTTCTTGTGAAGAACGAGTGAAGAACTAAAGTGAAAGATCAAAAGGACACTATCACCTCCACCTGAAGACATGGGGAATTCCAAGAGTGGTACGATCTCCAAGGAGATCCTGGACGACCTGCGGTTGAGCACCAAGTTCAGCGACACAGAGATCATGCTTTGGTACGAAAACTTCCAGAAGCAGTGTCCGACGGGCCGCATCACGCCGGAGGAGTTCGAGGCCATCTACGCCCGCTTCTTCCCAGAGAGTGACGCCCAAACATACGCACAGCACGTCTTCCGCTCCTTCGACACCAACGATGACGGCATGCTGGACTTCAAGGAGTATGTCGTGGCGCTGCACATGACGTCCTCTGGCAGGATGCCGCTGAAGCTGGAGTGGGCCTTCTCACTGTTCGATGTGGACAAGAACGGATACATCACTAAGTCGGAAGTGCATGAGATCTGTCAAGTGAGTCATGGATCAGGGTGGCATGGATGGATGGATAGAGAGAGGAAGGAATGGATGAATGGTTAGGTAGGTGGATGGATGGATGGATCACTGGTTAGTTACAGTGGATTAATGGATGGATGGATGGATGGATGGATGGATGGATGGATGGATGGATGGATGGATGGATGGTTAGATACAGTAGATGGATGGATGAATGGTTAGATAGATGAATGGATGGATGGATGGATGGATGGATGGATAAATGGTTAGATAGATAGATAGATAGATAGATAGATAGATAGATAGATAGATAGATAGATAGATAGATAGATAGATAGATAGATAGATAGAGGAGGAATGGATGGAGGAATAGATGGAAAGATGGATGGAAAGATGGATGTATGGATAGATTGATGGAAGAATGGATGGAAGAATGTGTGGATGGACCCTTGCACAAATCCTCTGGTATTTCTTCATACAACACTTTTTTTTCCTCAAAGGGTGATCACATAACACAGTTAGTGAAGAAAGCCTTGATCTTTTTTGGCTTTTTCTCATGTAATGTTACGAACCATACTGAAGCAAGTGGTTCAACTGCTCTACAGCAGAATATGTTGTAGGTTACCCCAGAATGCATTGCCTGAGTGAGTCACTTTTGAGAGCAAGCACCTGATTTAAAGATTTACAGCTCCAATCTTAGTGTCAACGATCCTCCACTAATACTGGCACAGATGCCCGAACAGGACTGACCAATAGGCTCTCAGCTCACACCTCTTAGGTAACCATTGTTATGCTGAGGGGGAACTGAATATATGGATGGTAAACAATTTAGCATGACCTAACTCTGAGGTTAAGCTGAAAGGATGTCAGAAGGAGGGAAGGATAAATATAGTGCAGGAGAGAATGAGGAGTGGACTGCATTGAGTCTTAAAGAGATTAGATAGTGGTTAAGGCCCTAAAGTGTTATGGTGTCCTGGTTTACAGTTCAATGAACCCAATGCTTCAAAACAATGTGTAATTGACAAAGTGAATGCCAATTTCCTGCCCTAGTAATTCAATTGGATTACCTGCTGTTTGTGATTAGATTTGAAACCCTGGTCTTTGATTTAAGGGGTGATTACCACAGAACTCAAACAGTGGCAGTTTGATTTGCCAAGACACACCTTCTCCCCAATGGAGATAGAGATTGAGGATTGCTGCTTTAAGCTATTACCCAATACCAACATTCCAATAATAGCGTTAGCCCCAATGCTTAGCGACAACAAATAAGTTGTACAGTCGTTTGTTACGTAGGGAAACACATGTATTTGTCAAGAGTTAGTGATGGGTGACTGAAGAGAGAAATAAAGACTAAATCCTTCAAGCGTTTTGGCTCTAATCCTTAAACCACATGTTTACAGCGTATAGCTGAAATGTGAGTTTGTGGTTTTTGTACTGTCATTCTGTGTTTGCATAATTTTTCATTAAAAATTCCTTTGATTGCTTTCACAAAACAATGTTAATCAGTCTGAAGTAAAGTTGAGATAAGAGGGATGTTTTCAAATGAAAGATATTGACATTTTAGAATCCTTTAACACCAACATTATGGCAATCTCTACATTCTGAATGCAAACATTCTGCCTTTGAATTGAAAGATGATTTTGAAAACAATATTATAAAGTGACCCTAGAATCTTCTTTTCAAGTTAATCTGATAACTTTGGTTGTTCAATAATGATAGAAACAAATAGAAAAACGTGAATTCCCATTTCAAAATGTAGATTTGCGATGGGGGGAGGCCATTCCCCCAAGAGAATAACAAACACATATTTGCCAAGAGTAACCTACTTTGAATAGTTTAAAGTTTTCCAACTAACTGGAGACACTGTTCGAGAGACATGCCATGACTAGTTTCTGTATCAGAGAAGTAGCTTTCATGCATTTTCTCCTTACCTTTAAAGATTAACATTTGATCTTTTCAAAGTACAAAACAGCGACAATGTTCGACAGTAATCTCTCTTCCAGAGAGATACAGTAGATCAGCTCTGGGAGATGGCTTTGTGAAAAGATTATAGAACGGGATTGGGGGATTCTAAGGATATGTTCTCTCACTGCAACGGCCAGAGGTTAGGGGATTTATGGTTTACAACACATTGTGTAGCATGGTGAGAAAATGAGCATGACATGCTACACCAAACACCTTGCTACTACTTGCAGTTTGTAACAATGCTACCCCAAAGGATGATGTGTTTATAAGATAGTTAAATATAACTATTATTTGTGTTGTTGGATTCAACATGAAAGGCTGTTTATGATGCTGAAACTCAATGGTTTTGGTATCACTCAGATGGACTAGAGACTAAAAGAGTGAAGCCTCTGTAACATACTCAACATGCCCTCTGTGTTCCACCAGGCCATATTCAAGCTGATACCCAAAGATAACCAGGCTGATCTGGCAGTCGATGAGAACACGCCAGAGAAGAGGGCCAACAAACTCTGGAGCTTCTTTGAAAAAAGAGACAATGGTGAGAGAGAGGAGAGGGGATGGAGGGATGGTTAGAGGGGAGGGCATGGAGAGATGGAGAGATGGTTAGAGGGGGGGGGGAGGGAGGGATGGTTAGAGGGGAGGGGATGGAGAGATGGAGAGATGGTTAGAGGGGGGGGGGAGGGAGGGATGGTTAGAGGGGAGGGCATGGAGAGATGGTTAGAGAGGAGGGATGGAGAGATGGTTAGAGGGGAGGGGATGGAGAGATGGTTAGAGGGGAGGGATGGAGAGATGGTTAGAGGGGAGGGGAGGGAGGGATGGTTAGAGGGGAGGGGAGGGAGGGATGGTTAGAGGGGAGGGAGGGATGGTTAGAGGGGAGGGGAGGGAGAGATGGAGAGATGGTTAGAGGGGAGGGGATGGAGAGATGGTTAGAGGGGAGGGGAGGGAGGGATGGTTAGAGGGGAGGGGAGGGAGGGATGGTTAGAGAGGAGGGATGGAGAGATGGTTAGAGGGGAGGGGATGGAGAGATGGAGAGATGGTTAGAGGGGAGGGGAGGGAGGGATAGTTAGAGGGGAGGGGATGGAGAGATAGTTAGCTTGCTTTTAGGTAAAAATCTACAATGATGACTGTCATGCAATGCTTGCCAAGTTAAAGGGTTGGTTCAGGAATTTGATATATCTCCCATGTTGATGATCGACACAGGAGATACCAGGAGTAAACTGGGAACAAAGCTTCTTGCTCCACCTCTTGAGCTGCAGGGCCTGATTTTGCCCCCTAGTTTTGGCATTTAATTCTTCAAAATATTTATCAAAATATGTGAACTTAAACACAGCCATCCAAACACAGCCATCCATCTATGGCTTCATCTGGTTCTGCTGTATATGCTAGAGGGCGCCGTTTGATAATGAGAGGAACTCGACTCCCCCCATAGAAATAGAATGAATAGAACAGAAATGCCCATTCAAATCAACATTACATGGTGGGTGTACCGGCGGCCATCTTGTGGTGTACCATTTGGATGTTTTAGCTTACAGCTTTATTAACAACCAACTCAACTCAACTCAACATTGGAATGTTCAGTCAAATGATGCTGTGGTCTGTCACACAGCAGGGAAGTGTGCAGATATCGGCTGTTAATTCACACCCTGTCATGCATTAATGGCATTTATGTATTACAACTACAAAAAACTATTTTTGGTGTACTAGCGAAATTGCCATGGTCTGAGGGACCATGTCCAGCCCATCAATGAGGGTGCAACCAAGAGGCGGTAATGCTGCTAACGGTGGTTATCAGAGTGCGTTGTGGTATACAAGGAGACAAGGTTCTCAATAGACGCCAATGAAAGTGAATGAGAAATGTACAGCAATTGGTCCTCCAAGAGACCTTTGTAAAGAAACTGCTAGAAAAAAAAGAAACATATTGCATGTGTCTTGTTTTATGTTT
Organism: Argentina silus; assembly: GCF_951799395.1. Taxonomy (NCBI): domain Eukaryota; kingdom Metazoa; phylum Chordata; class Actinopteri; order Argentiniformes; family Argentinidae; genus Argentina; species Argentina silus. The sequence goes on from NC_139665.1 coordinate 6,919,408, forward strand.
TTCTTTGGCTAATGCTTTTTTAATGGCGCTGCACAATTGAACAAAACAATTGATGATTATTCTTTTTTTCTTTTTTTCTTTTTTCCTTTCTTCCTCTCTCCCTCTCTCCCCCAGAGCGGCTAGCGGAGGGGGAGTTCATCCAGGGGGTGATGCAGAACGACGATGCTCTCCGCCTCATCATGTATGAACCTACTAAGTAGCTCCTCCGCAGAACGCTTCTGTCAACTCCACATTCTCCAACATCCACACGAGCACACCCCAGTGGAGGTTGATGCAGGTAGAAATTGGAGGACAGGCTCATTGTAATGCATGGAACGGAAAAAAGGAATGGCATCAACACGTGTTTGATACCATTCCTCATTCCATTCCATGCATTACAATGAGCTCGTCCTCTGATTTCTACCTCCACCAGTACAGTGTTCCATAACAGGGTCGGGGTCGGTTGAATTTGAATTGTCAGTACAGTAAGTATTGAAACTACAACTCAGTTATTGCAAATGGGGGATTTATTTTCAAAGATCTCTGACTAAACTGAAAATGAGAAACTTTCTATGGAAAAGTTTTTTCCATTTTTGAATTGTAAATTTCAAGAATTCTACAGCTGAAGAACCCTCTCTCCATTATGGTAAATGTACTTCATCCAGAGTTGTGATAGTTTATACTATATATATAAAACATGTACTGTGTTTCATTCTCTGTTTAGAAGTATGGATATTACAATTCATGATAAGCTACAAAACTAGTCATCACCAGAAAATGAAAAATGCACATATAGGTTACTGGTTTGGGTTCAAGTGTTATGCTGGTGTGGATGTGAGAAGGTGTTAAAAGCATAATTTATTGATCATTTATTGATCCTAATCCATCTAAAGCACATTGGCTTACATAATGTAGGTTATGATGTAATGTTGCTAAACAGTTTGGGCATCTAACATGTCCGTAAACCAGATATTTGGAAAATTATTACACTACATAAATATATAATTGAGGTAGACTTAAAGTTGTTTTGGATTATTTGGTATTTAACTTTAAGTATATTTTGATTAATGATGAGTTTTGACAACTGGCAAGAGATTAGTTATAGTTTTGATAACACTTAATAACAGATCAAACACCAATTTGACAGTATGGGTTATGAAATATTAATTACTACATTTAAGAATATAAAACCTGAAATTGAGAAGGCAAAGATAAAGTGATCATAGCATAATGTTTTAGAAAGTTGAATGAATGTGTTTAAAGCCTGTATATTTAGTCATTGCATTATGTAATTGCACTTGTATATTGTGAAGAACTGGATGCTGATGCTGATAAGTTAACAGTCCAATAGCACCTCTGATCTTCAAGGGTTAGGAAACTTTTGCTTCACTCACTGCCAACCGTGACACAACACTTACCTCACAACAAACGTCCTCTCCGTTGCCTTCGTTTTGAAAGAAGGTAGTTGAAACCGATTGTCTGATTGTCTGAACTATGAGTCTCAGGAGATTTGAATGATGTTGCTGTTTATATCTCTTAGCAGGAAGTCATCTGACTGTGTGTGATTGACTTGTTGATGATGTGTGCAAACGTTTAGTACATCTGGCCCTGTGTCTGAGAGAGACGGATTGCTTTAATAATGTGTGCACATCAGGGGAGGCTGGTGGAGGTCGAAGTCGGAGGACGGGGTCATTGTAATGCATGGAACGGAATGAGGAATGCTATCAAATATAGGACTGTATAAGGACTAGGGGAATAGAATATTGTCTGCTCTGTTAAAGGTTAAAGGTTAACCTCTGTTAATGGTCTTCAGCTATGTCACATGACTCACATCAACTTTAAGCTTTATTAGCTTTCGCCATTAGAAATGACCCCCTATTTGAGCGATTGTTGTTTAACTAGAAAAGCAAAATCCAATAACTGTTGATCAAGCTCATATCACATTGGGATCTGATCTGTATGATCTACAGTATAGTAACTTTGCTTTCTCTCTCTCTTTTGTATTTGTTTTGCTGTTTTTGATTTAAAATTCACATTGTGAAATAAAGCATTTCACTCCAAACAGGTCTGAACTGTGTTTTCTGTTTGGAAATAACAGCATTTCAATAGCAAATAAATGAGGCTTGGTACAATCCAGCCTTTAAAACCTGAAAAAAAAACTGACTTGTTCATCTCTATGTAAACCTTATCATCCTCCTGGTTTATTTCTGTTACTATCTATATAGACCCTTATCATCACTGGGTAGTGTCATCATTACTTAATTGGGTAAAAGGGACTTCGAGTCCCATTACACTAATCAATCACCTCCAGCAGAGTGTTGAAATTAAAATAAAGTCTAAAGAAAAACATGAATAGAATATTTTAAACTGATAATAAACATGTCATAATATGTCATTCAAATATAAGCCTATATTATCAAGTTGTGCTTCAAAACAGTTGTAAATCTAGCTGCTTTAACAGAAACCGCCAGGTAGCGGCACTGACCTTTTCTCACGAGTAAATACTGTGTAGCCCACACTGAATGAAGTCAAAGTATGAATTGCAAACATCATGGGACACTAATGGGAAATGGGACTAATGGGAAATAATCTTGTAGTCCGCCACCCTCTCTCTCTCTCTCTCTCTCTCTCTCTCTCTCTCTCTGGTCGTGTTCCTATGACGTATGTAACAGATGTAACCTTCTGTCCAGCATTTCAAAGCATCTGTCTTAACCTACAAATCTCCCTGTCGTTGATGTAATCACCGCATCTCGCTCTGTTCATCCAGACAGATAGTTCCATTCTCTTAGGACATCAACCAGACTTGAAATAAGATGGTTGTTTAAACAGACAAGTGCCCAAAAGGAGAGAATTAGTCTATTTTTTTGTGTATTAAGGAAGACAGGAAACAGGCACAGCAAGGGAAACACATTAGATACAGTTAACCACTTGTATTCACAATCGTACCACAGTTACTGTCAATATAGTGATAGTTAGTTATTAATACAATAACAAAACACAGAAGTAAATGATTCATTTCAGTTGCTGACAATGTTTGTCATTTCCCAGTGATTGTCTCCACAAATCTACAACCGCGATATTGATACCCGTTCAAGACATTTTACTGTTTTGTATGTATGACAGATCTTGTCAGAAATAATGATTGCCGCAATAACTGAAAACAACCACAACCCATTTAAACCTGTTCAATCCAACACACATACAAAAATCCTCTCTGACTCACATGTTTGTATAGAACTGTGTCAATCACAACCAAAGAACAGCATTTCAATCAACAATGGCTCAACAAACCAGTGTGAACGAATCCAAGCACTGCAAATGCAGGAAAAGAAAGCTTTCTCAAAGAGATGGGCTGTCTTCCAAAATCTGTTCTTGCACTCTGTGTAGAGTGTATACCATACTATCGCCTTCAACAATCTAGTTTAAATGTATATATATATTTACAGTATCCTATGGAGCTTTCTATACAAGCTTGCTTTGTTTGTCTTCAGATATTTCCGTTGTCATGGTATTCATTGATTGTGATGCACCCACTTTACCAGTGTACAAGTACTGTATGACCTCACGTCCCCTGAGTTACCACCCTGTTCAGTAACATGTTGTACACTTCCTGTATTGGCACAGAACTTCCTGTTGGGATATTCCTGGGTCCAATCAAATCTAGCTGATCCACATTTTCTATAAATTGCTGTTAGTTTCCATTATTATTTCATTTTTTAAAGGTCTAGTATGTAACATTCAAGCTTTCTAAAAGCGACCTAATGGTTGTAATGACTATGTATAATCGGTAGCAAAATAAAATCCCTTGAAATAAATATTTAATATTTAAAACTGTTTTGGTCCGGAAAAATCGCTTTCTAAAATGGAGTGTCCTACCCGACACTCGGTTTGCATACAAACAAGGGTAGCAGACTCACCGATTTTCACCTTTCTGTCTCTGGTGACTTTGAATCTTTGAATCATGTGCGCACAACAGCTAATGTCCGACACTGCAAGTCCATTTCAGGGGCTTATATTATTATTAGGGAGGATGTTGTTGGAAATTCAAACTGAATTTCGCTGTGGTGGCCAGAGGTGGCAGATTTCCAACAAACTTCTGCCCTGCTCCTTTAAGTGCATGCTATACTAAATGGATGAAAATTAAAGAGACACAGTTTTCGACCATGAATTAGATACTATACAACCCACAGAAGGTGAACTCCTCCCACTCCTCCCTCATCCCTCCCTCAGCACAATGAGTCTTCCCTCTCCTCCCTCTCCAGGGCATCCTCCATCTCGTCCATCTCTCTCTCACAGTCCTCGCACCCCTCCATCCCACAGCCTCCCACCAGAACCAGCCCGTGGGGCTCCACCCCCCCTGCTCCCGGGCCCAGCTCCGGCCCCTCTCCTCGGGCCCACATAGTCTCCATCAGCGCCCCCTGCTGGAGCAGATGGCTGACAGAGTAGACGCTGCCGGCCGCTTGCACCACCTCGTCGTAGGAGGGGGCGTGGCTGGCGGCCCGGGCCTCCTCCAGGCGTAGGCGTGAGCGGTGCTTCATCTCGATCAGCGTCTTGGTGTAGGAATTGAGGGTGGCCACCGCCGCCGCCATGCAGCAGCTGAACGAGATCCAAGCCAAGCTGGGGAGAGAGAGACATGGAGCCGCCCTGGTGATCATTGGCTAGAAGTAGAGCATAGTCATTGTGTAGCATAGTAGGGTTTAGCAGAAACAAGAGGTAGGTCTCCAACATCCCCTACCAAGAAAGTTAAAGGCAAAAGTGGAAGGTGATCAGGGGAGGCTGGTGGTGGTGGAAATCGGAGGACGGGCATGGAATAGAATCAAACACAACCATTCCTCATTGTGTTCCATGCGTTACAAATAGTCCATTCTCCGATTTCTACCTCCACCAGCCTCCCCTGAAAGTGATACAAATTCCATTTACTTGCGGCCTGAATGGTCCAGTGGTCTAACACCATAGCCTGCAGTGCACACATACGCCCATGTCGGCACGGGTTCCAATCCAGCCCATGCCCTGCTGACATACCCTTACTTCCTGTTTTTCTCTGCTGTCGCTGTCCAATAAAAACTGAAAAAATATACAAGAGTGGGACTTGCCACACTCCAAAAATTCAATTTCCATGATGTACTCGATATATAATGTAACCTTGGGAGTTATGACATCATTGGTTATTGTAAATTAGTATGACTAGTGCTATTCAAATAGAAGCCAAAGGAATAGAGAAGAGATTTGGAGAAAAGCGGTAGTTACGCAAACGACCAGCCGTAGTCCCAGGTCTGCGGCCTCCAGTCTTTTGGCCCGATGCTCACAGTCATCTGGAACACGGTGGTGTACATCATATGAGCCACCATCCCCATCAACCCTGGGAGAGAGAGAGAAGGGGGAGGATTCATAATCATGCAGGGGAGGCTGGTGGAGGTAGAAATCGGAGGACGGGCTCATTGTAATGCATGGAACGGAATGAAGGATGGTATCAAACGCACGTGTTTGATACCATTCCGTGCATTACGATGAGCCCGTCCTCCGATTTCGACCTCCACCAGCCTCCCCTTTAATCATGATACATCAACCTTAAACAGATAACAGAAGCATATTGCTTGTATCAATGGCAATTAGTCAGTGAGCCCTAAGAAATCTCCCACAGTATATCTTAAAATGTTGCTCTCTCCTTAACACTGGCTAAGGAATTGTTTTTGTTTTTGAAGAAACATCATCGGTCAACTTTTCTTCTGCGAATTACAGTACTTTGACACTGCATTTCAGCTTCTGCCTACCTCCACTGTTGTCTCTACACAGAAAGGACCGGATCGGAATAGTTGCAGCAGCGGTGGTCGTCTCACCTGATAGGACAGTGCACATGGCAGCGAAGGCGTTGATCTTCAGAGCGTACATCTCTTTACGGGCGCAAAGACACAGCACTTCCACCCACATGAGCAGGAAGCCCATGGCCAACAAGCCAATGTAGGTGAACTCAGATACCACTGACAGCCACAGTACCCCTAAGTGAGAGAGAGAGAGAGAGAGAGAGAGAGAGAGAGAGAGAGAGAGAGGGAGAGAGAGAGGGAGAGAGAAGGAAGAAAGTTGGTTTAGGGTCCTTGATCCATCATTTAACTGTGGCATAATATCCTAAATTATCCCATTGTCTTAGGACAGATAGTGTGTCCATCCACACTGATCTGTCTAATCAGAGTGGTATATTAAAAGAGTGGCGCCAATGAAGGGGTTCATTTTCTATTGGCTAATGCTTATGGACTCAAATAGTTCCTATGGAGCAAGTAGCCAGTCTGACAAATATTGCTATCTTAGATTTTAATCTTCACACTGAATAGATACAGTAATTTCATCAGGAAGGAATTTTCAGAACTATTTTAAGTCTCCAGTAATTTCATTGGCGCCACTCTTTTAATATGTCAGTTCTGTACCTGTCTTATAAATCGTGGAACAATTGTTGATTTTTAAAGACTTTCCGCATGAAATTACTGGAGGCTTCAAACAGTTTATTGGACTAAGACAGTGGTTCCCAAACTTTTAACAGTCATGTACCCCCTGAGACACTCTACATCCTACTGAGTGCCCCCAGCACCATGGACAGCTCATTACAATGTTTTTTGTTTGTAATTCTGCTGCATAAACACACATATATATAATATACATAAATTAGAAATATATGAGACAGAATAACCAAATATTCCTGCTTTTTATTTGGATTTCAAACAGGTGATCAGCACCTAAACTCACGCACAACATAACACATAACAAGGTCAACAAAACTGGTCAGTAACAAACTGGACTAACAAGGGCTAACAAGACTTTAGACGGGGAAAATGGCGGACAAAAATAGGTAGTTTCAGCCCCAAAACGTCATGGCTACTCTCAAATAAAACAATAAAACTGCCACACATTTGGAAAATCTCTATCTTGAATTGGTTTAAACACACAACTTCCAGTATAACTAAGAAGTTTTGTGGTTGAAATTGCAGTATCTATTCATTTCGAAAATCAAAGCTACCAATATTTCTCAGACTGGCTAGCCAGGCAAGCAAACAGTTGCATGGCAACTTGCTCCATAGGTCTGCGTGAAGGAACTGTTTGAGTCTCCATAAGCGTTAGTAAATGTACCCCTTCATTGGCACCACTCTTCTAAAGTACCTCTCTGGACAGGTAGTTCAGGTGAAGCGGCTTGAATGACAACGTAGGACAATGGAGTTATCCATCAGCATCAGGGGAGGCTTGTGGAGGTAGAAATCAGAGGGCGGGCTCAAAATAATCACACGTTGCCATGACCATTACCATTCACGTTGCCATCACCATGGGCTCAAAATAATCACACGTTGCCATTACCATTCTTTATTCCATTCCATGTATTACAATGAGCCCGTCCCCTGATTTCCACCTCCACCAGCCTCCACCTCACACAAACCTTGTGTTTCTCCTGGAGTCAGTTCAATGAAGCTCCGGCACTTCTCTTCTGTGGCGGGACAAATATAACGGAATTAGCATATTTCAGAAATCAGTATATTTCCATGTGAAATCTTTCACCGTGGAGAAGATATGTATACTCTGCGTATAAGTTGAGCTGGTATTCAGAGAGTTTAAGCCCCAAGGCCTCAAGCCCCAGGAATGAGTCCTGGATTTAAATTAAACTGTAACATTGAATGCTGAAATTAAAGTATTTTAACACTCACTCCTGGAACCTGGTTCCTCTGGGTTCTTTCTCAGTGCCTCAGCACCGTGATAAATGCACGTTAAAAGCAGTATTTTGTGAGTGTGCGCTCCTGGTTGCCCCATGTATGCATGTCTCCACTCCTAATTCTGATTGGCTCTGAGGATGGGGGTGTGACTGCTTCTAACATCTTTATTATCATGGTGCTGAGTTAATAAGGGGGAACCCAGAGGGTTCAAGGTTCATAGGAGTGTTAAAATACGTTAATTTCAGCACTCAATGTGCCCCATTCCTGGCTAAAATAAGGGATTCATGGACCAGAAACGTGGATTCTTTGTTTTTGAGATATTAGTTCCTTATTTTTCCCTGGTCGCCACCCAGCACTGACCATCGTTGTGTTTCTCACAGGAATGCCAGAAGCCTGTGTGGAAGTAGCGCAGCATGTACTTGTCCTCGCCCGTCTCCCAGATGTAGTGCACAGCGTTGGCCATTTGCTTCTTCCTAACTCTCGCCAGCTCCTCCTTCTGCATGGGCGATATGGTGAAGTTTATGGGCGGCTTCTTGGGGTCAGAGGTTGGACTCTCTGGAGAAAGAGAGGGAGAGAACGTGATTAGAGGGGGAATGTCTGTTAGGTCCTCAATGATTCCGTCACCTCAGGGGCAAGTATTTAGAAACTTTTAATCTGGATCAGAATGATCTATCCAGGATCAGATCGAGCTGGCTGATTGCCCCTATATTACTCACAATCTGCCAGATAGATCTAATCCTAGAAAAAAAAGAATCCAGATCATTCTGATCTAGATTAAACGTTTTGAAATACTGGGCCCTGTTGACTGCAGAGATGCTTGTTAATCCTTTATTTCTGTTTCGTTTCATCTTGGAGGCCCTTAGAGGACATGCAACATAAACCCAATGGAATAAAAATGAATTTGTATCATTTGAACTGTAGTATCATGCATTTCAGCAACATCACTATGTAGGGTGAGACATGTATGTTGAAATATGACTGTGCGTCTTTGTGTAAACTCCATTAACAAATACACGGTCCAGCCATGTTCTTCTAAGACATAACAATACCAGGGCTGTTGGGTTTAGACGGCCTAACTATGCTAAGATAGCTGTCAACAGCCCCACCATGTTTAATCCTCCACAGTGACCCAGCTCCAGTGTTCCCATAAACCCAATCCCTAGTGTGTTGGAATTAATAGGCTCCAATCGCTCGCAAAATCTTTCAGGAATCAGTGTTAATCCCCCATACAGTATGTAAGAAAAAATGCATATTACACAGCGGCTTAAACCAAACGATAACACAAGTGTTGTAATCCTGACAGTCGGCAGCGAGGGTTACATGGGTTTACATGGCATTGCATTGCATTATGTGGACTACAGCATGTAAACAAAGGTTTAAGATGGTTGTAAGCGTTAGGGTTCGGGTTAAAAAAAAAAAAGGAAAAAAAAAGCCAAAGACTCATTGAATGCATTAGAATGCACTGAAAGCAGAAGTGTGAGGAAGGTGGCAGCATTGTTTAGGAACTAGGCCGCACATCCCCTCTCGTTAAACAGCCTTACCTGTGGTGTACGGCTGGCTGTTGTTCTGCCCGCAGTTCTTCATTTTGACAGGGGAGAGACAGAGGGGCTTGACCACCTTGTGGGTTCCTTCACACCAGTAAGAGGTGCAGAAGGCCAGAACGGACAGGGTCAGGGCCAGCGAGGTCAAGGACAGGGACAGCAGGGACCGGTTACGCCGGGACATGTTCTCAAGCATGATTTTAGGGTTATAGGTAGGGGGCTGAAGGCCCCGAGGAGAAGGAGAGGAGACTGGGAGATAGCTAGTGGTTAGGGAGGGAGGGAGGGAGGGAGGGAGGAAGGAAGGGAAGACGTGAAAGAGACTGGGAGATACCTAGTGACCAGGGAGGGCGGGAGAGGAGAAGTGAACAATGGGGAGAGATGTAGAGTATATCAGGGTGAGTTTGGAGCAAATGATGAGGACGGGGACGGGATGGTAGGACTTGTAACAAACCAGAGAAGGTTTGGGTAGTGATGGGAAAGACACTTGGGGGACTCAATGACGTAGGGTAGGATGTAGAGAATAGAATGGGAGAGATTGAACAGCAATGGTCATGGGGTAGGCAGATTAATATGGTAGTGGGATTAGGAGGAGCTGTGAGGAAGAGAACGGACAGGGAGGGTGAGACGAGGTGGGTCAGGGGGCGGGGACAAGGGCGGGCCAGGCGATGGAGAAGAACAGTAGATCAGTCAGGGGTCAGGGGTCAGTGGAGCGGAGAAAGATGAAGTTGGGGGATTTAGTCGCCAGGAGGAGAGAGAGACAGATGGGAAGGCTGGGGATGAGGACTAGCCCTGCCCCTGTCACTCTCTGGTAGGTTAGGCCTCTCAATATCGACCCTTCACATGCACGGAACGCTGCTCTTCATCTTCCTGCAGAAGCAGCCGTTGAGCTGAGGCAGTGTGGCAGAAAGCATTCCAGAACTAGATCCGGGACTCCGTGGGGAGATAGTTTTCCTTTAATTTTCCATTTCCTGTAAGATTGTGACACTATCCCATGTTTAGAGTATCATGAACGGGATTTGAGCCATGTCTCTTAGATCATGTGTTTTTGCTGGAACACAGTTGTCCTGCAAGATAAATGCTTAAATCTTACATTGGCTTATGCAACTAATCTGTGTCCTGTGTCCTCTCTGCTCTCAGGACTCATGCTGTTCCTCCTGTGTACCTTACGTTCCTCAGGAGGATTGTGATTTCATGTAATGATTAGTTCAATCTCTCAATCTACCACTCTATCTTTATTAATCTGTCTTAATCTCCCTGCGCTAGGTGAATCTGTTTAATCCCCCTTGATCTCACACTCTTTGTGTCAGTCCAACCACCTAGGGCAAAGACAAATAACATTAGGAAGAGTACTTTCTGTCATCATCATCATCATCATCGTCATCATCATCACCTCCATTACCGCCCTCATCATCATCATCATCGTCGTCATAATCATCATCATCGTCATCACTCGTCAGATTGATGTCTATTTCGTCAATCATCATTCATCAAGGTGTATATAATAAAGTTATATTTGAAATGTCAATACATGGTCATCTGTGTTAATTGACCTTTATGTAGAATTTGAAACCCACAAAGAGAGTCTATGATAATTGGGGTATTTTTTATCAACATTTTACCAAGTAATATCAGTTGATATTGCCTACATCATAATTATTTCTCTTTTTTTCAAACATGTTTATGTCAGGTTTTTCAGTAACTGTCATGATTCAAGCATCGTAGCATCACCCATATCGGTCATTCTATCCAGGAGGGCCACATATTTCATCTATTCAGTGCACCTATTCATCAAGTTGAAATACCGCCAAACACCCAACTCCCCTCTATTGAGACTAGAAACATCCCACCAGATCCTCACCAAAAGCCGCTTCAATACTGTCCAGCCGGTTAGTGTCAGCACAGAGATACCCCAGAATGGAGATACCCCAGCATCACCACAAAGATACCCCAGAATGGAGATACCCCAGCAACCACCACAGAGATACCCCAGCATAGAGATATACCACCACAGAGATACCCCAGCATAGAGATATACCACCACAGAGATAACCCAGTATCACTACAGAGATATACTAGCACCACCACAGAGATACCCCAGCACGGTGATAGCCCACCACGGAGATACCCCAGCACAGAGATACCCCAGCACAGAGATACCCCAGTATCACTACAGAGATACCACAGCACAGAGATACCCCACCACGGAGATACCCCAGTATCACTACAGAGATACCCCAGCGATACCCCACCACGGAGATATACCACCACAGAGATACTCCAGCACAGAGATACCCCAGCATAGAGATACCCCAGCATAGAGATACCCCAGTATCACCACAGAGATACCCCAGCATTGAGATACCCCAGCATGGAGATACCCTAGCTCAGAGATACCCCAGCACCAAGACCATCACCACGAGGTTAAACAACTGTTTTATCTCAAGTGACATCCATTGTTCAAATCAAGCTGACTTTTAAATACTGTAGTAGTGAAGAATTGGAATAAAAACACAAATAGATAAAGGACTGGACGGGTTAAGAATAAAGACATACATTTATTCTCCAGACGGTTCAGACGGTTATGGGTATGATCAGACGGTTATGGGTATGATCCAGCGAACTCTACACAAGCGGTCACCTGACCAACACAAGTTAACACAAGTTAACATTACGTTATATCTGACTCCAAAAGATATTTTATGGTTAATAAAGATCGATAATGATTTGATCATCCCTGTGTGACACACTTGATCATATCGGATTCAGATTCCATTAAGAATACCCAAAATGCTATTACCATGCTCTCATTTACAATGAATCACAAGGAGTATATGCTTAGTCCAATACCTGAAGCCGATGACTCGACTCAATGTGTTGTTAACGATGCAAAAAACATTAGACATTAATGGGAGAACCTGGTCACGATTGTGTTGTGCTGTTTTAACAGAACCTTTATCTAGCGCACAACATCACATTAATGCACATAGGGAAAAAATGAGAATAGTAATGAGAGTATCAATAAATGAACCAATTTGACAGAAGTATCATATAAAATAAACAAACTGTAGTAAACAAATGGAAGTTTGACCATACGTTTAACGCTGTGTGTGTCAAGGACACAGGAGACCGGTGCGCATCGGCTTAAATACTACCCCAACAATAGAACATAGGTGTGAGAGCCAGTTGGCCTATACTCTATACATTATAATAAGGCGCAAAATCTTCAGGATGTCCACCAGGCATGCTCATTCAACTGTAAATAGGTGTTCTGGCTGAGAGAGGGGGGGCATTGATCACCATTCATACTGGAAGATCAGACGATCACTGTCATCAGCCACATTACATATATTTAAATCATATAGCTGAAGCCAACAAATCTGTCTACAGTGGCATGCATTTGTATTCATATTATATTTTGATATTATTAAATGTTATTCTGATGTTATTGTCTTCTAAAAAACTGAAACACTTTGATTGCATCAATGTAAACTTAAACACTTTGATTGCATCAATGTAACAGGTACATAAAAAACACCATATTCCAATTGGCTATATCATTGTTCTTTCCCATTATCCTGACTATATCCACAACTGCAAAGCTTGCGTTTTGATCCTAATGCTGTCATCACAGCTGTGCATGGATAGGATAGGATAGCTACGAAACAGATGCCTGCGACTGAATGAAGCTGAAAAAAATAAGAATTTAAGACACAACTCACCGAATATAGCCCTCAAAGAGATTTACCCTCTCTACCTCTTCCTTCCCTTGTCTACAGTTACTTTCCTCACCTTTCTGCTCTCTTTCTCTCTTGTTCCTTTCTCTCCTTCTTGGGTGGGTGTCTGTCACAAGCCCATCCAGATGCTGCTTAATCCTCACAAATCCATCTGCTACTTTTACTCCCTGTTGCTCCCTATATCTGTCCATCATTCACATACAGCGTGCTCTCTCTCTCTCTCTCTCTCTCTCTCTCTCTCTCTCTCTCTCTCTCTCTCTCTCTTTCTTGCATTCTACCACACAAGAAAATCCATGACCCTACCCTGTGCCCAATATTGATTAATGTTGTGGCATGGGTGTGAGCTCGCCCTGACCTCTGACTGCTGTGTCATGTCCTGTAATATGACGTGGTATCGTGTCATGTTACTGTGATGTACTGTGAAGTACGATGATGCCCTGTTCTGACGATCCTCAGCTTTGAAATTGCACCCGGCACACCATGTGCTAATCCCCTGCATTGATCAGGTTTCAAGGGTGTTGAATCACCTGTCTCGCAGAATAAATATATTCTAGATTATATAGATTACTTTATATATAGATGACATAAATCATGTTGTCTATACTGTATGTCTGTTGCATGTATTGTCTAGCCTTACTGCAACATTGGCAAGATACAAATAAAAGCATACTTTACCCAATTGAATTATCAATACTGGAGCACAACTGTTACAAATGATATGTTTTCTGGAGTAAGAATCAAATGTACTAAGGCCAAATTCTGTTCTCTCTCTCCATCCGCTCACCCTCTGGGGAATCCCCATTCCATCCCGGATGAGGTCACACCCTCTTACAGTTCCAATCCTTAGCTGTGACAGAATGTCAGCTGTTTGAAGGGGAGAGAATGAAGAGGAGGATGGCTGACAATCATGGGACACAACTAGGGGAGGTTGGTGGAGGTAGAAATAGGAGGACGAAATCGGAGGATGTAATGTATGGACAGAATGAGGAATGGTATCAAACAGATACCATTCCTTATTCAATTCCATGCATTACAAGGAGTACAATGTCCTCCGATTTCTACCTCCACCAGCCTCCCCTGGTACACATGCATACATGGAACAACCAGGTTCACACACACTCACAAAATAAATGCCACTCTACACAGTCTACAATTACACATGGTTCTGAGTTTACATTTTACTGCAGTCTTATTTGAATGCATCTCATTGGCCATGTCATTACATTATTATTACCCCAGAAATGTCTAAAACCTAAAAGGGAAGGTGGTTACAAATTGGTTAAGTTAGGGTTAGGACTGAGGTAGTGGTTACGGTTAGGGTTAGCAGTTTCAGCTCATGTGCCTCAAAGCGTTTTGGTGTGCTGTATACCTAGCCCTCTAGTGGCCATTTGCTGTAGGTGCAGTGTGGCCCAAAACCTTGAGCATCTCTTGGCGCATTTTCTGGATGTAGATTGATAGTACCAATTCGGATGACCGGTCAGTCTGTAACTTACATTTCCACAGTTGTAATTCAGGCTAACCGTTACGGCCGCTATCTACTACAACATTTAATGATAACTATTAATACTTTTCAGCTCTTAAAATACCTAAACACCCCAAACCAGTGCTGTCAGTTTCATTGAATCCTATGGAACCCATATAAATTATTAGGTAGTTAAGATACTTAAAATGACCATTTCATAAATACAAGGTAAATAGCAGATTGTAGAAAGCGACTAGAAGGAACATACTGGAGTCAGACATCTAAACTCAGTTATTGAATCATTTTATTCCTCAAATGTGTACAGTTTACAACATAACCTTGACATACACAAGAAAATAAAGATTTATTTATTATACAAAATTAAATTATAATAGTAGCTACGATAACAAATATTATTGTAATAATCAATTTCCTCTATAATTCAGATAAATTCAATTTGTGTCTTCCAGTCCATTTTTCATTTCGCTTCCTTTTTTTATGCACTCCGTTTTCTCTTGCGTTTGAGGACAAAGAGTCAAGCATCAAACGTGGTTGATAGCCCATCAATAGATACAAACACAATACCAATATCAACATAACAACAGAATGAAAGGAATACTGTATTTAAACACTCGTTTTTTTACAAAACATTTAAGACTCTGAACTCACTGAGATGCCATTTCATGGGAGGAAACAACACTGACAATGATCAGTTGTAACGGCATGCCCATGAAAGAGGGAATAATATGTCAAATTCAGCTTTTCTTACATTGTGCTTGTAAATAATGATGTAAATAAATTGACATAATATGAGTGTATAAAATGAAAAAAGGGAAACAAAGACACTATTGGTTATTATGATAATGTCAGGATTGGGGTTTATCCAATCTGACCAGATGTTTGATGATTTTTTTTTTATAGTTCTCAACTCAAGTGATCATCACAAGAAGTCTGGGTGACAAGGAAAGCAAAGTATTAAACATCCTTATCAATGCATTGACTAATGTTAACTCTAACTCTGATGGTCATGTACAGTAATAGGCCATTGGGCTGTATGATGTTTCTAACACATTTGTTGGGAGGATAAGTGCAATAATAAAAAAAACTATACATACATAAATAAATAAATAAATAAGTAGAGATATAAATAGAAATAAAAAATCATGTTTTTGTAGTATTGTGTTGTTAATACTTTTCCTCAAGGTGTCGTAATACTACCTCAAGCATTTACACACACACAGACACAGACACAGACACACAGACACAGACACACAGACACACACACACACACACACACACACACACACACACACACACACACACACACACACACACACACACACACACACACACACGGCACAATGTGAAGGTTTATGGTGATCAAGAACCTTCAACTGATGCCCTCTAATATTTGCCTTAAAACTCGGTTCTGAATGCACTTCTTCAGAGCCATTTGAGTATTCCAGAAAGGAGATCAGAGATATAAACCTGGTTTCCCAAAAGCTTCATAGCTTAAGTAGTATTTTACCTCTTTTGACAATCCAGGCCCACTCCTCCCCTAGACCAGCAAAGTTATTCATTTAACACATTTTGTTAGTTTACACAGTGAAGATTGACCTGCAAACATCAATTTTGCAATTGTTACTCTCTTGCAGCTGGGTAATTGGGAGAAATTAAGTACTACTTAAGCTAAAAAGCTTTTGGAAACTGACCCCTGGTCATTTTATCTGGCACAATCTCACCTGTAGAAAAAGGACTGGAACAGCACAACAACCACATCACAAGGACAAAGGGCCCCAATTTGCTTGTGCAAATAGTGCTGAGCAGAACAAAAAATGCCTAACAACTCAGAATACTCCCATTGGATTATGTCTCATTGTGTCTATTAGACATATTACGGTTAAGATGGCCGACTTTGCACATTTTTTGGCACTTTTTTGCACATGCAGATTGGGGGCCATACTGAACTTAATCCTCTCAATTTCTCACGCTTGAAATAATCTAAATGAAAATCGAATTAATGAAAAAAATCAACATTTTTCCAAGAATAAACAAAGAAACACTTATTTAGTCTCTCGTCATTTGTCTTTACATATTGTTGCATACGCTAAAACCAGACATTATATTGACAGTTGTAGATATAGGAGTTGAAGGAGGCGAGCTGGGTGGGTTGTAGGCTTTCATAGCAGGAAAGGATTGTTGCTCTGAGTAGACTCAACTAACCCACTCAGGACCAAGTGTGGTTGTAAAGGGACCCCCCCTCCCATTGGAGGAGCAGACGCTCCCAAGGAGAGCCCCCCTCCCATTGGAGGAGCAGACAATCCCAAGGAGAGCCCCCCTCCCATTGGAGGAGCAGACATTCCCAGGTAGAGCCCCCCTCCCATTGGAGGAGCAGACACTCCCAAGGAGAGCCCCCCTCCCATTGGAGGAGCAGACATTCCCAAGGAGAGCCCTCCTCCCATTGGAGGAGCAGACAATCCCAAGGAGAGCCCCCCTCCTATTGGAGGAGCAGACAATCCCAAGGAGAGCCCCCCTCCCATTGGAGGAGCAGACACTCCCAAGGAGAGCCCTCCTCCCATTGGAGGAGCAGACAATCCCAAGGAGAGCCCCCCTCCCATTGGAGGAGCAGACATTCCCAAGGAGAGCCCTCCTCCCATTGGAGGAGCAGACAATCCCAAGGAGAGCCCCCCTCCTATTGGAGGAGCAGACAATCCCAAGGAGAGCCCCCCTCCCATTGGAGGAGCAGACACTCCCAAGGAGAGCCCTCCTCCCATTGGAGGAGCAGACAATCCCAAGGAGAGCCCCCCTCCCATTGGAGGAGCAGACACTCCCAGGGAGGCCGGTGCAGAGAGTCCTGCCTGAGGAATCACTATCCCAGCCCCCACATAGGAGGGAGCACACTGAGGCCTCACTGCAGGCATACCCAGACCCGGTGGAGGCATGGGATGGGGGGATAGCTGGAATAAAGGAGCGCCCAGTATGGGATGGGGGGATCCGAAGCTTGGGCGGGTAACACCGTAGGGCATAGGGTGGGAACCAAAGGGGCTGGAGGTTAGGGGGATTGTGGTTGGGGACACTCCTGCAAGGGAAATGGATCTGCCCTTGAGCCCTGGGAAGTTAGGAAAAGTAACAGAATTGGGGGGTAGAAGTGGGGGGGGGGAGGGATACACAGAGCGAGCATTTCAAGAGAGAGTGTAGAACAGAAAGAGGTGTGAGAAGATTACATGTTTGAAATCTATGAGGGTAGACTCTATCTATGACAACAACTACAGATGCTCACCCATACAACAGTTACCCACTACAGGGGGAAAGTCTAGTCAAAATACTGAATCACAAGCACTGCTTTAAATGAACGAATAATATACATACTTCTCATATTTATTATCTCATTCTCGAGCACACTCTCTCTCTCTCTGTCGCTTTTATTTAACCCTCCTTACCTATGGCAGGTGTTTGCGAGGTGAGGGCATTGAGGGGGGGTTGTTTAGGTTTGGGTTTGGAGGAGAGGAGTGAGTCCAGGTCCACAAGCGAAGCCCCAGCACCCAAGAATGACGCTGGAGATGTTTGTTCATCTTCCTGAGCAGTTACACTATCTACAAAGAGATGAAGTGAAATAAATAAACACACTTCAGCAGCATAGACATCAAACGACACTGGGATGTTAAGTTATAAAAAGAATCCAACCCTACCACCTAGGGCCAGTACTCCAGGGTTAGATCTACAAGGATTGAAATACATGGAAGCAACATTGGTGATGGCTAGATGGAACTATTACTCTATTGCTTACATCTATCCAATCCTCTGAGATCTACAGGGAAGTGTTAGGGAACACACAAACAAACAAACAAACAAACAAACACAACATTGCGTACAGCGGTGGATGCTGGTGGAGGTAGAAGGACAGGCTCATTGTAATGCATGTAATGGAATGAGCCATTCCTCATTCCGTTCCATGCATTACGATGAGACCGTCCTCCGATTTCTACCTCCACCAGCCTCCCCAGGCGTACAGTGTGTACAGGTGTACCTACCTGTACCGTTACTAGGCGTTCCCCATGGGTCGGAGTTGGCAGCATCTGTAGTGGAAGCCCCTCCGCCTCCCCAGGGGTCGTTGGTGGGGGCTGAATTTGAGGGGGCTGCAGGCGCACCCCAAGGGTCATTGCTGTTGGTTGGAGGTGCACCTGGAGCAAAGAAAGGGGAAGTAGGTTTACACAGATTTACAAGAGGAACCTCAATCAAACATAACAATTTGTCATATCGTTCTTCCCCTTGAGAGTAGATTAGATTAGATTGTAATTTATTGTCTGCTTTTACTTTATTAGTTTTGCCTCACATGCTCCAACAAGAATACCTCATATGTCTATTCTGTCATGTTTATTACAGTTTGGGGCTATTTTGCACATGGACCCCATATTTGGGTTATGTATGCAGTATCTGAAATAACCTTTCCTTGGACTAAGGGTGGTGGAAATGTGTAGGGCTAGCTCCATGTTTTAAAAAGCATGAAAATGTGCTTCACGCAACTCCAAAGCAACATAGCAACATTATGTTGTTGATGGTTAGAAGAAATGATATTGTACATTGTGTTTTTTCACATCCGGTAAGCAAGTTGACAATGTGACAAAATAATTTCATGAGCCTTCTGATGGAACTGTTTTCCTTTACAAAATAGTTCCACGTAAACAGTTCCATTAAAAGGCAGCAGAATGCCAATGCACGGGTCGTTGTTGATATCTATGACTTCAACATACCAACAACACGCTAGAGGGCGACGTTTGATAAGAAAACCGACTGGAAAATGTCTATCCTTGAAACTCCCTATTTCCTCTCCAGAGGTGTCAATTACTCTGGTTGCCAGGGTGCTGGCCGGTCATGTGACATACAAACATGACGCTCAGTGCCTGGCCGACCAGGGGCCAGTTGCATAAGCATTGATATAGAGTAGACCTAGACATCTAATTTCACCTGTTGCATACTTCCACTTGGTCTAAGCTAAGACCAAATTAAGTCCTATTAACCTAGGGAAAGTAAGACCATTAGTGTTAGCTATTTGACATTTCATAATTATGCAAGTGTAAAGGTATGGCATATTAGGTTAGCTAGCTATTGTTTGCTCAAAATGTAGCTCCCATTTAGATTTGGAGAGGCAAACTTACTAGCTATTTAGGTAAATTTGCTAGCTTGCCAGCTATCTGTATATTTAATTTGTCTTTTGTTCATCTACATAATACAAATTCAATCTAAAGCAAATATGAACGGTTAGACTACATTTTCAAACCCCCAAACCGGGACCCTTAAGTGTACCGCAAGTTAATGCACGCGCACATGTATGCGCTTTTTCACGCACCATAGGCGTTTTCATCAGGATGGGGGACAATTATTTCAGCGCTTAGCACACCTAGTGACTGCACCTTTCAACACCATGGACAGCGAAGTACAAATATCTAAGAATAGCCTATAAATAACTAAAATAACTTTTTAATTTTAAAATAATTTTTATAACATAAAAATAACTTTAACTTACATTTTCACAACGCTGGTCGCGGTCAGTTTTATCCTGTGTGTTTTTCCGCTCCCGTGAGCCGTGATGAGAATTGTTGCTTGCTACGCAGTTCTACGCAGTTGTTTGTTTGGTGCTGTTTTGGTGGTTTATTAAACTGTTGGATTCGTGCATTCGACTTTCGCCTCCGACTCGTATGTGGAAACATTACAGTATTATTATTATTATTTTAATTGTGATGAAAACCGGGACAATTTGTTAGTGAATGTTTGAAAACATTTGAGTGTTTTAGAGATATTTGTCGGGACAGTTTGAAAACGGGACAATCCCGGAAAACCGGGAGGTCTGGTCACCCTGGGTTAGACAGTTATTTTTGTAAGATTATTCAGCTGTTGCTATGGCAACATACACTCACTGAGCACTTTATTAGGAACACTATACTAATACTGGGTAAGGCCTCCCTTTGCTCTCAAAACAGCCTCAATTATTCGTGGCATTGATTCCACAAGATGCTGGAAACATTCCTTTGAGATTCTGGTCCATCATGACATGATTGCATCACGCAATTCCTGCAGATTTTTCAGGTGCACTTTCAAGCTGTGAATCTCCCGTTCTACCACATCCCAAAGGTGTTCTATTGGATTCAGATCCAGTGACTGGGAAGGCCACTGAAGAACACTGAACTCATTGTTATGTTCATGAAACCAGTTTGAGACAACTTCTGCTTTGTGACATGGTGCATTATCATGCTGGAAGTAGCCATTAGAAGATGGATAAATTGTGGCCATGAAGGATTGCACATGGTCAGCAACAATACTCAAATAGGCTGTGGCATTCAAGCGATGATTGATTGGTATTAACGGGCCAAGAAGACATTCCCAACACCATTACACCACCTCCACCATGAGAAGGTGTACAGGTGTTCCTAATAAAGTTCTTGTGAGTCTTAGTTGAACAGTACTGTCAACTTTTAAATGTAGGCAGTGGCATTTTTACTTCCCAAGCAATCTACAAATATCCATAAATCTCTCACCTGGTGCTCCCCAAGGGTCATTGTCTTCCTTGGACTCATCTCCAAATGGATCTGGGTCCGAGGCAGCTGTTGTCCCCTCCCCTCCCCAAGGATCTGGCTTCTTCTCAGGCAGGGGTTCAGACGGCCCCCATGGATCTGAGGCGGAGGCAGGGGCATCAGTCGGGGCACCCCATGGATCTGAGCCCTCTGTCGGAGGACTTGAAGGGGCCCCAAAAGGATCAACCTCCTCTTTTGGCTTGTTGGAGGGCGCCCCGAAAGGGTCTGCACCATCTGCTGTAGCTTTGGATGGAGCTGAAAATGGATCGGAACCATCTTTTGGCGTTGAAAACGGATCGGAACCATCTTTTGGTGCTGCAAAAGGATCTGAGCCATCTGCCTTAGCATTGGATGGTGCACCCCAAGCATCCGTTTCCTCTGTTGGAGGTTTTGACGGTGCACCCCAAGCATCCGATTCCTCTGTTGGAGGTTTTGACGGTGCACCCCAAGCATCCGATTCCTCTGTTGGAGGTTTGCATGGTGCACCCCAAGCATCTGTTTCCTCCGTTGGGGGTTTGGATGGTGCCCCCCATGGGTCTGGGGCCTCTGATGATTCCTCAGTGGATGGGGCACCCCAGGCATCAGAGCCCTTGGCCTTTTCTGCTTTGGCTGCATCCTCCCATTTGAGCTCATCTTCAGGTAGCTTCGCCTGGGATGTCAACAGAGATCGGACACTCATGACGACACACACACAGCCTAATCATTTCCCAAATCATTAAAGTCTGACTGAAATGGAAATCACGAAACGACGCCCATAGTAATGCCCTAACCAGTTTTTATTTTTTCGTAATTGTTGACTTTCAAAGGCTAAGTTTCATATCTAAGTTGTCTCAGAAATAATGACACTGGAAAACAATCAGCTTCACGGAGCTTCCAGGCCACTTCACACCTCCATGGCTGTAATTATTTTCCTATAACAACACACCTCCTCGTTGATTATCCCTGACTTACTACAAGTGCACAGTCATGTGTGTAGAAGCATCTATGAAAGCCCAAACAAATAGAGAAACCTGATAACTGGCAGTGAAGATATACCCACCCTTCGCTCTGCCTCCCTCTTCTCAGCCTCTACTCTTCTCTGTTCCTCCTTCTTCTTCTCGAAGCTTGCAGCAAGGTCAGCCACGGAGGGGATGTTGTCCAGGGATGGGAGCCCAGTGGCTCCCGGGACATAGGCAGGTTTGTAGTTGGGGTCCAGTACTGGGTCGGAGGAGGAGGCTGGGGAATACGGAATCCATGTTAGGAAGTCATCAGTTCCCACACAAAACTGCCTCACTTGTCATTCCAAACATTCTCATTGTCATAGATTCGGACTCGTCGGCCGTAAAACAAAAACTCACACTCACACAGATTAACAATTTTACCTTTCAATTTTTCATATCACTAAAGTGTGTGTTTTGTGTGTTATGGTGCGAGGTTACTCTCTGTTGCTCACCAGTGGGGTTCTTTGAGACCTTCTCTCTGGTCTTGAGTGTAAAATCTCGCTCTTCCTTGAGTTTCTCATCATCTTCCATAAGAATTAGTACCACCTTGGCTTTCTCCCTCACATTCATACCCTGTGTAGGATAGCATGGGCAGACATCGTTAGCACTGCTAGGCATGTCTGCCAGCAGCATAGTGCTTCTCAGTACTGTAGCCATTATTACATGGTGTTAGCATTGCAAAGCTCAGTATCAGCATGGCAAAGATCAGAGTTAGCTTAGCTAACTCACGCACCTGAGTTAGCATAGCACATACTAGGAAAATATGAAGAGGAGCTTTAAAAACAGTACTCTGGAGATCAGGGGAGGTTGGTGGAGGTAGAAATCGGAGGACGGGCTCATTGTAGTGTATGGAATGAATTGAGGAATGGTATCAAACATGTGATATCATTCCTCATTCCATTCCATGCATTACAATGAACCCGTCCTCCAATTCTGCCTCCACCAGCCTCCACTGCTGGAGATGTGGACTTTAGTACCTGATCCTTCCCATCCTTGTCTGTGCATCTGAACTCTGTGAGGGCTTTGACAATGTAGATGTTGTCTTTCAGTTTCAGGAGCACACGGTCCGAGCCAGTCTTTAACAGGTACTCCAGCAGGGTCAGGGACTAAAGCAGCAGGATAGAAAAACAAAACGGGAGATCTAGATAAGCATATACCCTGCACCTCACATACATTCTGTGTAACTTGATCACGTCCCGCTGCAATCAACAGACTAATGAATACATAATTCATGAAAATGTAAGCGTACACCATAGTGACATCCATTGTATGTTAGAAGGAAATGGCATTGAAAAATACAAATAAAAATTAAGAAATTAGACAAGGGTTATAAATGTATAATGTTTACCATAAACATATGCAGGAAGCCAGAAAATATGAATGGCAACAGACACAAAGCTAACTTTGAGAATATGCTGACGTGTGAGATCAAGATGAGATTTGTAGTACCAGATATTCATGTTTTTGAAATTAAATTTTTCCAAATTCTCCAATCAACTTCAATAATGGAATGAATAGGGACAAGGACAACACAGAAATAAATAAACATTCATACAAAAGCATTGACCTGGCTGAAAGGTTCCAATGCTGGTGTGAGTGATACCAGTAACTTAATCCCAAATGTGAAGCAAATAAATAAATAATTTGGAGAGAGACAGTTCCATGGAGCAGTATCATTCAAAGCTGCATGTGCTAGCTTTATAATTGACATCCCTACTTATAAATCAACGTTTTACAATAAAGAATACAGTATGCTGTAATGCAGTAAAGCGGAATTGTACTCTGTAATCCAGTTGATTTGTTGTTTTCCTTATTCAATAGAAGACACATTCACAAAGAAATCGCATTTTAAAACGATTTCTGAGTCAAGATATCTTGCTTTGAATGCCCTGATCAGTCCTGATGTTCCAAATTGCCCATTTGAGTCAATTCCTACAACTCGCAAGATTCCCCTCTCCCTCCCGCACAAGGTCCTTCTGTTGACCAGTGCTAGAGCTAGCGTGTGCTGCTCTCTGAGAATCACATACTGACGTACTTTATCGCAGAATGAGACTTTTTTTAGGAGGTAAACAGACCTCACGTTTCGATAGCGATGATGCAGCTGCACGCGAAATGGTTTGAGACGGTATGCATCGTGGATTGACCAGAAATACACAAGAAAATGGATTTCGCGTAAACGTCCCCTTAAGAATGACATGGATGTTCCAAGCAGGTCCTAGGGGACACTTCTCCTCCCTTTCTCCTCACCTTGTGGACATGCCTCCAGTTCTTGTCGTCTTTGAGGCGTTTCCAGAGCATGGTCATAATCTCATTGCAGGCCACCACGTTGTAGGTCAGGTCGGAGATGTCGGCCATCTGAGAGCTGGAGGGGCCCCAGGGGTCATTGGAGGTGGCCTCTCTGACCTGTGAGAAGGGACACAAGAGTGTTAGACAGTTAGAGTCATACAGGGGACTGGGGGAGTATTGGGGACCGAAGAGTTGACTTAGTTGCTGATACAGAGGGTGTGTCTTATTCCAGATTAGAAAGACGCCATTTCTGGAGGCAGCATATGGACATTATGAAATATAACGAAATTCACCACTGTCAGTCACTGGCAGTAACTGTAATAGCGTTTCTGAGGATTGTATGTTTTTAGTCTGTAGGCGTCTTTATAACTCCTATAACTATTTTGACTATGAAATCGTATTGTTGGGCAGAAAGTCAAAATGGAGTAGGAACAAGAGGGATTTAGAGAGAAGAGATATGCATGACAAAGGACAGAACATGAGAGAGATGACTGGTAACTGATCTCTGTTACCTTAACCTCAGCCTCAGAGAAGTTCTGGACCAGATTCTTCAGTTGTCGGCGAAGCATAGAGGACGTCATGGCTCCAGGTGGGGTGTCTCAAACCACACGGATCGGGTCTGGAAAGAGACTGCAACCACACACACACACACACACACACACACACACACAGACACACAGACACACACACACACACACACACACACACACACACACACACACACACACACACACAGACACACACACACACAAAGACACCCACACACACAAAAACTGTCAAATGGTCCTTGTTTGGGGTGGATGAGACATGCATTGGAAGATGCTGGCAGGTTAGACTATATACAGACTTCAACAATGGACTGAATATGTCCTTTTATATAATAGCCTATACTGTAGCTGTGTATGTAGTAGGCTATAGCCCTTTTACCAACTTTCTTTTTGTATTCATTAAAGAGATGTTACAGGATTTTTGTCTGGTTCAAGATATAATGTTAATCGATTTCTCATCTCATTAAACCACACAGTCCTCAGTTGAAGGCCAACAAACTAGCAAAATAAGCTTTTGCTCATGGGAGTGGGGAGGTGTGCCCCTCACTGTCCAATCACCTAATTTCTTGACAATATTTCTGTCTATTTCAAGGGACCCATCTTTGGCTTGTGAGGGCTATTTTTTAGTGGCTGAAAATATAAAATAATCCTGTAGCATCTATTGAAGATTTAGGCCACTAAATTAAGACATCTCCAGAGTGAAACATAACACCTGTGGTTCAGGTCTGCTGTTACCCTGGGTTACTAGTCTTACCTGCTGAAAGACAACTATTGCTGTTGCTGTCAAGGAATTATGTCTCTCTTTTGAACTGGTCTCACTGGCTCACTGAGTGCTCATTCTGGTCGTCTCTCTCTCCTCCACAGCATGGGGTCTCAGCACCTCTAGGTAAAAGATCCCGTAAAGAAACAAAGCAATGACATGACATTCATCGTAAGGTTGCTGTAACATACAAGTGTAGACTATTATTTAGGCTTAAAGAACCGGACAGGGGATTATGAGAAATGAACACTCATCTCCGAGGTATGATAAGCCGGAGTTATTGTGAATGAGAACTGGTTCTCAATATAGACTTAGACATAATATAGACATAGTCTGGTTAAAGAATGATTAAATAGCCTTATGGATAGGACAGGGGTGTGAAGAATCCTTTGCTGACACAGTCACAGAGATGGAGAATACCAACGAGAGATTGTTGTTAGCTATGTTGCTAGTATTCGAGGATACACTCGTTAGCTAGCTGCTGAGGATGCTAAGCTATTCTACAGTACTCCACACTATAGCTAACATTTAACGTCCTGTCATGCTCTACCTTTAACTACGACGATACAGCTACATGTTAAAGACGAACTAAATGCCTGAAGGTGCCAGGACATCACATCGTGTTTAATTGCGACAAATGTCAGCACCAGTAATGTTAGCACAGGCTAGCCAGCTAGCTAAGAAAATAGATCCAGTACAGCTGGTATATGATCTGCATTGCTAAAACCCATGACACATTTATCAAGCCATTTAGTGTCAAAAACGTTCGATAACTAACGTTATCAAGCAAGCCTCAACTGTAGTATCACCTCAATCAGGACCTTGGAAAGCAAGAGTAGCGCCATTCACGACTCAATCACCATCAGGACCTTGGACAGCGACCGTAGCTAGTACAGATACCACATATCCATCATGGCTACAAATTGTAGTATAAATCTTCCCAGGCTGTGGCCCACAGTGTGTGATCTAACTTGCTGAAGACACATAATACAGCCTTTCGTTTACCATTATCCCCACTGACCAGTCGTTAATTAATATGATTAATACTGGTATTTAAAACATACAAATTGCTACTAACCCTTGATGCCTTCAGAAATGGTTGAGTCGACTACAGTAATTTTCAGTTCCGCCTGCACCTGTCGCAAAGACCCCTCCTCCAACAGCATCACGCCCATCCACTTGAGTAATAATGTTTGGCAATAGGGGTCAACCGTTATCAAGAAGCCCATTTTTCATCTTTACTGTGACAGTACTAGCAAAATTCTCGTGACCCGTGAGTGTCTCTTCACTTAAGTGTTGTTGAAATGATGAATGTTTACTTTGTTAATAGGCCTAATGGTGTGATTGGTTCTCGGGAACTCGTCGGTCCCAGTTGGTGAAGTCATAACTCCGAAATGAGTGCTTTTGAGGGAACAACTCTTCAACCAATTACATTTCGTTTGTAATTCATAATGACTTTTAAGAAACTACAAACATACATTATACATACACGTGTGATTGTTCAGTTACATTGGTCGAAATTGTACAGACAGATGAACACATGTTGACATTTTTACTATTTATTGTCGAAATCAGCGTCTGTATCCAGGTTACAGTGGATAGGTCACAACTCGTAAACTCGGGTATTATCATACAGGTCTGAGTTTCCCACTTGGAACGCAGACTTGGAGGGTTGTCATGGTTATTTCCCACTCGGGAACTCTTATCTCCTGGTTTCATAAAGCCGCTGAACGCACCATAATTTGTGCGCCCAACACTGCCTGTGCGCGCTCGAAATTGCGCGTGCTCGACACTTCGCAGCCACCTGTCCACTGCCTTGTCTAACATTATGTCATTTGATTCATGTGTAAAACTAGTTTTGAATATGTATGAATACTGGTGGGTTTGAATACTGTTTAGACATAAGTTGACCTGAATCAATGGTCCGAAATGTATGCACTCACTGCAATGTAAGTCGCTTTGGATAAAAGCGTCAGCTAAATGGCATACATATATATGATTATTTGACATCAGTAACGTTTAGGATCTTATGATTGGCTGGACTTACAGTACATGATTTTGTATAGCCATGTGAAGGCGGCAATAAAAACTTTCAAATGGAGATGTGTTTGTGTATCTTTACTATCAATTAGTAATTAGCAGAAGGTAATTTCAAAGAATTTATAGTTTTTGATAAAGGCTTTACTTTGACTTTTTTTCAGCTGTAACCATGCTGAGAAACTGCATGGTTAAAGTATTTGTCTTTAATCTACCCTATATGGCCCATCTAGCTGGCTTTTAAAAAAAATCACAAAACTGAAAGAACCTAATTTTCAACTAAATAAATCATGTAATTCCAACTTGGAGAATAAATACACCATCATTATGATTGAGACATATGAATAAATAAATGAAAACAAA
Organism: Argentina silus; assembly: GCF_951799395.1. Classification (NCBI taxonomy): domain Eukaryota; kingdom Metazoa; phylum Chordata; class Actinopteri; order Argentiniformes; family Argentinidae; genus Argentina; species Argentina silus. Next base: position 6,947,355 of record NC_139665.1, read on the forward strand.
GAGAAAGTATATCAATCACTAATTTCGAGAAAGACTGTCACAAACATGTACAGGTTGACAGAAAATCCATATGATTTTGATTGACACATCAACTGGTCTTGGAGATAGTTATGGGGCTGATGATTTCCTATTAATGTTTCTTAAAATAACATTCATGTCTTCCTGTGTTGTCTTCATAGAGGGCATTGACTTACAAGGTTGGAAGGTTTAGTCAATTATTATTGTCCAGCACCTTTGCCAGGGAAACATTCAACATTCCAAGTAAAAAAAAACATTTGTAAAAAGACACATGATTTCTATTACCATTCTTCACTAGATCTGACACACTTTGACATTGGGATGATGAACTGGTCTATCAAACACCGTGACATTCTTACATTGAGTTGTCTGGTCAGACAGCTTGAACTGGACAGATGCCGTCAAAGGTCAAACCAGGCCTGACAAACAAACACAACATCAACTAGGTGTGTAAATGCCACTGCTCGACCAACACCAGATTTCAGTAAGCACTTTGATAGGCACAAAAGAGCTCTCTTCACTGAACATTCTTTATCATGTGATCTAATTCCTTGATCGCTACAGATTTATCATGGCCATTAAGCATTGTTTTTTGGGAGACAATGACAATAACTCACCATCTCAGTAGTGATGCATATCTACTAATATTGGTTAGGTCATGATGCATTAATGGAGGGGGGGCGAGAGAGGTTTATTCATAGGTTTTCATATCTACAAACTTGACATCTAAAGCCATCATTGGAAACAAATATTGCTGCATTATAGGGCATTTCTGAACAAACAAAAAAAACTTCAACACCGACGAAAAGTATGCATGCGAGTAACATCTTTGAAATATGTTTTTAAAAAAAAGAATAACCTATATTCATTCTCACCAAACCCAGAGGAAACACCTCATGATACAGACTTGACATCTATTAACATATCTATGCATTAAAAGAGAAATATACAATTATAAAATATCAATATGTTCAGAGAAATGTGTGTGTAGAATCATGTACAGTACAAAAAAAGGCAGGATTTGCAAGGTCACTCAGATGTTCCACACAGAGTTGTGAGTCGGTTCTGTGAAGAGAAGAGTAACAGTGAGTTTGATGGTAAAAGCAACTCCCTCACGGCCTAACCAGGCAAAAGGTATGGTTTAGAAAACGCACAAATCTAAACCAAATATTACACATACAGGAAGTTTACAGTCATGCACAATAAGGTTCTTGGTTTAAGAGAAGAAAAATGTTTCACCACTATAACTACTTGTGAGCCAACTAATACATCATACAAATTACAAATAGCAACAGTAATGATAATCAATCAGCAAAACAGTAGATTAAAAGTACAATACAGCTGTTTGGTCAAAAACAAACCTGCAGCAAGCGAATGCTCCGTAGGGCTGTCTCATCCAACTGGCTGAGGTCCACAGTGTCCATCTGACTGGCCAGCAGCTGAATAGACTGGATCCAAAATAAAAACACTTAGTGAGCAAAGCCTAGTGCCATGTCAGTGAATCAATGTCAGACTGGAAATTTATTTATTTATTTAAACAGCTATTTACGCATAGACAAAGATACTCTGAGCTCAGAGGGATACAGACATATTTCAGACACATCCAAGGGGACAGTGAGGGCCCCTGTCCAAGTCAACAGACAGCAGCTCAGACAGAGGTGCTAGCATAGAGGTACTAGCATATCTGCTCTGAAGAGACCAATGGAAGGCTGCTAACTTAAGATAACTTACCTCTCCGTTTCCCACAGGGACGTTGATGACAATGTCCTCACCTCCCCCGGAAATAGGAGAGCCATTGACAGAGATGCTGTACACCCTCTCTTTGTGCCGAGGTATCCTCACTGCAGGGGTCTTGGGCAGTCTGGGATATGACAAGAAGGAAGGATTGTCCTCTTAGCCCTGAACTAAGGTTTGAAGACCCATCTGCTAATGAAAACATACTTTAGTACTGTCATTGTGAAAGTCCGCTCACCTGGGGTCAAAGCGGGGGGTGATGAGAGGGGTGGTGCCCATGAGGGAACAGTCCAGCATGTTCCGTGCAGGAGTGACGAGAGGCTTCCTATTGGACCTGAACACAAAAAGTGTCACATTAAATTAATCCCAGCTTATGCATCACATCACACATATTTCACGATAGTATGAGACGATTAGGACTGAGGAAAACATCTTACTTCCTGATAGAAGAGTTCTGCGCGTTGACTGAGAGGGCCTTGGCTCTCTTGGACGTCGGTGGGGGTTTCCTTGATTTGGCCTATTGATAAGAGATGAATGAGGCACTCATTATTTTCTGCAGAGGCTAACATGACTTATGGTCCTTGCCTCCTTTCTTTGATGACCACTAGGGCGGTGACGGTAATCGTATAACCGCGGTAATGGGTCGACCATGGGGAAAAAAAATATTTAATACATACTGTACCAGTCAAAAGTTTGGACACACCTTCTCATTCAATGGTTTTTCTTTATTTTTTTTATTATTTTTCTACATTGTAGATGAATATAGAAGACATCAAAACTATGAAGGAACACATATGGAATTATGTAGTAAACAAAAGTGTTAAACAAACCAGAATATGTTTTATATTTTAGATTCTTCAAAGTAGCCACCTTTTGCTTTGATGACAGCTTTGCTCTTGGCAAGGTGTGTCCAAACTTTTGACTGGTACATTTTTTAAAGAAAGTATAATTCAAGTAGATATACTTTACCCAATAGCAGTAGTGTAAATGAAAGACTAGAATATATAAGTCCCAGAAGAAACTTGGGCTTGCAGTGTCTTATTTTGGTTGGTTTAAAGATGGTTTGGATAATAGACAATGTAATTGTAAACAAACAGTGTCTAGCTTCAAAACATGGTTAAAACTATCATTGTTATCTCATGGATGGTGGTGGTTACATTTCTCCAGGCCCCATACCTCAGCTGCTTACAGGGAGCCCGCTTTGCTGTTGTTTGAATTAGCTTTAAAAGGTGTACACAAGTGTATGGTACATGAGTTTTGACCCCCCAGACGATTATATGCATGATCGAATAGGGTTCAACCACATTGCTTTGATCAATTAAGTATGTTCATTCAGATAAGATGGCACAAAGGAAAGAAGACAGAAAAGTATAAGGTCTCCAATCCTCCACACATGGTAACATCTGCAAAACAGTGCCCATTGACAACACTGACCTTCTTCACCGTAGTCTGAATAGTGTTCTCCTCAGCCTCTGAGCTGCTCCTGGCTTCACCCTCTTTCTTCAAGACTGAAGAGAAAAGCACAATCCGGTGTGACACAAGTACAGTATAAGAACAAAGATATAGTATTGTAAAAGTATACAGATGTAGTGCTGTAGAAGTTAGTGAGGAGCACAGCAGTGGGTGTCGTGACTTACGTTTTTTTGCAGATTTGGCTGGAATGGTGTGGACTTCAGCCATGACACTCTGAACCTTAGCAGCTTCCTCTTTAATCTACAGGTGAACAGACAGAAGCATCACTGTGAGCAGCCGAGGGACTGACACTTCCATGGCTCCTACAACAGACTGTCAACTTACTTAAAAGCTGACGAGACATTCCTGAATATCTATGATGTATAGTGTATTGAGACTTTGGTGAAAATGGTGACTTCAAAACGAAAACTTGAATGTGATTTTGTTAGACGTGGGGTATAATTTCTGCATGGTCGGTGTTGGCCGCCAACATATATCAGCAAACCATGTGAACTGTGTCTGCTGCAGTCATGCAGTATGCACCCACCTTATCGTCCTCCACAGGGAACTTGGGTTTCTCTGCGCCTACAGGGAGATGGAGAGGAGTCAGTGTCAGTGTGCAATGCCTCCTGCTGGACGTAGAATTGTATAGATATGGATAACAGGCATCATTTCAGTGGCATCTAGCGCACTATAACGCTGTATTTACATCTCACTTATGATATCAAGCTCAGAGGACCATCGACCATCTCTGTAACATCAATAGATCCCACCGTCACATCAACTGAAGCATAGAAGCTTCTCCACGCCACTGCAAGCATTCATGGCATGGGGCTCCCCATTAAAAACATGCACATTACACTTATTCTGAGTCTTTGTCAATGAAAGCGCTTTATGAATAACAACATTTCATTATTATTGGCTCTTATGTCAATTATTTTGTTGATGCCAATTTGAAATTAAGTGTAATAATAATAAAAAATTATAAATTATAAAGCACGTTTCAACTAAATGCTGACTATACATGATGATTAGATCTGACACATTTCAAATAGCCTGACTATCCATAACAGCCTATCCTTTCCAGTTATAATGTAATAGCATGACACATCATCCGTTTCATGCTTTGCCATTGGACTCCACTTACCATTGTTGTGCTGAAGCCAGTTCATCTGTCTCTCTACCTTTGGGAGTTTGATCAAGGCCATGTTGTATAAATTGTCCGCATCTTTCAGGAGGCTGTTGGTCCTCTCCTTCAGCCTCTCAATTACGGTTTCCACTACACAAAGATATCGTTTATAAATACGGGTCATGCAAGATGACATCACATCGGTAAACAGTAGCTAACTTGTTAGCCAACGTTAGCATTGCTGTTCACGTACCCTCACTGTCGAAATCCGCGAGGAATGCCTCCAATTTGTCCATCTTGGGGTTCTTTTTACGCTGTTTTCTGGGTGCCATGGTGACTCTGTGAATACAGATTTCAAAAGATTTGTGGCAAAACGTCGCTTATTAACGTTGAATACAAAGCTAAGTAACTACTACCTAGCTAGTTAGCTAACAAGTGAAGTAGCTAGCAGCAGCAGACTTTTTGATGAATGTCAACGGTTAACGTTGTCAGCTAGTTAGTTAGCGAACTGGTAGCTCGGTCTATTATGACCAAAAAAACAAAACAATGACACTCAATACATTCCTATTAGTTAATGTAAAACAAATGATCGGGATTTACCTGTAGGGATTATGGTTTTAATGAGCTAACTGACTGTCCTGCTGCTCCCTCTCTTTCCTCGGCTCTAGCTGCAGTTGATCGGAAAATTTCAAATTTACGCGCAGCGCAGGAAGGACAGATCAGCCAATCAGGACTCTCCTTTGCTTGACGTCCCGACGTCACCCATTTCAACCAATCAAACTCAATGTTTATATCAGCAGACCGGAAGTTGGACGCAGCTACATGGGCAACGTGTGGTAACGTTGGAGAAGGATTCACAGTTTTTATGTGAAGTTCGATCACTTCTTTATTTTTCGCAAAACAATTGGCGATGTGATGTAACAATAAACAACAGTAAAGTATTCGAGCAAATGTTATTCGTTGAAAAAGTGGGCTCCTTTCTGCTTTGAGTATTGAGCTGTATCATTTCTAAAAAATGTCCACGCCGGCATTGTTATCACTTCAGCAAGTCTTGAAAAAATGTTTTCAAAGCTTGGAGAACAATCAGAAAGTATGGAATTCAGTGTTGGCTGAATGCACTGCCTTGATGGTTTCACTTGGAAACCTCGCAGAGCAGTTGCGGGCTCTTCACAATGTGCACATTGCGAACACCCCTCTTCACACCTTTCCCGACCTTCAGGAGCGTATACACTTCAAGCTCCTGCAGGCAGTGGATGTCGTCTTGACTAAACTCATGGAGAAAATGTAAGACGCATGTTTATTCACTTAACTTGACATAATCAAACACAAAGGTCAGACTCGGAGACATTGACATTGATCCAGTTCAGTGGAGATAGAAATGATTCCATTCCATGCATTACAATGTGCCCGTCCTCAGATTTCTACCTCCACAAGTCTCCCCTGATCCAGTTTTACCACAGAGAGTGTTCTTTCTTACAGGTGTCAACTCCAGTCAGTACGAGATGGCATCAGTAACCAAGTGTCTGGTGCGTTCCAGTTGTATGAGCAGCACACAGACAGCCTTGACCTCGCTGTCTGCATACAGAGGTCCGCCACAACCCCATCCATAGCTGACATGTTGGAGTGGCTAGAGGACGCAGAGCGTTACTATCGCCGACAGTATCTTTGAGCACGGTCCAGGGCCCAGGATTTCAAAACTGATCTGATCTAGATCAGAATGACCCGGATTCTTTTTTTCTATCCAGGATCAGATTTATCTGGCATATTGTTTAGTCGTATAGGGGAAATCAGCCAGCTTGGTCGGATTTTGGATGGCAAAAAATCAATAATCTGGATCATTCTGATCCAAATGACAAGTTCTGAAATACTGGGCCCAGGTCATCGACTGCACTGCCGAATATCAGATTGCTACAGTGCCTTCAGAAAGTATTCAGACCCCTTCACTTTTTCCACATTTTGTTATGTTATAGATTCAATTTAAAATGGATTACATTGAAAGAATTTGCCATCAATCCACACACAATACCCTGAAATGACAAAGGGAAAACTGGTTTTTAGAAATTTCAGTAAATATATTCAACTTTAAATACAGAAATATCTCATGTACAGTGCATTCGGAAAGTATTCAGATCCCTTAACTTTTTCCACATTTTGTTATGTTACAGCCTTATTCTAAAATGGATTAAATTATTTTTTTCCCCTCATCAATCTACACACAATACCCCATAATGACAAAGCCAAAACAGGTTTTTAGAAATGTTTGCTAATTTATTAAAAATAAAAAAACTGAAATATCACATTTACATAAGTATTCAGACCCTTTGCTATGACATTCGAAATTGAGCTCAGGTGCATCCTTTTTCCATTGATCATCCTTGAGATGTTTCTGTGACTTGATTGGAGTCCACCTGTGGTAAATTCAATTGATTGGACATGATTTGGACCGGCAAACAACTGTCTATATAAGGTCCCACAGATGAGAGTGCATGTCAGAGCAAAAACCAGGCCTTGAGGTTGAAGGAATTGTCCTAATAAATTAGCAAACATTTCTAAATACTTGTTTTGGCTTCGTCATTATAGGGTATTGTGTGTAGATTGATGAGGGAAAAAATGAATTTGATCCATTTTAAATTGAGTGTATAACACAACAAAATGTGGAAAAAGTGAAGGGGTCTGAATACTTTCTGAAGGCACTGTATGTCATATGTTGTGGTTTGGTGACATATTAAACACTTATCCAGGTGAGATATGTCAGGCGAATGCAATGTGTTCAACCTGGAACGCTGCCTTTCTCTGTCTGTATGGCCAGTGCCTGCTGCGTGCATGCTGTGTGTATCAGTCCACTGTAAATTATGTAAGAGAGAAAACAAGAGAGATGCTTTTCCTCAGCTAAGTGTCCAGATATATTCGGAGAAAGAATCTGCTTAAGACATTGAGGCCCGAAGACTTCTCCCATCTGGAAACTGCTCCCAAGAGATGGGAGTCCCTGGACTCACCCAGTGACGAGGAAAGCATCTCAGGTAAGCCCATCTACGGGTACGAGGCTCTGTTTGCGTCCCTCAGCATTCTCTTTACTCTCACTGTTTTCACTTTGCTCAACACGTTCCTGAATAAAATGCATCAAAATTTGACTTTAGCCTTTTTTGTCTCATTTCAGATACACTGTTTAAGGTGTCATTCATTGAGTGAAACGAGACAGGAGTGTGTGTCAGAAAGCACTGCCTAGTGGATCTGAAGGCGAGAGAGATGGTCTGCAATAACTAGACTCTGCAATGTGTTAAAGATGAAAGATCCTGGTCAGATTGACACAATCCCTGGATGCATCTCATTTGAAATGGAGGGCCAGGAGTTCTCCTAACGAAGAAAAACTCTGGGTTCCTCTGATTGGTACAGGAACGCCTGACTTGACTGTGATAACAAAGGAAAGGACTAAATGGAGTAGACAACCACATAATAGACAGAATGTCTGTTACAGCAGACTAGGACCCTGCTGTGTATTTATGTTTAGCAGGGGAGATGGTCCTAATATCATGGAATATGATTGAAAGAAAATAAAGTGTTAAAACATCGGTGCCACCTCTTTCTCTCGCTCACTAACTTATGTTGACAGAAGACTTTCATCCTTCCCTGCGCTCCTGAGGATTTGCTGAGCTGAACATGTAAGATCTGGCAGAATGGTGTGTCTGTTTGGGAAAGTCATCATTGACTTGCAAAATGAGAATTCAGATTCTGTCATCTGCTCAGCTAAGCATGGACCTCCATCATAAGGGCCCAAAATACTCTGGCCAACAGCAGCAGGGACCATTTTGATAATTGCACAGGGGAGGTCACTTTTTGAACGTTAATCAGGTAAAAGTTAGGGTTAGTTATTTATTAAAACACCCTTTGGAAAAGTGTTTTATTATTTTACAATTTGACCTATTCAAACTCCATTGAATAGTTGTGACATTTTGTGAAAATAATAAAATGGTTATCTAACAAGAATTGCGGAAAGAAATCACTACAATCTTCACAACACAAGTCAAACAAAACGGTAATATGTGAGTGATGACTTGACCTAGAAGGCCGTCACAGCATTGATTTGACAGTGTGATCAGTCATCATCTGAAGGACGTCTCTGCTCACGACAAACAACCTATTACAGTGTAATGAAGGCCAGTCTAAAACAGATACAGACGATGATAATGGTCATGGAGACTTGTCTCAAAACAATAAAAAGACATGTATACATGTAAAAAAAGTTGAATTAAATTGAATACATTCGGCAATAAAAACATAGTAAATCAAAATCCATCAGGCTCACAATAAAAGAGAGGTAACTGCAGTATACAATCAAAAATCCACCATTTCACGTTCTCAAAACCTTCATGTGACAACATCCCCTCCCTCCCCACCCAGTCACTGCTTCTCCTTCAGTCTACCACTTTACTGGCTTTCAAAACTTCCTTCCATAATAATCCGCCTTCCCTCCACATTCCCATCCTCGTCCTGACTACACATATTCCTTCAGGGGCAGGCTGTTGGAGGAGATGGGTTTAGGAGGCTCGTGCATGGAGGGGCGTGTGTTAGCGAAGCTTCGACCCATGTAGCCCCGGCGGTACCCCCCTCCTCTCTCCATGTGGGGGCAGGTGCTGCTCAGCACGGCCCCGCTGATCATGAGGATGACGGCGGCCGCCCAGCCCAGGTAGATGGCCTGGCCCAGCTCCCGCTTGTGCATGATGGGCACGTTGGGGTTGTAGAAGTCCTGGACAACCGTGTTGGCGGTCCAGGAAACGGGCACCAGCACGCACAAGCCCGTCAGGATGAACAAGACCCCTCCTGACAGGGCGATGCCCGCCTTGGCGCGACGGTCGTCTCCGGCACAGGTGGTGCACTTCATACCGCAGCAGGAGACGGTGCAGGAGAGCCAGCCCAAGAAGATGGCCACGCACATGAGTGCGCGGGCCGCCTGGATGTCGGGTGGCAGAGCCAGCATGGAGTCGTAGGTCTTGCACTGCATGTGACCCGTGGTCTGGTAGATGCAGTTCATCCAGATGCCCTCCCATTTGATCTCTGAGGTAAGGATGTTGCTGCCGATGAAGGCTGTGACCTTCCACTGAGGCAGGGCCGTCACAGCGATAGCCATGACCCAGCCAGTCACAGCACACGTGAAGCTGATGAGCTGCATCCCTGTGTTAACCATGACTGACCCTGACGTTTCGGGATCCCTACCGTAACCTCACTAGACCGACTGGACCACTTCTGCTTTTCTCTCTCTACAGGCTTCCTGCTCTACGTGTCCCCTTCCCTCTGCTCTCTGTCTTCCCTCTGCTCGCTTTCCTGTTTTGGTCACCCCCAACTTCTGAAACCACTTGCCCTTCTCAATCTTTTTTGGTGTGTGTTCTTCTTTCTAGCATCCAGCCAGATGTTTTCAACTTCACAGACCGTCCAAACACACTCTCTGTTTTCCGGTGATCCTCTCCTCCTCCAACATCCGTCACTCCAAGCTGACTTACTTTCTCCCTCTTTCTCTGTTCAACTGATTAATTATTGAAGAGCCAATAACAGTGCAGCCACTTGTGGCAGATCACTCATGACGTATTGATCGCGCTTCAAATACTTTGGCACCATCGGGCCGAGTGGGTTTGTGGGTAGAATCGATGTCATCCACGTCTGTCAGCAGTACTGGCTCTTCAACCTCACGCTAACCCAAACGCTGGGCTGATTGGGAGGATGAGTGTCTCAGTTACTCTCCAGGTTTGGTGTAGCCTTACCTAGATGGATCAGGCCGATAAAATTTGATACCTTGATTCAGAGCCGGCGCTATTGTATCCTAATCCGTGGGAGGCAAGAACCGTAGTCCGCAAAATATGAACAGTATTCCACGAGAGATATAACACAGAAAAAAACAATTCTGATGAAGCACCAAAAAATCAGTCAACTGACGCAAGTACAGTCAATAAAGCATTTTGGTATTTGGTCAGCGTATCTAAAATTCACCTCCACTCACAAGCCATCGTTTCTCTGCTGGTTAATGCTCCCGTGTTGTTGTACCAGCTACACCGTAAATGGTGGTAGTGTCGTCTGAGAGAGCACAGTCTCAGAGAGTGATGAGGCAGACTTCATCAGCCGCAGCCGTCTGTTGAAGTGTCTCGTCACAATGAGCACAAAGGGGTCCGAGCCTGCAGAGGCCACTTCAGACTCAACGCAGGTTCAGCTTCCCTCCCCCTGCTCACGCCAACCCAAATGGGTCAGACCAGCCCCTGTTAGAGTATTGGTAGCAGGCAGGTCCACTTAGTTAGACAGTCAGAGAAGTAGAGCAGCTGTGTCCCTCCCATCTTCACAACAACCCTGTTCACAGACAACCTCAAGAGCTGCACTATGCCTGACGATAGAGAGAGGGGGTGACAGAGAGAGAGAGAGAGAGAGAGAGAGAGAGAGAGAGAGAGAGAGAGAGAGAGAGAGAGAGAGAGAGTAGAGGGGGTGAGAGAGTGGTGTCTGTAGGTGGATCAATTAACACAAAGACAATCTAGGGGGCCTCTACAATTGGGCTTTAATGCTCTAAATGAGCTTTTACAAAAATCAGCTTTCACTCTGCTTTTTGTCTGTGGCTGCAATGAAAGGTAGAACTGCTAAACCGCGGGCTAGGTGGAGTAATATGTATGTTTGTGGGGAGTAGGTGAAGCAGACTGGCCTTGACTACAAAGCCGAAAACAACACAAAAAACAACGCAAGGTGAAAAGCAAATGCCCTCAAGGGATGGCGCGCAGCAGGGTTACCTCAACAGACTGATGAAATCAGTTGTAAGAAAGTACAAATTCACCATGAGGTAGAGATTTCTGGTTTCGATCAAAATGAGAGATCCAAATAACTGTGAAAAAAAATATCTACTTCAGAATAGCACAAGAGTGCTGTCCATCCATATGAGGCATCCAAAGGCTTTACACTACTGGGAAGTGACTGGCATCAATTATCAATTACAAAGTTCCATGCTCTCAAATGACAACCTGCAAAACAGACTTCCACTTTCAATTCTGTAGCATCAAGAACATCTCACATGCAAGTTATGCTTTCATATAGAGTATTGTGTGTAAATATTTTTGCAAAAATGTGTTTTCGGTTTGTAATTTATGTGAAAACAATGAGAACACATTTCGTTGTGAAGGTTGTGTTATTGTGAGAGGGGGGTGTTATTTTTGTTACCAACAATGTGCCAATGTACCAACACCTGTAATTTTGTGACTGAGCAAGCTCTGTATTTTGCTTACAATCGTTTGTCCCTCTCTCACTATATCGAACTTCGGTGTCTATGGTGATGAATTAAATATTACGGCAACAAGATCAACGGTTCGGGTTTCCTTTCTTGTGTGGCCTCCTCTCCTTGGTAACGGTGGTCATGACAACAGGACGGGACACAGGAAATCAGAGAGGAGGGGTAATGACACAAAGAGAGCCTGAGGGGCGGGACCACAGGCAGCCATCCATTTTGATGAATAGACATATTTGCCTGTTGCGAAACGGCATCATACAGGTGTTATTAACAGCCAGAAATCAGTGGTATGCACTCAAAAATCCAAGAAATGTGTGTGACACCCAATTATATTGCTTTTTATATATTATATAGGCTTTCTCATCTGCTGCTCCTCGTCTGTGGAATGCTCTCCCCCACACTGTCAGAGCTGCTGACAGTATTGACTCTTTTAAGACCTTGCTAAAAACTCACCTGTTCAGGCAGGCTTTCAATGTACAGGGCCCTATGTTATGTATGTTCTGTAACGGTCCTCCTATATTTGTATTAGTTATTTAAAAAAAAATCATATTCTTGACATGTTAAGCGCTTTGAGTCCATGAGAAAGCACTATACAAATTTAATGCATAATAACAATAATATTCATTATTATTATTATTATTATTATTATTATTATTATTATTATTAACAGTTTTGTATGTTATTAATTAGTAGTGGCTTTAAGACTGTCCCTTACGGAATATAACTATAGTATTCCCATAGGATGTTATATGATTTCTTTAGTGGGTTTATAGTGTCCTATAATAATAATCTCTTACCCACTATCATATTCTTATACGATTTCCTACAGGATGTTTTCTGTTATAATTCTCTATAATACTCATAGGGACATTTTCCCGGACACAGGTTAAGCCTAGTCTTGGACTAAATAAGATTTTCAATAGAAAATCTCCATTGGAGATCCATTTTAGTTTAGGATTTGGCTTAATCTGTGTCTGGGAAACCAGCCTGTATAGTATTATCATTAATCAAATATTCCTATAGGTCTTTTGATAGTACTTCTTGCTGCTTCAAACTATTCTTATGCATATGTTACTGACGGGGCATCCTGGTGCTTGGGGGCTGAAAAGGTGGCTTTGATCAGGTGCAGTGTTGCTTGGCCCTCTACTCACCTCTCTCATCTCTTCCATTGCTTCAATCTGGTGGACTAGACTAGTGTAGGACAGCTTGTCTTTTTGTCCTCTTTCCCCTATCTGTCCCATGATCTTAAATTCCCTCCGGAGCATGACTTCAGGCACGTGTGTGTGATGAGGGGTGCTGTTTCTTACCTCCTCGGCTGGATAGTGGCTGAGGGATAGAAACCGGTCATTCAGGTGGTGCTCACATGCTGACGGGGCATACTGGTGCTTGGGGCTGAAAAGGTGGCTTTGATCAGGTGCAATGTTGCTTGGCCCTCGACTCATCTCTCTCATCTCTTCCATGTATGTGAGTAGGCTTTTCAGGTACATACACACACATTCCTCATCACTTTCCTTTTCTCCCATGTCCTTCAGTTTGCTTTCAATGGTCTTTATGTGCCCTGTCTTTGTTTTGCTGGAGAACCCCCCCTCAGCAGGCATAGCACATGTTGTGTACTCACATACTTTAATGAGTGAGTGGTCCAACTGTTATAGGACGGCCATGACTTCAGTCAGTAAAGACTCCATACCTCTGTTCTTGTTATACCGTAGATGTGATGTTACCGTTGGTGGTGAAGATGATGGTGGACAGAAGGTTCTGGGTCGTCTCACTAGATGCTACCGCTGTTTGCTCGCCAAAAATATGTAACACTCATAGAGTGCAAGCTGACTCAAGGGGTGACATATTTTTAGAAATGATTTATTCTGAAAGAATAAACGGAAAACACAATAGTGAGTCGGCTGGTCCTCAGTGGCTTTACTGGTTCAGGTATTAACTGCTTTACTGGTTCAGGTATTAACTGCTTTACTGGTTCAGGTATTAACTGAAGAACGCAGCACAAGCCCACAGCTTATGATTTGACCGCATGTGATCTTGTGCCTTTTATAGTCAAAATAGAAATGCTTGAAATTGAATGGGGGGTGTCTGTAAACATGCAAGATAAAGTGCATACATACACTCACCGGCCACTTTATTAGGTACACCTTGTTAGTACCGGGTTGGACCCCCTTTTGCCTTCAGAACTGCCTTAATTATTTGTGGCATATATTCAACAAGGTGCTGGAAACATTCCTCAGAGATTTTGGTCCAAATTGACATGATAGCATCACGCAGTTGCTGCAGATTTGTTGGCTGCACATCCATGATGCGAATCTCCCGTTCCACCACATCCCAAAGGTGCTCTATTGGATTGAGATCTGGTGACTGTGGAGGCCACTGGAGTACAGTGAACTCATTGTCATGTTCAAGAAATCAGTGTCCAACAACCATGCCACATTCAAAATCACCTTTCTTCCCCATTCTGATATTCGGTTTGAACTTCAGCAGGTCGTCTTGACCATGTCTACATGCCTAAATGCATTGAGTTGCTGCCATTTGATTGGCTGATTAGATATTTGCGTTAACGAGCAGTTGAACAAGTGTACCTAATAAAGTGGCCGGTGAGTGTATAAAATAACACATTTACGTAAGTGGGCACTTCCATATAAATATCCTGTGTGCTACACATACTTATCATTGTGCTCTCTTCAGTGAAGAAGATTGCTGTTCACCGTCATGCTTTTCAGATTGTATACCACTTATTAAACAAAGAATATATTCCTAAAATCAGTTATTTAAATATTTTCAGAAATGTCTCAAAAAATAGGAGATACAACATGTCTTATAGTAGTCTTATCAACTTTATAACATAACGCTCAGAAATCAGATGATGACAAAGTTTGATAATATTGTATTCATTTTTCATAATCCACTTGTCTCCATATCAGATTAGTGATCAGTACATTTGTTTTCAGTGTGATCGTTTGCATTTTACCATGTTATGTCTATTATCTGCTTGAAATATGAAACACACAGTTCTACGGAAAGTCTTGTAATATTGTAGCACCTTATAATATCTTCCGTTGGCCTGTTGCCTGGTCCTGCGACAGAGGACACTCTGGAGGGGTGCAGGTGACATGTCAGATAGTTTAGAACAACAAAAGGAAAGAAGACGACGAGCTGTAATATTGAGCAAGGCCGCCACTGGGAGCTTAGTCGTCTCTTCCTTTACCTGCTCAGCTGATGAACCAATGACTGACCCCTCTTTTCCCAATGTAAACAATGCCATCCAGTGCCACGCATGTGGCAAGAGCTCTTGTAGAAATTGAAAGGCAAGTTCCCCCTAATCTGTACATTATACTATCTAATAGGCCCCTTAAATCATTCAACAAATGTGTTAACAGAATTGAGACTATTGGTTTTACTGGGAATAAAATCTAGAAGTAGTATAAGTCCTTTGTGTAATGCACAAACCTGTGTATAAAGGTAACACATACAAGGAATAAAGAGGAGAAACACCAGCGTAGATATAGGCATAAAATACCAATTTATTACTTTGCACGATAACACAAATATTCCCTGCAGGCTAAAAAAAAAAAGAAGTATTTAAACATGTCACATAGCAATACAACAAGTGATTGGGCACCCTTGTAGGAGGGGCCAGAGGAAGCCCCACCCCTCCCCAGCAGGTCAGACAGGGTACCTTTCTATTGCTATCAGACAGTCACACAGCTCAGACCACTAGCAGAAAACAGCAGAGCTACACACCAGAAATAGGAGCTAAAAAATTAAATTACACTTACACAATGTCAAATAACAAGTCTGTAGGTATATATATATATATATATATATATATATATATATATATAGATAGATATAGATATATATATATATATCAGAGGAATTAAAAAATAAATCATGCTCTCTTTCAATCGGGGCACAGAAAGAATGGATCTTAAAAAGGTGAAAAAGAGGTAATCCTGAAGCCGTGGTCACCTTGGGCCGAGGCCCCTCACAGAGAGGAAGTGCGCTTGTGTGGGACCAGCAGGTGGCGCCACAGGACAGGAGAGCCCCGAGAGGTGTGGCAGGGGCACAAACCAGGAAGTGGGCGCCAAAATGGACACTACACCAGCCTGAGCGGCGGCGAGGGGTCAAGTCTTCACGGGCCCACGTTTGAACAAAGTACCTCGTTTGAGTTTGAACACGACGCCAAGACTCCACCCCTCCGCCTCCGACTGCTTGTGCCCTGTTTTACTGACATTTGTGTAGGAATCTTTAAAATACGTCTTGAAGAGACTGGACAATATTGCTAGCCTAAAACAGTCTCACTAAATTCAGAAACATTTACCCAAAAAAGTAATATTTTTTTCTCTTTCTGTCTCTTAATAAATATGACTCTAAAGAGATTTAGGACAATACTCTGGCATGCAGGCGGGAAGTCTAAATGTTATTATGTTTAAAAAAAATTCTCAACAGAGCCTAAAGAGCTAGAGAATGCACATACCCACTGATTGATACAAGCAAAAAAACAAGTACAGAAACACAAACGGCGATATAGAGAGCAGACCAACAGCCACATCAACAAGACGAATTATAGCTTTTTCCTCATTCGAAAACTGGATTTGGGTTAATATTGCTTTGCAATGATAATATATTCAAAAGTGGGAGTCACCGTCTGTGTCCCCTGCTAAGAGCCACGCCTGGACTCAGTCTAACCAAGACTCTAACCAAGCCCACAGGTAAGTAGCGATACACCGCAGGGGGCAGAAGCAGACGTGACCTCCGGCTTAGTCTCAGAGCTAGCTGTGCTCTAAGATTGAGCCAGGTCATATCCGCCGACTGCTGCTCCCTACTTGGACTAGAACACCAGGTTGAATAACTGTCGCCGTGGGAAAACTAGTGCACAGCTCTGCCCCAAAACTTATTGCATCCAATGCCTGAACCCCCCCCCCCTCCCGACTGCTGCTCTCCCACAGGTAGAGCAGGGCGCCCACGACAAGTACCACCCCTCCCAGGCCCCACATCCGACAAGTAGGACGCCCCCCCCCACCTCCTCTCCCACAGGTAGCGCCCACGCCCCGGACAGGTAAGGCGCTCAAACTCATTCATAGCAAACCTGCTGCTTTACCGATGGTTTATTACAAAAGGGTTTTTTCTTTGAGTCATCCCCCCTGACGAGGCGTGTGCGCTGCCGATCCCCGTCCCACCCGAGCTTTCAGGGCGCAGCCTTGCACAGCCATAACCACGAACGTAACAATCTAAACCGTGATCTTATCCAGGACAATCACCTGTCGTCAGGTGTCACAAGTCCAAGGGCAGTGCTGATGCTTTTTGTCTGTTCATGTCCGGAGTTAAAACCTTGCGTTAAAAAAAACAGAAACACCATAAGTAGAGACTTAGATAGATATACTTGTTCAAATACACACAAACAGTAATAGAAACACATTTGAAGTCTAAAAATTCAACTCGTTGCCTATTGCATACCTCTTTTACAACTCCCTACGCCCCAGTTTCCTCCTTCGAGCCCTGATTGTCGCCACTCTTCCACTGGAACCACAAGCTCGCTGCCCACCTCTGTTCTACCAGTCAGGGTCGCAGTGATGACTCTACACCACCGTCTCACTAGAGCTTACATCCCTTCCCCAACACCAGAAACGACTGTTACTGAGAATCAGGGAGCATTAACCCAAACACCTAGGGTCTATGCCTGGGGTCTATGCCTCGGCCACCATGCTACAAAAGTGTCTCCAACCTCCAGAAATATCTTCGCAGCTCCACTGCCGTGTCCTGATCTCATAACTTCACATCTGGGTTGCTGCCGGTCTGATAATCATCGTTGCAAGAACAACATTAACAACAATAATAACAACAACAAGAACAACAACAACAGTAAACTACTACTCTAAACAACAGTTTAAGATAGCCACAAAATGTTTTATATTAAACTCTTACAAATCTGCTTTTTGATTCTTATGTATAAATGCATAAAGGTAAGAGAGAGTGCCCTCAGTTGCTTGCCTAGCGTTCCGGGTCAGTGCAATGAATTGGCCAGTAGCAAAGGAGACCTCAAAAGTAAGCTCACGTTTACGGCCCCCAAATATCAGACGACTAGCGCCTTGCTAAAAAACCGTGCTACGCCCAACAGTGTCATAACCATCCAGACAGATAAACATCCCCCTCTTCTTCACACGGACCGCGAGGCAGATTAGCTGACGTTATGTCCGTATGAAGCACTCAACCTTTCAACAGCTCCTAACGCCGCGTCAGTCACCCAGGCCCCACCACGGTTGCTACTGCTACACCCCCCCCCCACCGGCCTCTGTGAAGCCTGTATATTCATCTGTTCAAAGTTGCTTTTATAGATGTAAATATTTATATATATGTATGTGAGAATATAAAAACATCCAATCTGAGGCATTTACAGCAGTTATCTCCTTGATTGCCCTTTACAATTCAGTGGCCTGCCATGAAACACACTCTCTCACGCGCACACACACACACACACACACACACACACACGTATATACAAAGACACACGTTTAAGCACTTATTCTTCGCTAAATGGGAGAAGAAGAGTAATGGGTATGGATACCCAGGTCACCTCGCTTGTAAAAGACCGAAAAAGGAGAAAAAGTTAAAACACGATCATAAAAACAAAAAATATATATATGTATATATATATATATATATATCATTCTCAAAAAGGTCGAACCCCCCACCTGTTTCCATGCAACCCCGAACCCAAGACCTTGTGACAGATTTTCGCCCAAAGGGGCTTTGAGGTAAAAGTAGACAGAGTCCTGCTTAGCTGGGAGAGCTGGAGCTGGTCTGACGATGGCCGCCAGTTCGCTCCAGGCTCAGTGTATCTTACAAAAACAAAAACGAAAAAAGACATTCAAACCGAAAAACAAACTCAAAATAATGGCTCAACTTGTGTGTATTTTTTTTTTCTCTGTTTTTTTTCTCGGTGCATTGGAAACCCCCCCCCCCTCCCCCCCGACGGTCTCTCAGTGCCGGATTGCTGGTAGGAGGCGGCTGGATTGGGAACGCCGGTCGTTTGCCGAAACGGGACTTGACGACTCGGCAGACTCCACTGGCTTCTAGCCGCTTTGGTGCAGATCAAGACACAAAAGAGAGAGAGAGAGAGAGAGAGAGACTGGCAAAGAGAGAGAGAGAGATAGATAGGAGAGAGAGAGATAGATAGAGAGAGAAGTGCGCCCTCTGCTGGCGTCCTCAGGCGAAGTACATGGTGTGCTGGGTGTCATAGTGAATCTGGACCGCCTTGGCCAGAGCCTGAGGGTCCCGGCCGTTACTCTGGCCCGACACGTGACTGCCCTCCGCACTGCAGGATGGGAGAGACGGGGGTTAGGATGGAACTACAACAACGTGCGGTTGATTTTGTGTTCTTGCTAAACTGTATGACTCCCGAGACTAGCCACCTCCAGGTGGGTTGGCATACAGAACATTAAATGGACTCCAATATAATATATGACATCAAGGTCAATATCAACACGCTATCTGACAACGGAAATATAGTCAGTGGAGCTAGATGTGCAGAACATAAACAGGCATGTGAATGCATTTCTATCTGCAACATCCCATCCCCCTGAGCCCCCTCCAGAGGCCGCGGGTGGTCTCACCTGTCATGGTCTTTGTCCACCAGGTGGTAGCGGGCACGGAAGGCCACCAGCCTGGCGTAGTAGGCGGGCGCGGGGATGGAGACGGAACGGGTGCAGCGGACGTAGGTGTGGCACAGCTGGTAGGTGAGCAGCTGCAGCTCGTCGGCCGTGAAGCAGTTGTCATCCCACAGGACGTGGTAGTGGGAGGGCCGGCTGGTGCCCTGGGGGGGAGGAGGGGAGGGGACGGGAAGGGAGAGGGGAACAGAGGGTCAGTCATGGTAACCTTCAACAGCACATATACAATTCATCGCCAGCAGCGATGAACGGGGTCCAAGCCTCACTGCAAGGTCACAAGATCAAACGGCTGTCTGAGAACAGCTATGGGAGAGCCTTAGAGATATCTACCAGGTTTAGAGTGACATTTATAGTTGAAAAGAAATACAGAATATCGACATGTGTATTGTGCATCTCCCAAATGTCAGAAAATAGAGAGATAGGCAGGAAATCTGAGTTCAGAACTGGCCATCTATGAGGTTTGTATACAGTAAGTCATTAGATTTTGGGACCCTATCAACGGTGGGCTGATGAGGAAATATAAAATATATATTTTTTTTTTTAGTAAAATTCTGCTGTAAGATCTTGAAAGACGCTATAAATCAACTGAACCCACGAACCAACTCTACGAGGGAAATGTGGTGCAGCCTGAGGGTGCATGTGTGCGACCTACCTGGATCCCTGCATGGCTGCACAGGTAGAAGTCAAACTCGGAGGGGTGTGTGATGGTGCTGTCCACCGTGGTGCCGGCCGGGACGTTGCCGCTCTTCCCCACCTGCGTGTCGGAGGGCCAGAAGAAGAATGAGGAACGGGACTAGCAGATAGGCTGAGATGAACATTCTTGCGACCACTGCCAATAGCTGGTCCGCACTCAGAAAGAGATTTGAAAGGTTTCTTTATAGTGTTCATTTAGATCAGGGACCGATGGTTGACAAACGTTCCAGCCTAGGCTCTTGAGAGTGTCATCCAAAAAAAGCGAATCCTTAACTCATTTAGTGTTAAGGGTGAATAAAGTCAGCCAAATTGTCAACATTCTAGAGTGCCAGGGGTGACTTTATTCACCAAAAATAGATAAATTATGATCCTTCATTTTGTAGCCAATCAAAGTATTGTTGCTAGGTAAATACCACATAAAACACCTGCCACTCTAGGTTCCAGAACTCTTTGGCAGTGAGTGAGTTAAGTCCCCTCTTCCTCCGTCTCAAATCATCTGAATCTCCTTCACATTTCATGAAGGCGACATCAAAAAGGCTGGTGCAGGTAGAAATCGGTGGATGGGCCTCCGATTTCTACTTCCACCACAGCCTCCCCTGGGGGACATGCTAAAAGCAACATGGTAGACGGAGGAGAGGACGTGAAGACAGGAGGCCCTGTGAGAGTGTGGAGACGCTGACTCACCCTCTCGGCCTTGTCGGAGCAGAAGAGGCGGGTGTGGTGGCGTTTCTGCACCACGATGTAGGTGATGCCTGGCCGGTAGTCCTCCTCCAGGCTGATACACGCCTTCCTGATGGCTATGAGCTCTGGCCACGCCACCTACACACACACACGCACGGTCACACACACAAAATGAGGGACAGAAACAATTAGATTCACTTTGCAATGAATATACACAGCTACAACACTTGTACTTGGTTGAGACAAAAGTTTAAAAGATAGTCTTATGCAACCGGGTTCTACAACCTCCATCTCTACAAAGGGCTGGACAGTCTACAGCCACACTCCCAGTCTGGGTATGCAGTGTTGATAAACTGATGTTCCATAGCTAGCACCGTTACGTAGCGCTAACACTACTCAATACTTCAATGAAGCACTGGGAGAAAGAAATTAAAAACCTGCAAACCCTCAAGAACTTAGGTTTCGTATAGTACACCAGGGAAGGCTGGTGGAGGTAGAAATCGGAGGAAGGGCTCATTGTAATGCATTCCGTCCCATGCATTATAATGAGCCCGTCCTTCGATTTCTCCCTCCACCAGCCTCCCCCTGCCCAAACACCCATCAGAGCCAGTGACCCCCCTCCCCCAGGTGAAACCACACCTCCCTCACCTGTTTCATCTGGCCTTCGGACACCCCCCCGCGGTAATAGATGATGCGCGTGGGCTTGAAGCGCGTGGACTTGTAGAACTGGATGAGCAGCTCCCGCACCATGTTGGTGAGGTCCTGGATGACCTCCTGGCTGTACAGCTGCTCCTGGGACAGGTCCTGGCGGGAGGTCTGCACGCGCACTGTGGCGCAGTAGCGGCTGGGGTGGCCGTCCATGCTGCCCACCACCGCCGCAATCGACGGCTTTTTGCCGTCGCCCGCCGGGGGGTGCGTCACGTCGGCCCCCAGGAAAATGACGGGCTGCTGGAACACGGAGGGTCTGGGGAGGGGGAGAAGGATGGCTTAAACATAACATACAGCAGAAGACAAAAAACAATAAAACATTTTGACTTGACTAGCCCCTCCCACCCCCCATAGCCTCTCCCACCACCCTACCTCTGGTGGGGTACCAGCACATTGTTGATGCCGCCCAGCTTGGCGTTGATCTTGAGGCAGAGGTTGGAGAGGGTCTGGGGGGACGTCTTCACCACGTTCTTCACCTGGACACACTGGGTGGCCATGCCCAGCAGCGTGTCCCCCACCCGTTTCACCTCAGCTGGGGGGGAGACAGCGAGAGAGAGAGACAAAAGACAGCAAGAGAAAATGAGAGAGAGCGAGAGAGATTAAGAATACACAATTTTAATTAGAGACTGTAATTGGGGTAGCTAACTGAGAGTAAAAGAACAAAAGCAATGTTGTCTGGCATTGTCTGGTCTCAAAGTGACAAAATTGAGGTTATTTAAGGGTTACTTCAACTGTACCCAGTTTTACAAATAAGATTCATAGAATAAGTATGAACCAGTAGAACTGTCTGGTTGTAGTCCAGGGGAGGCTGGTGGAGGTAGAAATCAAAGGACTGACTCATTGTAATGAACGGAATAGAATAAGGAATGGTATCAAACACTTCTACCGCCGCTGGTATGAACACCAATCTATAATTTTGAGACCTATTGGAACGCTCTCTGAAAGCTCCTTGGTCTCACCGTAGACTGGCGTTTTTCCTGGCAGGATGACAACAATGAGCTGCAGGCCGACGTAGGACATCTTGAGGTGTTTGAACATAGGCTCCACGCTGTCTGCCCCCTGGGCGTATTTACAGAAGCAGGGCTGGCCCTGGATGGGCATCCCCGCGTCCTTTGAGATCTTCCTCAGCTGGTCTGTGAAGCTCCTGGAAGAAACAAACAAATCTTTTTAGGGAAAGATGCAGAGATCCGATACGGAGCGTCGGTCCCGAGCCGATATTGGCCTAGAATGCTGGATCGGGAATCAGAGATAAGGGAATGGTATGACAGGGCACTATTGAGATGCCTCCCAATGCTGATGGGAACACTATTGAGATGCCTCCCAGGGGCAGCAGGGTGATGGCAGGAGTGATGGGATTTGTACAGGGTGGAGGTAGAGTAGTGTCTCTACACAGGGTGGAGGTAGAGGAGTGTCTCTACACAGGGTGGAGGTTGAGTAGTGTCTGTACTCAGGGTGGAGGCGGGCGGGACTCACTTGAGCAGGTCCTCCCTGCATTGTTTCTGCGGGGCAAAGCACGCCACAGCCCACACCTTGATCTCGATGCCGGCATAGAACTGCTTCCCCCTCATGTCCCACACGCCCTGGTTGGGCGTGGCCACCGTCTTATTCTGCGGAGAGAGTCCCTACACTCTTAGTGAACCCCCCAGTTTGACCAGCCAACACGTCAGACGGTACTACCCTGCCCCCCTGCTCCCGTACGGACAACTCATCACAACAGTGATGGAAACCAGGGGAGGCTGGCGGAGGTAGAAATCGGAGGACGGGCTCATTGTAATACGTGGAGTGGAATGAAGTTTGATACCATTCCTCCTTGCATTCCTTGTATTAAAACGAGCCTGTCCTACGATTTCTACCTCCATCACTACTATACTGTGCAAAGCAGTCATATTCATACAATTTCAAATCATCATTTCCGCATCCTGTCTTTTTGATTGAGATGAGGTGGCATGTGTTAACAAATGAATGAGTAACACCAGTCTTAGGCATTCAGAATCTTTGAGTTTTTTCTAATCTAATTAAACAGTAAAAGTAGAATTGAACCGTTCAAAAATTAAAATACCCTGGAAACTGGAGTGCTCTTTACATTGAAGGTAAAGTTGTCATCAGTTAAGATAATCACTTAACAATACTGTCTCATGTAATGTGAGAGAGATGATATAGTTAGCCAGTTAGCCAACACAGTTACGGGCTAGCCAGTTAGCCAACACAGTTACGGGCTAGCCGGTTAGCTAGCCGGGTTGGGGGCAGGGGAGGCAGAAATCAGAGGACTGGCTCATTGCAATGCATGGAACGTAATAAGGAATGGCATCAAACATGTGATATCATTCCTCATTCCATGCATTGCAATGAGCCCATCCTCCGATTTCTACCTCCAGTAGCCTCTCCCGGTTAGGGGCTAGGGTTCGATACGGGACTCAGGGAACCATACACAACCCCCCCCCCCCCCCTCCAGAATGCGCCCAGCCCGGTGCACAAGTACTCACCCTGCCGCAGTCCCTGCCAGTGTCTGTACTGACCCGGCCCCCGTACTGCAGCATGGGGGCGGGGAGGACCCGGCCGGTCACCTCCGTCATGTCGTTGTGAACCACGATGCCAAACTCCTTCAGGTAGGGGTCCGGCCCCCCCACCATGCTGTTGCTCTTCACCTGAGGGGAGGGGGGGAGAGGGGGGGGGGGGTTAAATGATTGATTGTATGTTGGGGAAACACAGATTCACACAGACACACATCCTAGAGGACAACACAAGGAAGTGTGAAAGACTCATTTCCACTGTGGTCCTCGTTGAAAAACACACAAGACAAACAAAAAACACAAACAAAATATAAAAAACAGCCCGATTTACAAACCTCACACCAAAATAGATACATTCCATTTTATTCCATTTCATAAAAAACAGGGGTCTTTTTCTGGACCAGAAGTGAAGTGGTTTAGTCCTGTGCTCTTTGACTACAACTGTGACATGGTGATTCTCAAAACAAAACATCAAAACAAATCATAGACGCAGCTTTCAGAAAGCAGCCACTGCCACTTCCTCAACGGCAAGTCTCACTACCACTCACCAGTCTGCTGATCTCCTCCTGCCTGTCGGGAGCTGAGCGCGCTGTGGCTTTGATCATAGTGGAGGTCTGATTATCTGTGAGTTTCTTGATGCAGCGCTGGCCTGCCACGATGTTACAGACCTGGGCACGGGGACATGAGACAGCTGTTGGTTACTGAACATGGTAGTCAAGGAACAGAGACACCTCTTCAGCTGTAATGTGAACTCAGTATACGTACAGAAGGATTCAACTTAAAGTGTGTGTGTGTGTGTGTGTATTGCAGCTCTGTGTGTGTGTGTGTGTGTGTGTGTTGCGGCCGCCGCCCTCTCACCTCCAGGGGAAGGTAGGTGTGCTTCTGTTCCTGACCCACTTGCAGGCAGGGCAGGTGGGGGTATTTGAGCTGCAGGCTGTACTTCTGCTTGAAATACTGAGCCACGGTACACTCCATGGCCTGGCCGTTCTCCAGCTGCAAGGGGAAGCTGTGGGACCGCATGGGTCATGAAGACATGAGATCAACATGAACAATACTCACTAAAACACATGTCTTGGTTTAGCCTTAACAGGTTCTTGCGTTTAGAGACTGTGTTTTTGGAGAGGCTGATTAAAAATGCAAAAGACAAACTTCGTGTAGGGACGTGGGGACGTGCATATGACAGACAGAAGCTGGCATGTAGACAGAAAGTGGCATGTAGACAGAAAGTGGCAAGTAGACAGAAAGTGGCAAGTAGACGGGGGGCGCTTACGTTTGGTGGCTGGCAGGGCGGCGCGTGACATTGCACACACGATACTTCCTCTTCATCTGACCACAGTGTGTGACCTCTACTTTCAGACCTGCTCGACACACGCAGACAGACAGACAGGGTAGAGAATATCACCGGTGAGGCCATGGAGAACGGGGGGGGTTTACAAGGAGAGGTAAAACTGACATCTTTAGAACATGTTATGTAAAATATGACATTTTAGGCGGTCAGCTTTTAGACAGTTGGTGGGATAATTCATCTTTGACTGAGTGTTCTATTGAGCAAGACTCTTTTTGTTAGTGAACTTAAATTCACTCAAATTGAATCCAACCTTGAGATTGAAGAGCGAAAAACTATTGCAAATTTCAGGAAAGCACGATTGAGTTGGGCCCCCATATCTCAAGCTAGGATTCAGCCTTAAGTGTGGGTTATGGATGTACAGGGTTGGGGCCAAATCCAGTTCAATTCAGTCCCAATTAAGAAGATTAATTGAAATTCTATTAAATTAACTTAATTAATTCCATTCAATTAACTGAAACGTGTCGTTTTTCAATTAGAACTTCAATTCACTGAATGAGTAGAGTTTGAATTGATCAGGGGAGGCTGGGGGAGGTAGAAATCAGAGGACGGGCTCAGTGTAACGCATGGAATGGAAACGTGTGCGTTTGATACCGTTCCTCATTCCGTTCATTACAATGAGCTCCGTCCTCCGATGTCCACCTCCGCCAGCCTCCCCTGCCCCAGTCCTGAAGGTGTGTGAGGTGCAGTTCTTTGGTGGGGCCGTGGCAGGCGTGTGTAGATGCATGGTAAAAACATTGGTCTGACCTGCAGGTCCCCACCCACCTCGGATCTCCTTGGTGAATTTGACGCGTTGGGAGTCGGTGAGTGGCTTGGTCTGCTCGTTGATGTTCTGGATGTCCAGGACCTCACACATGAACTCAATGACTGGCTGGGCGCGGTAGAACGCAGTGGCAGACACTGTGGGACCACAAAGGGGGAGGGGGGTGAGGTCCACAGTCTGGCTTTCACACAAACATACAAATGCGTACACACACACACAGTATTTTCCAACGGTTGTCTAAACTATTGACTTCCTTAATGGATCAGAATTTAAACATGTTTTACCTCTACATCAAAGCAACAGAAACGCATGTATAAATGTTGTGAGGTTTCTAGACAAACACGTAGAAGTGTTTCTACTTCATCGTACCATCGATGTTGAGCATCATGTTCCACATGGCAGGACGGACGGACTGATGGAAGCCGAACCACACCTCCCTCCCTCCGCCCAGGGGGTGGTAGTAACCCTCCGGCGGGGAGAAGAACGAGCGGCCTACGGGGGTGTACCTGGACGCACACACGCACATGTTAGTGATTGGTTGTGTGAGATCACCATGCACAAAACAAGAGCCTAGATATCCAATTAGGCTATTCTCTGAAAGATTACTCTTTACATAAAAATCTTTTTTTATATACCTATGACCAATCTGTTTTCTAGTATTTCGGCACAGGTAGAGATAATTGCAACGTGGCTACCAAGTTATTGGAATAAACCCCCAAACTTGTTTTCTTCCTTTCTCGAGCACTGCGACTGCCGATGGCACTTTTTCTTATTGCAGGTTTTACTCTCGATGACTGACTTGACTGAGTTGATTCACTTACTTCGACAAATGTATGTATTGTAAGTCGCTTCGGAGAGAAGCGTCTCCTAACTGACTTAAAAATGTAAGATGTCTGTTGCTGTACCTCATGGAAGGCAGGTGACGTGTGATGACATCCAGGGCCTGTACAGAGTCCTCGGGGACCTCGTCCAGGTGGCCAGACAGGGCGTCCAGCAGCATCTGGAGAGACACCACCGACACCCACTGCAGAGACACCTTGAAGGTCTGGTCCTTCCCCTCGCCTGGCAGAGTCACCTCCAGGTCCACCTGCGTGGCGGGGACAACAGGAGGGGAGGCAGGTGTGAGATGGAGACAGAGAGAGTCTAACTTAGAGGGATAGTACACCATAATTATCTCACCTTACAATTATATAATAATAATAATAATAATAATAATAATAATGTATTCATTTTGTATAGGGCTTTTCTCAGTACTCAGACAAAAGCACTGTCAGTAAAAATAAAAATAGCTCAAGATGAAAAGCAAGTTTAAAAAGATGGGTTTTGATATGTGCCTCATCTCTACCTAGAAAGTACTCTATGGACCAGCAACACAACACGTGGGTTTGTTTAGTTAGCGACAGCTTAGCGCCGTTGGTGACAGACGCTAATTCGACATTCAGAGCCCTCAGGTGCTGAGGAGGAGAGAGGGAACCGTAGGCGACCGGCAGAGTAGACAGAGGCACCGTGAGGAGGACTCACCCGGTCTCTCCCGATGGGCAGGGGGTGGGCCGTGTACATGTTCCTCTTCCCGTCGTAGCCAGGTTGTCGATCCCCAAAGATCTGCATCTTGAAGTGTCGAACCATGGTGTCCACCACCTCCCTGAGAGACACAGAACCGCCGTGAGCAGCGCCCAGAACACACCCAGACCCCCAGGACACACCCAGACCCCCCCCCCCCAGGACACACCCAGACCAGCATTAGTGCTATCCCATCCCTTACAATTCTTTGTGGAAAATGTCTCCCAATGTCTCCCCAACCCCCATTCCTTCTCTCACTTGCCTTGACAAGACCTTACACACTTCAGTTCCCCCAACAAAATACATCTGTGCCTCCAAATTATTTAACATTTTTGCATTCCATCCTCCCCTCTTAAAACCATGTCCAGCTCTTGCTCTCCTCTGTAGGTAACCCCTCCCCTCTCTGTAGGTAACCTGTCTCACTCTCTCCTCTCTGTAGGTAACCTGTCTCACTCTCTCCTCTCTGTAAGTAACCTGTCTCACTCTCTCCTCTCTGTAGGTAACCTGTCTCACTCTCTCCTCTCTGTAGGTAACCTGTCTCACTCTCTCTCCTCTGTAAGTAACCTGTCTCACTCTCTCCTCTCTGTAGGTAACCTGTCTCACTCACTCCTCTCTGTAGGTAACCCCTCTCCCTCTCTCCTTGTCACCCAGTCCTAGTAGTATTTACCTGTTGACCCTCCGAGGCCGTTTCTCAGGCTTGATGTCGATATCGTAGTGATAGACATCAATCTTGGGAATCTGCACCTGGAAGTGGTTGGCCAGCAGGCGGATGGGTTTCCCCACGGTGCCCAGGCCGGGACGGCGAGGGGGCTGGAAGAGGGAGGTAGGGGCAGGCGGGCCTGGGGGGGAAACACACACATATACATCACAGTTAAAAACATTTACCTTAGATAGTAAAGCGCCTCTTCTCAACCAAAAACTTTAAATGTGTCGTTTTGTTTTCAAGACTTGACTGACATTTTTCTAACTGAGGGGACATCAGCAAAAAGAGTTGGTTCAGGAAACAAGTTTAAGAGTCGACTAGCCTACTGTGGGCTTGATTATTGGTAGCTGAGCTCATTGGACAGAGTAAGTCAACTGACCAATGCAAACCATTACATAAAATTCCACTTTTCTTTTTTACATCAAATTCAAGATTTGTGGGATAAGATAGTTTGTGCATATTCCTGAACTGGCCACACGCACACATAGGCACATGCGCACACACACAAGATTGATCAGTCACTTTGGCCTATGACTAGGGCTGGGCGGTATATTCGAATAGTTTTAACCATATACTTGATGTATTTAAATGCATGAAATGGCCATGAGCTATATTTGATCATTTTTACAAGCATTTAACTTCTGTCTAAACATTTCCTTCATTCCCCCCCCTGTGTAACATCTGAGGACTGTGGTCAGGGCATGATTATGGCTGATGTAGCAGAGTCTGGCAGAGCCAACCTCACACCCTCCTTGCATTGGCCTACTGGACCTGTGGTCACCGCCACCACACAATAACCCTTAATAAGCAAATCACGGCTTGACTGCTGTTCCCAGGAGAGAATCAGAGAGCAGAGAAGAATAGCGGATCTCCTGCACACCTTTTCTGCACAACAAAACTTATTTTAAAATGATGTGTGTTCTTGTCACAGCTTTTGTGTTTTGTCTGCTGTCAAAATCTGCTGAAAACAAACAAATTAAAAAAAAAAAACGGTGTAAATGTAGACTGTTACTTTGAACGAGAAGTGTGTTTTAACTTTATGTTAAGCCTCATCCAAGCTATAAGGAAAACATTAGGAATATCAAGACATACATTGTGTATCGCAGGTAATAAGGTAAGAAAAGGTCTGAGAATATAGAGATATGAATTTTAGGCCATCAAGCCCAGCATTACCTATGACCCAGATAGGTCAACAGGAGACAACAAAACAATGACCCACAATTACCCGCCACTTCACCCCAACCCCACCCCACAGGACCCACTTCACCCCAACCCCACCCCACAGGGCCCACCCAGACAAAGACCGGTGCATCTGAGACAGACAGCAGCAGGGCCAGATGGGGGACTGCGAGGACTTGGATTACCATCACCATCTTTACCAATGCGCGTGCACACGCCGCGCACACACACACACACACACACACACAGACACAGAGACGCACACAGACACAGAGACGCACACACACACACACACTCCCTGACAGCCCTTAAGATAGAGATATATCGAAGATAGACTTCCATCCTACATTACATTGAGCTTGCTTGGCTTTCATCCCTCATATCCCAGTAACAATAGAGGAACTGCAGATTTAGCATTTGTTTAATGACACAATCAAGACTCTGAGCACAGAGGGAGAGAGGGGAGTCTTGGGTGGTTCATTAAGGGAGGGGGGGTGTAAGGGGGGGATGCTTACTGCTTTTGTCAACTGACAACAAGGGGGCTGCAGGGGTCCTGAACCCGATGCTCCAACATGCTCCAGTTAGCAAGTGAAGCGCAAGCGGGCGGGCGGACGGACGGGGGGCGGGGAATCAGGACCCGCCCTGTGGTCCTCACATGCCGCCACCCCCCACCTTCTTACCCGCTGCGTCCCTCCGCAAGATAAAGCAACGGGAGCGAAAACAACAGCCCCAGAGCAGAGTGTGTGAGAGAGTGTGTGAGAGAGAGAATGAGTTAAACAGTGTGTGTATGTGTGTGTGTGTAGGCTTCAGAGAAAGGGGTCCATGCACGGTTACGCTAGGTCGCCTGGCCTATATATAGCCCCCTCAGCTGCTGCACCAGGACGTGAGAGGGCTTGTCAGCGTGTCACTGCGTGGAATGCCAGGACCCCTCCCTTCTCTCAAACCAGCATGTTTCTCCCCCTATACACACACCCATCCATCCATCCACCCACCCACCACAGGGCTGTCTCACCCCCTACAACCACCACAGGGCTGTCTCACCCCCTACAACCACCTCAGGGCTGTCTCACCCCCTACAACCACCTCAGGGCTGTCTCACCCCCTACAACCACCTCAGGGCTGTCTCACCCCCTACAACCACCTCAGGGCTGTCTCATGCCCCACAACTACCTCAGCCCTGTCCCATCCCCTACAACCACCTCAGGGCTGTCTCATGCCCCACAACTATCATGGAACGGGGGTCTCTCCCCCCCCCCCCCCCCCCCCACGGGTGTATCTCACCCCCCAAAACCACTCACTGGTACCCCTTAACTTTGGGGTCAAGGCTGAACCACCCAACTCTCCCACAGCTTGGCCGGCTGCCAGATGCACGTCACATAACACTTCAGTTCCAACTGCACCCGATCAAGCCGACACAAAACCACGGCATTCTAGAATACGGCCACGTGAGCGTGCGGCTGCACTGTGATTCCGAGATGGGCAACACAGGGGAACGTCGGTTACAACACTTGTTGCTTTCAGATTATGTGGTCATAAACTGTGTTTTGGGGGGGGAGGAGAGAGAGAGGGGGGGGGGGGGGAAATAAAAGCTTTTTCAGCCAAATTAAACAAAAATACAGCTTTGTTTATCTGTGTGGTCATTTGGTAAATGTGATGAAATAAGTGCATGTTCCTGGTGAGACGAGGAGCGCACGCCCCGCGTCTGGCCTTTAGAGAGGATTCACGTGTATTAACGACACACTGGAGAGTGTGATGGTGCAAGACGCTGGCCAGCATGCAAATGTCCCCTACTAATACGCAGCGGTCGGCCATAAAACGAACAAGAAGCAAACCGTTTTGCTCCACTGACGAGTCTAAGGCAGTTAAATCTGTTGTACAGTGTTTAGACCTGGTCAGGAAAAGCACTGGGGCTCATGGCTGTTAGTGACAGACAAATATAAACAAACAACCTCGCTCTCTGTTTGCACACTTGCACAAAGTTGGCGCCTAAAGCTGCAATGCCAAAGAAACAACCCCATGATAAAAGGCTGTTGATGCTTGTCCTCTGCGGTGGGTTTAAATGGGAAGTATGGCCTAGGAGTGCTGATGTAGTGTGTGTGCTCCTGGTCTCTGTGTGTGTGTGTGTGTGTGTGTGTGTGTGTGTGTGTGTGTGCTCCTGGTCAGTGTGTGTGTGTGTGTGTGTGTTCCTGGTGTATGCTCCTGGTCTGTGTGTGTGTGTGTGTGTGTGGTGTGACAGTGGGGCTTAACCTGGGGGACAGGATAGACTGGGTGGTGAGTCAGTGATGACACTGAACATGCAGTCACCTGCAAATCCACTGGATTACTACGGTCACCAGGGCAGCCATTCACAAGACCCAGCGGGACGACGAACAAGGAGTTAGGTGTCAATTCAGAACTACTAGGAACTACCAGACTACTACTACAAGGCTACTACTACCACCACCAGACTACTACTAGGGTACTACTACTGCAGTGCATCATGTACATTGATGCAGGTGTTGCTTTGTTGAGCATCTATTCTGATGGAGGACTCTGCAGCGAGGCCAATCTGCCCCTAGGGGATAATTAAGTCCCTACGACTACTATAAAAAGCTCTGGTATCTAATGCGTGGAGGGATACAGCTGGTAAAAAGGCAAATTTGAGTTAAGAGCAGGTTGTTCCTGTATATTACAACTAAGAGGATCATACTGTCAAAGTGTAGAATCTACGACCTCTGGCTTGATGGGACGAGATGCAATAATAGACGGTTGAGAGTTTAAGCTAGTTCCAGATTAATGTTCCGTACCCCGCGTCCATGACTGATTAGGGGATGTCACAGTTTACAGGTTAAAGTTAACTCAGCGAGAACATGGTTGTCTTCCATGTTACCGTGGTGTGTGTCTATTACAGAACACATGTTTTGGACACCTTTGTTTTAGTTGGGATGATGAGTCAGAAGTGTGGGACTATTTGGGTATTTCCAGAGGGCTCATCTGGAACCTAACCAAAAAATTCCAGAGGGCTCATCTCAAATCATTTATACAATAATATAAATTGGGGGGGGGGGGGTTAGTTCAAGCTGATCACAACCTCATACTGTAACACCCTATGATGGACAAAAACAAATGCCCCAAATGACTAATTACTATTACTAATATTACTAATTACTAATATATTGTTTGGCCAGTCAGAAGTAAATGTAGAGGCAGGTGTGAATACAGTGTGATAGGCAAGCACATATTAGAAAAGGCTCATATTAGGAGAACAAGATTTTGTGCAAGACACTTTTTTAGTTGCAGAGCCACAATACGGAATAGGGCTAGTATATTATTATATTTCTCATTATTATTATTATATTTCTCTTTATTATTATTATTATTATTATTATATAATTTGACTTTTCAAATTAATTATATATAGCCATTGATTCTTGACAAATATAGCCTAAGTTAAAAATGCCTCAAGCACTTAGTTCAACTCTTACCCAATCAGATCCCCAAACAGAAGCTGGTTTTACTCCATTGTTTGTAAACAATGAAACTGTAAACAAACACTGCAGAGCTTTAAAACATGTTGATCACATGGGCAGTCAGTCCTTGCATCCATAGCTCTGTCTATGAATGAGAGTAGTCACATTTCTCAGGCTTTCTCGCTCAACTGTTTACCAAAGAAATGTGGCGGGGGGAGAGACTGCATTGTTGTTGAATCCTAGATCGCTCCACCAACAAACACAACCTTGTGGAATACTACAATTCATAGAAAACACAAGTACACAACATAAGTGAATAACAAAAAAAATGCAAGTATGAGTGATTCACTTATCTTGTGTCTGCTGATTCTGCATGCTCATAATGCATGCCCATGATAGCAGTTTCCCATTGAACCAGTCAATGCTGTGCAGCATGAAGAGATCTTACAATTTCCAGAGAAGATGTGATTAAAATATAAATCATTTTCAAAAGGGACACTGAACTGCAGTGTATCCAAATTGAGTGAAAGTGACAGGCATGTTAGGAAACGTGGGATGAAACAAGGACTTGGTGCAATGAGCACAGATGACTATTTGCTTAAATCAGCGTCATATCTGCTGGGACAAAGAGGTGGTATTACAATAAAGAGTGGAAGTGAGACGTTACTGTTACTAACGTCTTGTATCGGAGGTGAAAGGTCCGTGGATGTTTCAGTGTGGAGCACATTGAGGGACCTCGTGGATGTCAAATCATCAGATCCAACTGCCATCAGTGCACCACAGTAATCGCGTCTTTGTTATACTATGGACCGTATAGGTGAGCGGGCTGGCTTGCAAGTTCGATCGATAAGAACGAAGATCTAGTCCATATACAGGATCATTCCCTGCATGCACAAGCGCATGAGTTCCTCCCATGCAGGCGACGGTGGCGCGGAGCTAAACCCACTAACAGAAATGTACAATGTTGTCCAGAATCAACTAGCCAAGTCAAAACGTGAAATGATTACAACCAGCAATGTAAGAGCCATCAAATGGTTCATTATGTCCAAGTAATAAACAAAAGGCTGCCATATTATATCGCCTTGATTACGTTAGAAACGGACAGAGACTGTACGGAGAGAGTCCGCGAATGTCGATCGCTCAATTACCCAGGCTTCAACTAAACACATTTAGCTCAGGTATACTCACACACGCTGCAGAGCATGCTTACGCTTCATATTGCGTATTCGTTAAACGTGAAATTAAATGTACCGTTATCAAAAGGGAGGCGTTGTGTGCTGGAAACCCCAAATGGCTGGCTATCACAACATAACAGACATCAAGCGTAAACACACGACACGGAAGGAAAGGTCCTGGTTAAATCCCCCACACAATGCCTTCCAAACCTCCACACGAGCGGAAGGGACAGAAAGAAAACAAACAGTCGAGATAAATAAAAAACAATACTCCTTTTTTGTTCTGGATTACGTAACACGTGGTTATTAGACCGTAGAAGTCACGGACAAAACATAGTCTCCGTGTGACAGTATGCCACACAGGTTGGGCCTGATATTGCTCGTTTGTTTTTTTTCTCGGTCTTCGAGGCCTAGCTACAACCACGGCCCCCAGTGAAGCGATGCACCAGACACACACACTCCCGACACGGGGACTCATTTCATCTTCTTACCGGGTCCGAGCGCTTCCATGGCCGAGGGCTCTCTCTCCGTCTCTGTCCCGGCCTGGCGGCTCCGTACCGACACGGAAATTGGGGGCGGTATCTCGAAGCTTAGGGTGGCTAATTTAAGAAAAGGAATAGATGCGTAGATGTCCAGCGGTCTTGAGGATGCGTTGTCTTCTGAGTGTTTTAAAGCAGATCCTGAGGATTTGGAAGTGAGCATGCGCGAGGAGGCGCTATAAATTAAATGTGCGCTTGCGCAGACGGATAAAAGAGTGGTGGTGAAATGCGCCACCCGTGGCGTGTGTAGTAGGCTACATTCATATCGACTAAGACTTTTGAAGGGACTTGTTTCATTTCCCCCCAACTATCCTACAAAAAGTCATTCTATAGGTCTCTAACTTAAACCTTCCCAATTTAGGTGAACAGTGGGATTCGACGTTATTTATCCCAATGTCTAGATGCTACAATTGAGGGTATTTTGGTATCTGCCTGTGCATGCCTGGCGGGGTCAGAGGTCATGTCCCCTACCCTAACTCACCCTATCCCACCCTATCCCTACTCCACTCTTGGATAGTCCTCCTGCACAGACCAGCTGGCAGTCACGTCAAAGTATATTGATCATATGCACAGGATACAGGATGTAAATTGTAGTATGAAATGTTTACTTTGCCAGCTTCCTCTTAACAGTGCAAATATTATGTAACAATAAAAATACAATAATAACACAATAGGCGATAAGTGTTGTAGGCATAAGTATACATAAGGCCATAAGTGTAAGATAACGTGAGCAAAATAATGTGTGTATATGGTTGATGTGCAAATAGTGCAGGTGGGCAGTTATGTAGCTGTTCAAACATCTTGTGGTCTGGAGGAGCCACATGATGTCCACCTGATGCTCACCTGAATCTATGAGTATTTGCACTGACTCTCTGCATCAACCACACACACACACACACACACACACACACACACACACACACACACACACACACACACACACACACACACACACACACACACACACACACACTTACTATCTTCTATTACTCACACACACGTACACTCACTAGTACACTACTCGCTATTTATTACTGTATTGTATTGCTCACTTTATCTTACACCTAGAGTCTTATTTACACGTATGTCTACCGTATATGTTATTATTGTATTTTTATTCTTACGTCCAAATAATTGCACTGTTGAGAGAAAGCTGTCAAAGTATGCATTTCATTGTACAATTTACATCTGTATCATATGAGTATCATCAACAAACTTTGGATGAGTTTATAACAAGCCAATTTCCAGTCCCATGAGGCTCTCATCATTACAATGGCAATCTACGCACCCAGTCGAACACATGGACAAACATGCACCGCTCAGTTATGAACGCTAGGGGGGAGGGAAACTACGGAAACGTTTCCAGTAGATGTGCTTGATTTTGCTTGCCTGGCGCGGATAGTGCGGAGTTCACACTTTAGGACCAATATAATGTGCAGAAAACCCTGTCCATTAGATAAGACAGCTGAACCAAATGAAATCGGTCTTGAAATCGGGCTACTTTTTGGATTGGGCGGAATTTAGGGGGCTGGGCTGGAACGTGTCAATTAAATCCCAGATGATCTGGCTGCAGAGTCCGCTAGGAGATCCATCCACTGACAGGAACCAGCATAGAGATAAGCCTTTTTTCCTCAATTGTCAGCAACACGACTCCTCGCTTCCTCTCCTCCGTCCTGCACTCGAGTCGTCCTCAAAACGCAATGGAGGAGAATAGCGAAGAGGAGGAACCTAGATCTTCTCGTCCAATGCGTTTTCAGTAGGACACGAGTGGAGGATGAAGGAGAGGACGCGAGGAGTCGTGTTTCTGACATAAAAGGCTGGAGAACAGTAGAGGGGCTATGACATCATAGTTGCCACAGGTCGGCCATCTTACTGTGGTCCAATTCTAAGTCAGCTACATAACAGGAACCTATGGCAGATGTGGCATGTATAGTATTTGTATAACTGCTGTGTTTCCTAAATAAGATAAAGATAACAATTGTAATGTGCTGCAATGTGTGTGTAAACACTGCCTTTCAATGAATGAAATATCCCCATTTTAAGTCATTTTCAAATAATAACGTACCTACACCAAGTATCAAAAAGCTGTATTCAGGTACATTAAGTTGAGTATATCTGTACATTTTAAAGGTGGGTTAGTGTTGGGACAAGACTATGCACAACGTGGGACAATAATAAGGGTAAATGTGAGGAGATGTAGGCCTATCTTTCAGGACCACGATGTAGTTCCTTCATTGTTTGGTCGTCTAATGGTTAGACGGAGACCTGGAGAGGCCTACAAGCCACAGTGTCTCGCACCTACTGTGAAATTTGGTGGAGGATCGGTGTTGATTTGGGGGTGTTTTAACAAGGCTGGAATCGGGCAGATTTGTCTTTGTGAAGGACGCATGAATCAAGCCATATACAAAGTTGTCCTGGAAGAAAACCTGCTTCCTTCTGCTCTGACAATGTTCCCCAACTCTGAGGATTAGTTTTTCCAGCAGGACAATGCTCCATGCCACACAGCCAGGTCAATCAAGGTGTGGATGGAGGACCACCAGATCAAGACCCTGTCATGGCCAGCCCAATCTCCGGACCTGAACCCCATTGAAAACCTCTGGAATGTGATCAAGAGGAAGATGGATGGTCACAAGCCATCAAACAAAGCCAAGCTGCTTGAATGTTTGCGCCAGGAGTGGCATAAAGTGACCCAACAGCAATGTGAAAGACTGGTGGAGAGCATGCCAAGATGCATGAAAGCTGTGACTGTAAATCAGGGTTATTCCACCAAATATTGATTTCTGAACTCTTCCTAAGTTAAAACATTAGTATTGTGTTGTTTAAAAATGAATATGAACTTGTTTTCTTTGCATTATTTGAGATCTGAAAACACAGCATCTTTTTTGTTAGTTTGACCAGTTGTCATTTTCTGCAAATAAATGCTCTAAATGACAATATTTTTATTTGGAATTTGGGAGAAATGTTGTCAGCAGTTTATAGAATAAAACAAAAATGTTCATTTTACTCAAACACATACCTATAAATAGTAAAACCAGAGAAACTGATAATTTTGCAGTGGTCTCTTAATTTTTTCCAGAGCTATACATATATATACATGAGTATTCCTCACAAGTTACTCATGTGGGCTCATTTTCAATGGGAATCATTGTCCACCAACATGTAAGGTAGACTAATGAATATTGATTGCAGTCATGAGCGGGAGCCATGGTGATAGCAATATGCATGAATGTTGACAGGCACAACTCTGATATAAAGTTGTTTGTTCTCAAAGACATGACATACTTGCTAACTCATACCATTAACTTCTTAATAACCAAGGCATCTTTAAGTGGAGGTCGTTTAGCTAAGTCTAACGTTATTAATGTTATTAATGAAGAATACATGTTTTTGTTAACTAAATGCGACATCTCTCTTTGAATTCCAGTAAAAAAAAAAAACACTGCTTTGACCCCTAAGCCAAACCCAAACCTAGAAAATACTTAAAATGTGTTATCTTGTTCATCGTGTATTTTATCACTGTAAATATCTTTGTAAAAGATAGTGGCCGATAGAAGTATCTCCAAAATACACTATTTTGTGTATGTCACTTATTGTCTTGTCTCACTTATCTTGCACTATGTCACTTATTGTCTTGTCCTTACCTCATTGCACTACTGCATATTTGTATTATTTGTATTATTTGTATTTTGTATGCTGCATTGTCAAGGAACCGAGCCCAAGAATTTTACTCCCTGCACTCGTGTATGAGACGTAACAAATACACTTGAAACTTGAAACTTGAAACACTAAAGAAGACAGCAAATGTGTGGTCTTGTAACAATAATGGCATACAAGCAAGGTGCTTCTCAGTGGACGACTGGGACCTCTCAGCGGACGTCCCTGTCAGAGGACGCTGCAGCCAGGCCCTTCTCCTGAGCTCCGACAACACAGCTGTCAGCGCGCGAAACATCCAATTTTTGTATAGGATCTAAAAACAGGCGGGAGGCAAAGAATCGCAACTTAAATGCCTTTGCCCTACAATAACACCATACCTGAACAATATTAACCCTACAGGGATTTAGACGGATGTTTCTTTTTGTGCTTTGAAAGATTTGAGCGAGAAAGCGTTACACTGTTTCCCGATTTTTAATGAAGGTTCCCACGACGAACTGCACAAGACAAACAGGCGGCGGTCAAAGATGAGTCTGGTCTCTCAACAACAGGTTGGTTGTCTGTTAAATATCTAACTAACACTGCTGATTCGGAAAGCACCACCTAGTAGACAGCTGCTAATGATTTATTTGTTTAATTTCTTTTGATTTGGAAGGGAACAGACATGGAAACATCATCGCCTTGGTGTGTATTGTGAGCTAGCTAACAAAGCTACTAGTCGCCGTCATTACATGTCATCTTATGGTTTGCCTGATGACTTAGCTAGCATAGCTAACATAAGTCCTTGAGCTAACGTCTTTTGTTGACCCTCAACGTTTGACACAACTTAAAACATTCTAGTCTGTGAGTGTTTGTTAAATGTAACTTAAAAGCAGTCCATTGCACGTTGGTGAATGTCATTAATGTGTAGCTGGCTAGCTATTGTGATTATGCGGCATTTTAAGGCGCCACATCAGCCATTGGCCACCCAACCGATCAAGAGAGGCCATCTACCGAGCTAAACAAATAATATAAGCTAAGCCTGTGAAGAAATCTGGCTTTTACTTGTGTTTCCAGTTGTCAGTGATTCGTTAGGTAGCTGTAAGTCTTGGAATCAAAAGCCATAGCCACATGCATGATTCCCTTCATGACTGCTTATACAGGATAGGATGACTCTCTCATGGTTGTGTTCTGTGTCTAGGCAGTGCAGCTCCCACCAGAGGTCCAGATACCAGAGAGCGATTCAGACAGCGGGATGGGTTCTCCAGCGGACGAGATGGTGACTGAGGCGACTATCACCAGTGAACAGCAGCCAGGTACGGTGATCCAGTCCTAAACAGACCGGGCCATTTGCAGCTCGATGAGAAACAACAGCCCGTTTAGGCCTTGGCCGTGAATAACTCAACCATCAATGCAGGCTGATTTACTGTGACTAAATGAATTTGCACTCATGGCCACTTCTCCCTCCCCTCTCGTTTTTGACGCCGACTTGACCTTTGTTTTCCAGATTCAGACGATGACATCACAGGTAACCGGCGGTCTCGTTGTCGGAAAGCCCTGAGAGAGAGTGATGAAGAGGAGGAGGAGGAGGAGGTGGAGGAGAACGGGGTGGAAATGGCCGAAGCTCTGGTCTTATCGGCGTCCAGTGGCGAGGAGATGGAGACCGCAGAGGAGGAGAGCAGAAAAGGAGCGGAGAAGAGCAAGAGGATCATCCGTGCCCCTGTAGACAGCGATGAGAGCGCACCGGAGCCGGAGAGAGAAAAGGAAGAGCCGGTGAAACAGAAGAAGAAGGAAGGGAAGAAGAGGGAGAAGAGCCAGCGTCACAGAGAGAAGAAGCAGAATCGCCTGAAGGCAGTGGATCAACTGAAGAAGAAGAAGGGGAAGCCGAAGGTGAGGGAGGTGTAGTTGGTTATGGAGGGAAAGCAAGAGACTTTTACAACAGATCAAATTCATCAAGTCATTTTGAGAAAAGATGTAAGTGGTGAATTAACTGTTTCCTTTTCTCTCTGTTTGCAGGAGGCTAGTTTGCCTCGAGGTTTGAATGACAGCGGTTGTCTCCTAGGAGACACTGATCTGTTTGATGCTGGTCTGGAGGATGACGAGGAGGAGGAAGAGTCTCTGGACGCCATCAGAGCAGCAGTCAAACAGAAAGTCAGAAAGCACAAGGTATGATCCAGATGAAAAGGAGCGCCTGCATTATATCAATGTACCGCAAGGCTGTTTGACGGCACTAAATGCATAGTTACGTCCAAAAGAAATCACGTATCATCATGAAATTATGTACTTTGTAGATTTTACAGGATGAGAATCGTGTGTGTGTGTGTGAGAGGTGTGAGACAACACTCATTTTCTTGTATTCCCACAGGGCCCATATGATGAAGAGGATGGTGATGAGGAAGGTGGACAGAAACCACAGCGCCAGGTATGGAAGGATACATTTGTGTTTTCCTTTTGCCAGCAACTCGTAGTTTGTTCCTTAACTCACTAACTGTCAAAGAATTCCGGAATAGTGCCAAGAGTGCCAATGTGTTTTGTGGTATTTTCCTTGCAACAGCACTTTGATTGATTGGCTACAAAATGAAGCATCATAATTGATGCATTTTTGGTGAATAAAGTCACCCTCGGCACTCTAGAATGTTGACAATTTGGGTGACTTTATTCACCCTCGGCACTCAGTGAGTTAACGTGCTCGCCACTTCTGCCATTCACTGTTATCTGATGTGCTTAGGAGCGGAAGGCCGCGCGGGCCAGCAAGGAGGCGATGAAGCAGCTGCACAGTGAGACTCAGAGACTGATCCGAGGTCAGTTCCCGCTTCTATCCACCTTACTCCAGTCTGCCACTATGGGGAGCATAGAGTCCTTGTTGAGTTCATTTCGCTTGGTCTTTAAACAGACTTGTGAGTACTTATGGAGCCCTTTGTGAATGATGTGTGTTCTTTTGTCTTGTATCCCTTGGTAGAATCCACTCTGGGGCTGCCCTACCACCTACCTGAGCCAAAGAGCATTGACCAGTTCTTCAAGAAGAGAGCCAGACCGGCGGGTCCAGCCATGGCGCTACTCAAGTAAGTACACACACACACACACACACACACACACACACACACACACACACCTTGCTTTGTTCTAATTTGTTTAAGCGTGACCCTTTTTCCTCCTGTGGCCCACAGGTCAGCCAACTATCAGACCACTATACGAGAGGCAGCCCTAGCCCCTCCTCCCCAACAGCCCCCAGCTGAGCAGGACCACACTCCTCCCCTGGAGCCCCTCCCCACCCAGACTCTACCCCAGCCAGGGGCCACATCCTCCCCACAACAGGAGAGCCACGCCAGGGCAGGGGAGCCACCCACAACCGTGGAGGCTGACCAGGAAACCTTATCACATGAACTAAATGCCATTAACCAGGAGACCAAGACGGCAGAGTTGGATAGCGCTGAACGTACGGCACCAGAGTCTGAGAGGGCTGCGTTTCCGGAGCAGAGCAAATCGGAGTCGTCAGATTCCCACCTGAAGCAGGGAGAGGCTAAGACAGGGGGAACAGCTCAGCCTGCCCCTGCTGAACCAGTCAGGATGGAGCCACAGGCACCAGTACCCAGGCCCAAGAGGGACAAGCTGGCCCGGCTGAGGGAGCTGGGCTTGGACCCACCGCCGGTCGCAAAACTCTGCTCTGACGATGGAGCGTTTGTTAACCTGGACCCCAACCCAGGTGAGTAACGTTGAAGTGTACTGGTCCAGTGGTCTAGCATCGCGGCCTGGGGTGGTCCAGTGGTCTAGCACCGCGGCCTACAGTGCACACACACGCCCATGTCGGCATGAGTTAGAATCCGGCCCATGCCCTGTCCTACATACCATCTCCTCCTTTTTTAACTGTCTTCCTTCACTATCTCTATCCAATAAAAATTTCTTTTTTTAAAAAAGGAAAAAAACTATAGTGGGACTTTACTCCAAAAAATAACCTTCTACTGCCTCAGTGCATCCTGAAATGATGAGAGAGTCTTTGGTTTGATGTTGCTGCGTCCATCTTAATGTCGGTCTTCTGTTCCGTGTTCAAGGTGTGGAAGCACTGAAGGAGCGTTACTTTCGCCACGTTCAGCCCGCGCCCCGCCCCAGAGGAGAGAGCACGCTACATGTCAGCATCATCCGCAAAGACAGCGCCCCCTCTGGCCAGGAGGAACTACGCACAGACTCTGTCACAGTCACCGTGAAAGAGGGGGAGGAGGAGGACGCGCCCACTAAGCCTGGTACGGACATCATCTCGCAAACACACAAAATGTCATGTGCACATCAGGGGAGGCCCGTAGAGGTAAAAGTCGGAGGACGGGCTCATTGTAACGCATGGAATGGAATCAAACGAATACCATTCCTCCTTCTGTTCCATGCATTACAATGAGCCCGTCCTCCGACTTCCACCTCTACCAGCCTCCCCTGGTGTCCGTGTGCCCAAAATCTCTCTGCAACTTTCCACAACATGTATGCAAGGATTCACACTTTGAGGGTCTCTGAAGACAGAGAGATGAACTATTGTGTACCCATATGCTTTTACTTGTCATGTTTTTTTGTTAATGTTAGTTTTTCGATATGATGCATAGTGTGTTGTGACCTTGGTGAAAATGCACTTTAAACCTAAATGAAGTTGACACCTCCCGTCGTCCCCCGCGTGTGCAGGGGAGAGGCTGGTGCTGCTGAAGTCACGGCTGCAGCTGGCCATGGCCGCCAGGCGACAGGAGGAGAGGGCACGCAAGGCCGCGCTCTACCGCCTCGACAACGAGGACTGTGGCGAGGAAGAGGAGGAGGAGGAAGACATG
The DNA here is from genome assembly GCF_951799395.1 of Argentina silus. NCBI lineage: Eukaryota > Metazoa > Chordata > Actinopteri > Argentiniformes > Argentinidae > Argentina > Argentina silus. The sequence continues at coordinate 6,990,344 of NC_139665.1, forward strand.
ACGGACGAGTCTGAAGGGGAAGAGGTGTGTGTGTGTGTGTGTGTGTGTGTGCGCGTGTGCGCGTGTGATGGCTGAACCTTCTTTCCTGAAGCTACATTAAAAGGCTGCCGACATCAAAGCGTCCTACAGCGAAGGTGTTTCAATGGCAGGCGTGTTTGAAGCCGTTCACACACTGACCACTGGGCAGTATGAATGGTGTCCAGGGCACGGTTAGTGGGCTTGCCTCAGCAAGTTCAACTCTTGATATTCCTGTTACTCATTAGTATGCTCGCGAAGCAACACACTACTGTTCTTTTGGGTTTCGCTTAATTCTATTAGGGTTCAAAACCCGTAGGTTATTTCCACAACCGAAATAAGACTGTGCAAACCCACAAACTTTCCATTTCTAGTTATCTAGCTTTCGGGAGTTTTTTTTTAATATACCGGTGTTCTGAAAGGCGCTTTCAAATTAAATGTATTATTATCTTTTTGTGTTGGAAAAAAAGCACAGCGAGCAGATGCTGAGCAGAGAACTATACATACATGAAAGATGAAGAAACAGTGGGCTAATGATGCTGTTCACATTCCACAACTGAAGTTGGCAAACGATGCACTGGGGTGAAAGTGTGGAGGATTGGTGGAAGTTGTGGTAGCGCTGAATTACATCAAACCGTAGGAGTGAGACATTTCTGCATTTCTAAATCGTCGATTTAAACTAGTGAGGCAGGTGGGAGGCTATGTTAAGGAAGCGTGTGTGTGGGGGTGTTTTAGTTAGTTAAAATGTGTGTTGAATGCCTGTTCTTATCACTCCACAGGGAGTTGACGAGCTGCTGGGAGCTGGTGGTGGTGGTGATGATGAGGATGAGGAGGAGGAGCAGGATGAAGATGGGGCTGAAGAAGGCAGTGTGGTCCAGAGTGTGAGTAGCTCCTACGCGGGGATAAAGGGCCCCTCTCCCCCTCCTGACCTGCTCAACACAGACGGAACCCTCATGCTGTTCGCAGGCAGCTCCTGCTCTCGCACAGGGTGAGTGTGTGTGTGTGTGTGTGTGTGTGTGTGTGCATGCGTACGCACGCACGGGCACATCCATAAAAGCGTCTAAAACCGTCCCCGTCTTGTCTCGGCTGTTGTATCTGTCCCGGGCTGCGGTGATGACGAGGTCTCTGTGCAGCTGATACTCAGTGTGTCTCTTTTCTTTCTTTCACAGAGACGGAGTGAGGAGGACGGGCCCTGCCGGTCAAGACTGTGACAACAAGATGGGTGGGTAGAGACGGAACCTCAGCTGCAGCCGTTCACCAAACCCTTTAGCATTCCCAACCAGTTTTGGTCAGCAGTCACCACACTGACGTCACATTCTCTTCACCACGGTCGTTGTTAGTGTAAATTACATTAAAAACATCGCCCTAGCAACATAAATAAAATAAAAAAAGAAGTGGTTTTAAAGTGGTTGTGTGTGTGTGGAAGATCCAAGTGGCAGTAGGCAGGGTTGAGGAACACTGCCCCCTAGCTGCAGTACCGAAACAATGCACAGCCCCCCCCCCCCCCCCCCAACTGCCTCCTCCCTCCCTCCCTCCGCCCTCCCCTGACATTGTCTCATGCACGTGTGCCAGATCTTACTCTCAACATCAGGGGAGGCTGGTGGAGGTAGAAATCGGAGGACGAGCTCATTGTAATGAATGGAATGAGGAATGATATCAAACATGTTTTTGATAACGTGTTGGATACCATTCCTAATTCCGTTCCATGCATTACAATGAGCCCCGTCCTCTGATTTCTACCTTCACTGCTCTCAACATCAGCGTAGGCTTAGCGTCCTCACCCAGGACTGCTCACTGCATGATTGTGGATCTTTGTACTGGCAAAGTGGTCGGGACGAGACGCTGTTTTTCTGATTGGGATTTTGATGGGATAGAGATTGTCTTAGTTGTTTCACTGATACACCAGGGTCATGCAGATACATCAGGGTCGTTTGGCAACATTTGAATGATTAGAACTATCTACTGCCAAAAGAAAAGAATCGTGTGTGTGTGTGTGTGTGTGTGTGTGTGTGTGTGTGTGTGTGTGTGTGTGTGTGTGTGTGTGTGTGTGTGTGTGTGTGTGTGTGAGAGAGAGAGAGAGTGTGTGTGTGTGTGTGTTGCTGCGTCCGTGTTTGATGGAAGCTCTGTTGTGTCCCAACAGAGGAGGAGGACTCTCTGTGCCTGGCCAAAGACAACAGCCACAACAGCAGCTTTGAGCTGATGGGCTCCATGTTCCCCTCCTACCAGCCCGCCAACCGCTACACAGGAAGGGGCGTGTCCTCGGCCGGCGCCTTCCGCTCCCCGTCGCCCTGCCTCTTCAGACCCAGCTTCCTAGGCTCCGCCTCCAAGGTGTGTGGGGCTGCAGACTGTCTGCACTGTGGAGATAGAACCGTAGAAGAGCACCCTGAACTGACATTAAAATGTACACCAGGGGGAGGCTGGTGGAGGTAGAAATCGGAGGATGGGGCTCATTGTAACGCATGGAGCGGAATGAGGAATGGTATTAAACATGTGATACCGTTCCTCATTCCGTTCCATGCGTTACAACGAGCCCCGTCCTCCGATTTCCACCTCCGCCGTCCAGCCTCCCCTGTCCGTTCCTCCCCTTAAATGATCCTCTTCTCTCTCCGTCCCTCAGAGCTCAGGCAAGCTATCAGAGCCCTCCCTCTCCCTCCCGGTGGAGGACTCCCAGGACCTCTACGCCCCCCCCTCCCCCAGCGAATCTGGCCCCCTGGGGGCGGGAGGAGGAGGAGCGGGGCACGGGGGGGACTCCCAGGGCCGTTTCTCCCTGGAGGAGGACACCCACTCCCAGCTGCTGGACGCCGACGGCTTCCTGAACGTGGGGCCCCGCCCCGGAGCTCCCCGCTCCCACAAGAGACAGCTGATCCTGGGCAGCCTGGACGAGAACGCCATGGACGCCAACATGGGGGAGCTGCTGGGGATGTGCTCCGGGGGGTTCGGGTCGGGGAGGAAGACCAGGGGGGTCGGAGGGGAGGTGGGTGAGGAACTGGGGGCCTCGCAGGAGGACGAGCTGTTGGGCCTGTGTTCCGGGGAGTTCCCCTCCACGCAGGCAGGGGAGGAGAGGGAGGGGAGGGAGAGAAAGGGGGGGATGGAGGTGGAGAGAGACATGGACCAGCTGCTTGGGCTCTGCTCTGGGAAGTTTACAAGTCCAGGTTAGTGTGTGTGTGTGTCTCTCTCTGTCTGTCTGTCTCTCTCTCTCTCTCTCTCTCTCTCTCTGTGTGTCTAACCTCGTCAGTTTGAACACTGTCTTCAACATTGGGTGTGCTCAAGTTAGGCTGGAATAGTGTTTGTGCCTAAGTCTTTAAATTGCTATCCAGGAGTGAGTGGGCGAGGTGTGGCCGCACGCATTACATGTTGTTTACATTTGTGTCCGTCCCTCCATACAGGTGTCTCCCCCTTACGACCTATAAGCCCCGCCCCACACGCCTCCACAGCTGAGGACAGGTACAGATGATGTCATCCATGAGTAGTAGTAGTAGTAGTAGTTCACAACCCCAATTATTTCACTAGTCTCTTTGATATCCTAAAGTCACAGGAGATCCTTTGATGTTGTTTCAGTCGTAAGAAGCTAGCAGAGGAGGAGGAAGGCGAAGAAGAGGATTGTGAATTTCGACTTCTGTCAGATGTGGAAAGCCAGAGTGAGCAGGTAAGGTGTGCGAGGTGGACAGCTAGCTAGTTTATGGTGTAGCGTAACGGTGTGTTTAAAACAAGTGAACTCATTTTGCTTACAGGAAGACGATGCCGAGGAGGAGGTTGGGGCAGATGGAGAGAACGAGGAGGAGGAGGAGGATGAGGAGATGCAGGCCATGTTTGCATCCCGTGTAGGAAAGAAAAAGAAGAAGAAAATGTAAGCGAAGCCTAAACTGCTCCTTTACAAACACACATCACTGCTGTTGTTCCCTTGACGACGGAGCTTTCTAGAAAGGAGCGGGTTCGGAGTCCATTGGGCTGGCCACCCACCTGGTTCCTAATCCTGGTGAGGTTGACCCCTAAATTCGGTTCATTTTGACATGCGTAAACCCTCTGTCCGACCCGTGGTTCCGGTTCAATTCTGGTGAGAACGCAGACCGGACCCAACACAGGACCAGGACCCGCCCAGCGGGCAATAGCTGCTGCCGATTGGCCCGTTATGATGAGCGTCTGATCAGATTCGCTCTCCGTCGTCGTCATCCGCCGGTTTATCCGTCAGCGGAGACGAGGGCGTCAGCGGGGATCAATAATGAGCACCGTTTTCCATGTTTGGTCAGTCGAGTTTTAAACAAGGTGTCGCTGGATTGCATTATCAAAACCGACCTGAGTTTATTCGCGTCAAAACGCTCTAAAAACACAGCCGGAACGTTGAATTAACGTTAACGTTTACATCATGCCGGAGCCACCTGGTGCAGCGCCCCTCTTCCGTTCCCTGGGAGAACCCTGCCTTATTTTTATTTTTTTTAAAACTGTAACGTAAAGCCGTTTGAATGAATGAATTAAAGTACTTCGTCTCGCTGACTGAAAACGTACTGAATGTCCACGAATGCATCTGTAGAAGAGCAGTGAGAACACGTGACTGAGGGCGTTTGGTTCATGTGCTCCTCCCCCTCCTCTCTGCAGGCGGATGGCAGAGTTTGTGGACTCGGAGGCCGAGCTCTCGGGCAGCGACCTGGGGAGTGACGATGAGGATGGTGATGGAGGGAGTGAGTACGAGGAAGACGAGTTGCTGGACGACCTGCCGTCTGACGAGGAATTACAGGACCAGGTCAACAAGATCCACATGTGAGTACCAATAATATCATTATTCATATCATATCTTAATAATAATCCTCTGACAATACTAACACATTCAAATTATAGAAGCTACATCTATTGCTACTGCTGAATTGCGATGCAGAGTACAAACCCCCCAGAAATGCAGCGTCATGTTCCAATATTACATCTATTTATTGGACATACTGTTTAGGTCTTAAATATAAGAATGATGCCATTTCAAGCCCCTCCCCTCCCTCTCCTCTACAGGAAGCAGGTTCTGGACGACGACAAGAGACGCCTGCGGCTGTACCAGGAGCGTTACCTAGCCGACGGGGACCTGCACTCAGACGGCCCCGGCCGAGCTCGCCGCTTTCGCTGGAAGAACATCGGTAAGTGTGTGTGTGTGTGTGTGTCCGTGCGTTTGCACCACTGTGGCATTCTCAGTATGTCTGGTCTGGAAGCAATTTTTGTACCATAGCGTCATTTAGTTGTTAGAAATAACTGCTATTCTATTGAACCTTAACCAGGTGTGTGTTGTGCGTCTCTCCTGTAGACGATGGCTTTGACATAGACGGGATGGGAGCTGAGGGGGAGGAAGAGGAGGGGGAGGAAGAGCTGGACCAGGCGGAGCTGCAGAGGCGGAAAGAGAGACTGGAGAGGGAGCAGTGGCTGAGGGAACAGGTGTGTGCGTGTGTGTGTGTACCCGCCCGCATGTTTAACTCATCTGTTGGGGGAGAGTGAGAGTGAGAGTGAGAGTGAGAGTGAGAGTGAGAGTGAGAGTGAGTGTGTGTGTGTGTGTGTGTGTGTGTGTGTGTGTGTGTGTGTGTGTGTGTGTGTGTTAACTCTCCTCTGTCTGCAGTCAGAGGCCCAGGCCCAGAAAGGGGAGGATGTTGACGCTGATGATGACAAGCTGGGAGACGAGGACAGTCAGTTTATGAAGCTGGCCAAGAAACTGACGGCCAAGAAACTACAGAAGCAAGGTGAGCTGATGAGCTGAGACCGGAGGCCGGGCTCACTGTAATACATGGAACGGAATGAGGAATGGTATCAAACACACCATTCCTCATTCCGTTCCGTGCATGACAATGAGCCCGGCCTCCGATTTCTACCTCCACCCAGCCTCCCCTGGTGTACATGGCTTCATTATCTTACATCAATTATCTTACAATGATGGATCTCTAACCTGCCCTCCTCCTCCATCCCTCCATCACCCAGAGCCCCTCACGGCCCCCCAGCCTGAGAGGAAGGCCCTGGCTCTCAACCCGTTCCAGAGACCCTCCCAGCCCACCCAGGTCAGTGTGGCATACGCTCACAGGACCAGACTGTGGTGTAACCACAGCCACACAGGATACACATGGACACATGGATACACACACTCCTTCTCCTAACAGTTGTTTTGTACCTGATTCAGGCCTTTGACCTTGATCCTGTGTTGATTTAATGCTCACATTTCCAACAGCCTACACCCTCCAAAAAAGGCACCCGCCACCGCCCTTGTTTTAACCTTTGACCTCCGTCCCCTAGGTGAGGAGGGGCTCGTTGCTCAGTCAGCCGCGCTCCGTGCTGCAGAAGCTGGCCTCCATCTCAGAGGGAAACCTCCTGGCCCCTCGGAGCTCCCGGGGCTTCCTCTTCCAAACCCTGTCCCCAGAGAAGGAGCTGTCCACAGCAGAGGCTCCCAAGAAACAGGTAGGACTGGTGTGAGGATCGGAATACCAGCACAGTATTACCACAGCCTCCATCTTGATTATTGTGTTCCTTAAGAAAGATAACATCCAGGACACATTTAAGAGTAGCGGGGTGCTTCATAAAGAGCTTGTGACATGTTGGTGACTACTCTCATGATAGTCATGTGATGTTGGATGAATCCACTGTGTAGTACTCGCGTTTCACCATCGGGTGGCGCTGGGCCATAGTTATCAGGATGACAAAGTTGAGCTGCATTTGTGCGGTCTTTGTTGGAATTCACACATTTGGTTTATCCATACTTTATAATAATCGGTATATTTAATGTCTTCAGCTGTTCAGGGAAGTAGAAGCTGTAATAATACTAAAAATATAATATTAATTTTGTATCAGACATTGACATCACTCATTTTAAATAAGGTTTAACCTAATTCATTGTGAATTTAATTGTTCATGATGATGATTATTATTGTTATTCCATTTAATGACAATTCCAATAAATGTGAGTCCGTCTTTTGGTCCATGTCCTATATTAGGCACTGTTTGGAAACACATCAGTAAGCTCTTTTAGAGGTTTCTTGTTGATGTGATCCTGTATGCGCCATGTTGGCAATGGAAATGTATGGTTAAAAAATAATGACTGTCCTTTTAATAGATTGTTATTTCAATATTTTAGTTGTTTGCCACGAATATATATCACCAAAATAAATCAGACTCTTGCTCTGTTGTGTTCAGAACAGTATGTGACTGGTGTTGAAGTTTGGATGTCTCCTCTCACAGGTGAAGAAGAGAGGCCAGACGGAGGCTCTGACACCCACCGCTAAGAGACCGTGTCGGGAAAACAACCACGGACAGGCTAAAGGACCCCAGAGAAGCATCTTCAGCTACCTGGAGAACTGACGTGCCCACCCTGCTAGCAGAGCCTGGTCATCTCTATTTCAAGCACACTCTCTCTTTCTCACACACACACACACACACAAGATCCAGTGTGTGCTCTGTTATCAACTCCGCAGAGTCAACGCAGTCTTACAGAACTTTAAATTGACGACTTGATGGATGTCCCGAAATGTTTTTATCATGTAAATAGAATTGATTTGATAATTTAGATTTTTTTTTTTATTGCGATTGATTATTTTTATGCCGATTGATTTAAAGTTATGTGTTTTTAAGATGTAAATTAAAGTGTATTTTAAGACATACTCTAGGTTTCATTCATTCAGACAAGGGAATTTCTTCTAGGGAACACCGGCACTGAGATAGCAGATATACTGTTTGTTTAGGCCAAATCCCAAAGTGTTGAAACTGTGCCTTGATGTCAATTGGAAAATGGTGCAAATGTTTTGAGTTCTATGCTCAATTCTAGTGAGCTATTTCACCCGTTTATTGACGACGCACCTTCCTTGGGATCAGCCTCCTCTGAAGAGCAGGGTGGAACGGAGATCGGTGGAGACACAGACACCAACCTGACTGAGTCTGGTCCTCAGAGCCCCCCAACCCATCCCCTGCTGACCTCTAGGCTGGGGGACCACTATCTTATTCCAGGGTTAAGATAATTGCAGTTTAAACTAATGAATTGATAAGTGGCTAATAATAGGGACTCGTTAGGAATACTTTTAATGACCCCCTTTTATCTCTCCATCTCATTAAACTATGGTGATTATCATCAGCAGGTCCCAGGGTTAGGGGGTGCAGGGAAGGCTCATTACACGTCATTAGGGGAAGGCAGAGGGGCTGGAATGAACCCCATGGACCCCCTTCTAGCTTTAGGGGGTGACTTAATCCTGGTTTTGTTTATTCAATCATAACATTCCCTTCTCCCCATGTTGATCCGCTCTTGAAAGACTAAGGGGAAGGTCACGTGTTTTGGCATAGGCCCTGACCACCAAAACTATCTTCAGGACAAAGCTCTTTCCGACCAGGGGGGGTAGAATCATTGACATTAACTCATTTTACTCTCCGTGATGCACCCACGGGGTTAGCGCTGGGGCGCATGAGGGATGTTGTTTTATTTAGCATGTCTTGGCAGATTTGACTGTCTTGGAGAGCGAAAGCTGGAGGTCCGCTCCGGTTTTTCTTTACAGTATCTGCCGCTATGCATCGTGGTGTTGCGGGCTGACGGTACCGCCGTGGGTCGATCCCCGTGGCCACTGTCACAGCAGGAGCTGGTGGTTGGGGAGACATGTAGCTGAACTGAGCGAAGTGGGTCATTACTCCGGGGCAGTGTAATAAAACATCTAACAAGGTCTTGTTCAGTAGGTGAGGGGTTCCGTTTTGTTTATTTTAGAAAGTGATAGCTTAACGGTTGCTCTGTAAACTACGCGCAATCATTTCATCACCCCTGGGCATCTTACGGATGACCCTGGCTCTGAACATTTAATTTATGTTCTCTCAGTCTCTCAATGTTCGTTTTGTTTCGGCCTCGTCTTCTCTATCTTCCCTTGTTCGATGTTAGACGATGGAGATGATTCTGCATGTGACGAGGCCGCGGGCCGCCGCTGTTTGATGTATTTTTCATGTGCTCAGGCTACTATTGAACGACGGGGAGAGGGAGGGGGACAGCCTGGAGGAGCGGCACTTGAATGGGGATGTTGTTGAAGTGGAAGGGGTGTTGGGAGGAGGGGGAGAGGGGGGGGGAGGTCGTGCGCTGTTGTGCCCGCAGCGACTGCATGTCAGGGGATGGGAGGGAGTGTACAGTACTTGAAAAGTCTGTCTGATGTAAGGCCTACCACACCTCCTACCCGAAAACACTCTCTCTCACTTACACACAATAGGCGCTCCACGATAGCCTCATAGAAGTAGCCTACAGTCCTTCGCCTATTTGTCACATTTATTTGATCAAAGTTATATGACAAGAATGAGACGTTCGAAAGCTTAGGATTTCACGGGCTTCTCTACTTTCTGCTCACCTCTGTCATTTCCCCGTTTCTACTGTTCTACCGTTATACTGTCTGGGAAGTGAGTCCAGTTTGGGAAGTGAGTCATTGGGTCGGTTAGCAGTCCATCGAGAGAGTGGATGGGAAGGAGGGAGGGGGAGGTGGAGGGAGATAAACATCACATAGGAGGGCCGACCGGAGGAGGGGAAAAACAGGGTGGGCGCCGAATCGTGTTTCTCTAGCCTATTAAGCGCTGAATATAACGGTAAGACAAGCCGATAAGTCTATTCAGAAATGTCGTTGTCAATCAGAGATTTTATGTAACCGCAGATAATAAGGGACATTTGGTTGTATTGGATGAGAGAAGAGAGCAAGCGATATGGGGTGAGCTTTTAGCGCAGCTGTTACGTAACGCACATCCGCGGTTAAGTCATTTGTTTTTTTATTGCGTTTTTATTTGGGACAAATAGCCTATTAGACTAGACTACATTATATTAGGCTACATTATATTTCACGATGCTTTTAGTGATGATGAAGTCGCTTTCATCGAACATCGCCGTTCATTCGATTATTTGTGGGCGACAAATCGCACGTCTTTAAAAAACATTTCTGCAAAATTAACTCATTCATTGAAGAAATAATGTTGAAGAAGGTTTTCATGAATATGATCTATTCGTTATAGCATGTCGTTCAGCAAAATGAGCATTTGCATTGAAAGCAAACGGACGCATCCTGGTAGTGACAGCTGTAGCCATTTATTTAGCCTTTATCATAGGCTAGAAATAAGGTTGCCGGTTTAATGAGTTTGCACAAACCTCATACGAATACGGCCTACTATGGGTAATACCGGATTGAGATTAAGTGTGTTATGCCAATTTAATCAGATAACTTCGTTCGCTAATCGAGTGTATATTTCCATGAGTCAGTCAAGCACGCGCCCGCGTGACCTGGGATGTCGGTCTCTGTGTCCTTCAGCACACCATGTGCCCACGCAGGGACAGAGAATGAGTGACAGTCCCCCGAAGTCAGGATTAGAAACATTTCCTTTCATTCATCACATTTCCATGTAAATATTTCATGGTAATGTGAAGTGCAACTGGAAACACTGTGCACCCCGATGTAGCCTCGAACAAGACAATAAATAATGCTCGTGTTGAGCTCAGGAATGTTGTTGTGGACCTAGTCTAATATTAAACATGTTTACATATCAGAAATATGATGAGGTTATCAGAACGAGAAGGAGTGAGAGTTGCGTCAGATTTGAACTCGAGGATGAACCTTGAAATAATTGATGAAAACATTTTCTCATTTCTCTCTCCCCTTATCCAAGTGAATCTCAGTCAAGGTCAAAAATGCTCCACCAAGACCGGCCTGTGAACCCTGCGTACGGGGGCCAGTCCTCCTCTCTACGTCTCCTCAGCAACAGTCAGCAGCAGCCCAACAGGAAGTGCGACAAGGACGGCAACTTCAACTTCCTGGGTGAGGAGGATGGAGCGTTGCTGGGGGATGAGAACCGTAACCAGATGCATCCCCGTAACCTGGGCCCCCTGGGTCGCGACCCGCCCCTCCCCTCCTCCACCCTGCACTACAGCCCCGGACCCCTGTCCCCCCTGTCCCGCCTGCCTTGCTGGAGCCCCCTGGAGCCCCTGCCGGAGATCGAGAGCGGGGACGACGGCTACGGGAGAGTGCCCCCCGACGGAGCGGAGGAAGGCAAGATGGAGGAGGAGATGGGGAGGATTAGCGATGACGACAAAGGGAAAGAGCTGGAGGGAGCGGAGGAGGAGGAGGAGGGGGAGGGGGAGGAGGGGGAGGGGGAAGGGGAGGAGTGGGGCGACAGCGACTCTGAGTTTGAGTTCAGCTACAGGTCCGGTGGCAGCCTGTCCTCTCTGAACATGGAGAGCGGAGGCGAGGGGGTCGGGGTGGGGGGGTGGGACCGCATCGGCGTGGGAGAGCCCAGGAGCGACCTGCAGGCGGCCGATGGGTCTGCCGCCACAGACCTCCTCTCTGACTCCACTAGGAAGTGGGACAGGGAGAGCCGGAGGGGCAGGAAGACGGGGCCGGGGGCCCTCCTGGACGACGGAGCCTCCTCTGGGTCGGACACAGACCCGTGCGGGGAGCTCCCAGAGCTGTTGGAGGCTGTGTGGACCCTGAGGGACCGGGAGCGCTTCAAGGCCCAAGAGATGGAGAAGCACCAGGTCCAGCTGACCATGTACCGCAGGCTGGCACTGATCCGCTGGGTCCGCACCCTGCAGGGCAGGGTCCAGGAGCAGCAGAACCGGCTGCAGTCCAGCTTCGACGTCATCCTCACACACAGGAAGGAACTGCTGCGCATGGGCGCCGCCACTGCACCCACCACCGCCGCCAGCCAATCATAGAGGGCGGGGCGGAGGGGGAAACAGGAAGTGTTCACCAGAGACCGCCGAATAACTGAAAAGGAATACAAAGGCATTGTCATCAGCTACCGGATATCATGTTTATATCCTAAACGTTTCCTAAATGAGACAATCTCCATGAATCCTCTGAAAGTCTACTCTGATGTTATGTTTAGGTTAGTGATACATTTTGTTTGGGCTTTATTGGCGTCCTACAGTGTTTATGCAAATGTATCAAATTAACTTTGTACTCGAGAGCCCAGTGGACCTAGTGCACTCACCATAGCCAAACAGAATATTGAAAAAGTATGAGATGAAAAGTTTATGAAGAGTTTAATATATGTTTATATCTACAAATGTTCTTCTATATGTGAATGATATATCGTTTGTCTCTCCGTGCCCAAAAATATTAAGAATACAACATATAAGATGTCATGCTTTAGATACGGCTTGTAGCCTGTCTTTAAATGATATGTCTTAATGATATCATGTTTGTCTCCTCAAGTGACTAATAAAATCATGTCTTACAGTTATATGTGTTGTTTTGTTAATTATAAGAGAGTGAATGAGAGAGTGAAAGTCTTATCAAATTATCTCAAGAAGATGCTTTTGGACTTTGCTCTCTGTCTGAACTAAAGTTTATTGTAGACTTAAATCTTGCTTGAAACCAACCTTGGTTGTTTTGGAGGCTATGTTTGTCAGAGTAGCTTATTGGAGAATGCATATCTGCTTAACAGAACGCCTTTGAGAATTGTTTGCGCATGTGTTGATCTTGACCTGGGGACCCCCCTCTCTCATTTAGATATGCTCTAACCGCCCAACATGAGTCCTATTTGGATTCTTTGTTGAAAACATGGATTTTACCCTTTGGTCCGTGACCTTTAAGTTACAATCGCTTCTTTATCTGTAAAACAAAGTTCGTTTGTGTCGCCTCATCACACGGTATGAGAGTGTGTGCTCTGTTGACACTGTTGCAGGGAACATATTTATATTGGTTCTCCACACGGCTATAGCTGTAGTATATGCGTCAGCCAGGACACGTACTTGTGTTAAAGCACAAGATTTAAGTAGGAGACCAGTCTGTTTCCAAGCATGGTTAGCCTACTGCGGAACTCTTGCCGCGGGCAGAGAACGTCTCCCCTGTGAGTTTGTGTGTGTATATGTGTGTGTTCACAGAGATACCAGCCTTCGCCACCTAATCTGCAGTCTGAGTTGAGCTGGTCCTGCAGTGTCCGGGTCCCCGGAGGAATCTGTTAATTTGCGCCCCGAGGCCCGCGGTCCTATCCGGCCCGGTGAGCAGCCGCCGGTCCAGTCGCGCAATAGAGCCAAACCCCGAGGCAAGTTTGGGATAATCCTCGGTTATGCCTCCGAACTCCGGGTGCTAAAGCTTATGTTCTAAGCTTATCGCCTCTCTTGGACGCAGGCATGACAGTTAAAGTGTGAGAGCATATTGATCTGTTGTTTTTGGCTTCAGCTGATGTAGGCCTATAGATGTAGGGCATCACAGGAGGAGGCGGGCGGGATAACACGTTTATTCTGTTGTCCTCGCTGTTGAACAATGTACGAACACCGTGTCCAAAAAGCGCATAGAAACGGTTCCACAACGGCACACTGAGAGAACCAAACCCTCCTCGATGCTGACATAGCACCGTGATAATTACACATATAAAGTCGCAGAGAAAACTGGTTAGGCCGTCAGTGTGAATAAATGACCAAAACCAGTAGCCGGATAGGCCTGAAGTCACCTTTTTTCCATTGGCCTTAATGGCAAAGGACCAATTCAACCAAAGTTTTCTTGGATGCACACATTGGACAAACTCAATTCCTTAATCTGCGACAGCGCCTTTAACGTTAAACACCGTGTCCTCACCCTGAACACGTCTCTTCCTCTCACAACGACACTGTATAATACCGCGCACCGCACCACGGGACACCAGGCAGAGTGTGACCGGGGCCCTGCTGGGTGCGAACAGCGGGCCCGGTGAAGGAGCACCCCGCCCGCGGAGACTCACGGCAGGGCAGGACTGCGGGACGCGCCACCGTCTCTCTCTCTCTCTCTCTTCGAGTAGAACTGCTAATTCTGTCGTTAAAAACGGTCGAGAGAGAGCAAGAAGGTGCGCACAGATGGCCGGGTCTAGACTCTCGAGGCACCGAAACTGTGTCAGGTGTTTCTGAAGTCTGTGCCCCTGCGGTCTTCGTGAAATAGTTCACCTGCTCATTAAACTTCAACAATAGAATTTACATTTTTAGCAGATCAGGTAACCACTCCTTCACCTTCAGTCAGGCGTTCGAACATAGGAGTGGATCTCGAGCTCTGCAGCCAATTGCATAGCCTATACCGGTTTTTTTACTGAAGATTTAAACCAAAGAACATACAAACCTAGAGTCCCAACTAGTTACTTTCTGAAAGGTGACGAAACCCACGAAGCAGACCTGAATGGACACGCCCCCTTTCCCCTTCGCGTAGAGTTGAGTGCGATTGGCGCATGCGCGCTGCTATCTGATGTCGGAGGGCAGTGAAACGAGTGGACGCTCTATTTCGCCCTTGGTCTCTACAATAGCTTTGATGAACGTTGCTCACGGGGGTGACGTCATATCCCAGTGTCTAACTGTAACAAAGATTTTTTTTTTAATAATTTGAAGATGGTTGAGTGGCTCGAAATCCAATGCTAGCCGTTGTCCACCCCGGAAACTAGCAACATAGCCACTGCAGGCATGCGCAGTGAGTGATAGGTTTCTTATTTCCTAATATATATTTGTGAAAGTAGCTCGAGAACAAAGTGGAAGCTAGTGGGAAGATATTTTAAATTGTGTCACAAATGTTTTTATTCATGTGTATCGGCAATTATTCACGAAGGCAGAGGATCTTTAAAATATCCTAAGACCCTGGACATTACACATGTTTAGCTCGTAAAGTAATAAACAAATGTTCATAGCCCTCCTATTGCTTCCCAGCATTGAAAATACGGCCCAGTCCTTATTTTTCCACAGACTGCGGATGGAAATGGATGCCGAGTGAACCCTCTGGCTCCTCCTATCTCCTTAGGACAGCTGTTCCACGTCCTGTCTTTCCCATTCAAGTCAGTTAAACATGCAGTTCCTATGCAGTGGCAATAGAGGGCGCACCTCAGTAAGGAGCAAACAGTTAACATTGAAGTAGTACCGCTAAAATGCTAAAAATCGATCTCCAAAATATATTAAAAAACGTTGTGCATTACCTTTAATTTTCCTAAATTATCTTTCCACTAATAATGAAATATAGACAATTTTCATTCTAACAGACTATCGTGTCCTTGGAAATAAGTCAGATAGTCTTTTAATATCTAAAAAAAATTCAGAAAGCCAATTTTTGGAAAATCTCCATTGGAGCCCATGTATGTTTTTGTTCTTTCGATTTTCATTTTAGTTAAATTATTTGTTGAGATATGACCTCATTTAAGGAAAATACTTGAGAGTAAGTTTGTTTGGCTGTTAAGGATGTTTAGCTTGATATCATGTAATAAAGACTTTAGATTTATTCTAAATTATATTGACTTGTTGTAGGCCTGTGTAGGCTTGTATTCAACATGCTTTGACTGTAAAGAAGAGCAAGTTTTCACTTATAAATGATGGTTACATTTCAATGATTCGCCTAATGTTATTGCCGTCTGCTACTTAGGAGCATGACTTCATCGTTTCAACCGTCATATACACTCACCAAACACTTTATTAGGAACACCTGTACACCTTCTCATGGTGGAGGTGGTGTAATGGTGTGGGGAATGTTTTCTTGGCACACTTTGGGCCTGTTAATACCAATCAATTATCTCTTGAATGCCACAGCCTATTTGAGTATTGTTGCTGACCATGTGCTTCCCTTCATAGCCACAATTTACCCATCTTCTAATTGCTTTGTACCATGTCACAAAGCAAAAATTGGCTCAAACTGGTTTCTTGGACATGACAATGAGTTCAGTGTTCTTCAGTGGCCTTCCCAGGCACCAGATCTGAATCCAATAGAACACCTTTGGGATGTGGTGGAACGGGAGATTCACAGATTGCACCTGAAAAATGTGATGCAGTCATGTCATGATGGACCAGAATCTCAAAGGAATGTTTCCAACATCTTGTGGAATCAGTGTCACGAAGAATTGAGGCTGTTGTGAGAGCAAAGGGAGGCCCTACCCAGTATTAGTATAGTGTTCCTAATAAAGTACTCGGTGAGTGTATGTTTCACATGACCAAGAAGCGTTCAGGAGAAACTGCATGACACTGTCAATGACTGAGGCAAGGAATTTCAGTCCGGCAGATGGCGACATTTCATCACAGCCTCGTTTGTCACTTTTTACTTTTATCAAATTGCGTGTTTAAAACGCAAGGTGGCAGTCTTCTGCATGGTCCGACAAAGTCGATGCAATCCCTCTGTTTTTTGAGTACTATACCCAGTTCTGTCTGATGATGAGTCCATATAGAGCAGACTCTCTCTCTCCCCTCTCTTCTTTCTCTCCCTTTCTTCCCTCTGCCTGATGTAGTGTGACAGTGCACTAGCCCCCAGCGCTCTGCTGGCGTGGAAACAATCAGCTTTGACAGAAAGGGGGTGGTGGGGGAGAGAGGATGGAGGGCAGGGGGTTGCGGCCTGCGGCCTGTGTATGATGAACTGGATAGAAGACCTGTCGCCAAAGAGAAAGACAACACATACAGTAGATAGATAGATAGATAGATAGATAGATAGATAGATAGATAGATAGATAGATAGATAGATAGATACATACATACATACATACATACATACATACATACATACATACATACAGTGTCCTGTGTAAATACTTGGACAGTGAAGTATTCTTTCTACTTTTGGCTCTATTTTAAATCAATTAATATGAGGTCAAAGTACAGATTGCCAGGTTTTATTTGAAGGTATTTGTATAAATAATGGTTTCATCATTGAGAAACGACAATACCTTTTATACATAGGGGCCCAATTTGCTTCCGCTAAAGAGCGCTGCGCAACACTAAAACCATGTGCAAAGACCATTTTGGTCATTTGGTGTCACCGCAAAGTGCATCTGCCACGACCAACACAAACATTGCACCAATATCGGCAGTAAAGTGGAGTTTTCAGAGGGTTGGCAAAGGGAGTGGGACAATTATCCGTTCCATGTTCAATAATTACCAATATGCGAAAACAGACTGTTATTTGATCATAACAGTTGTCGGGGATAATCCCTCATACTACCAGTACATAGTCTACAAAATATATGGATTTAGGGTTAGTGTATGTTCTCGCATTATAAAATGGTGCCCGCTATATTCCCTAAAACATGAAATGACCAATGTTGCATACATCGATCGTCGCTTTGTGCCAATTACTGATTAAATCATACAACCGTGCATGTATTTGGTGTATCAAATAAAATATGAGAATATCTTAAACACTGTCACAGACTACAGAAAAATAAGTAGATCAAATTCTACTTCTTCAATCCATGGCAATATTGGGAGGGGAGATAATATAAACGAGCATACACTAGACCTATGTAAGGCGTCCACCCACGCATGAAAGCCCCCACTGATCATTTGAACTGTACGCATCACAACAGGTTCATGTGCTCGACAATGACCCAGCGTCCTGACTTTCCTATGGATTTCTTTTTACGTTAAATATTGTCCACTGTTGCCAGGGACCCTAAGCAGGCCTAAATCAAACAGCTGTTTATAATGGTTATGACAGGGAGTCGTGAGGAGGATATAACTGATGATAAAATATATGACAAAAGGCGCGACAGGTTCATGAAACAGTTCTACAGCAGGGGCTCCAAGGTTGAATTTGGCGCCCACTCTAGGCTTGCTGTGTGGTTCGATTATGATATCGTAGACACTTAAGTCGTTGCCTACAACTGCAACTATGCTAATTATTTTATTGGAGCCTTGATCAGTGCAGCCATGAGACAATGGGAAATCCTGATTGTCGAGGATCTTCATCTCATATTCAGTTATCCCCACCCACTGTTTGCCGAGTCTCTCCACTAACTGAAACTTTGCTGAACGAAATTACCAATTTAGAGGCCATGGCGACTAAACCTTAATGTTGCGCAGAGCTCTTTAGCGTAAGCAAATTGGGGCCCATAGTCCTCCAATTTCAGGGCACCAAAAGTATTTATACAGATTCATATTATGTCAAAATTAAGCATGCATTTTCCGTATTTGGTAGCATATTCTTTGCATGCAATAACTGCCTGAAGTCTGCGACTCATTGACCTCACCAGATGGGTATCTTCTCTGGTGATGCTCTGCCAGGTCTGTACTGCAGCCATCATCAGTTGTTGTTTGTTTTGAGGTCTTTTTGGCTTATATGTCTCATCTTCAATTGGATTTAAATCTGGAGATTGACTTTCCACTTTTTGGCCCTGAAAAACTTAGTTGATATGTATGTTTGGAGTCATAGTCTTGCTGTATGATGAAGCACCTTTCAATGAGTTTGGAGGTATTTTCTTGTACTCGACCAGACAAGATGTTTCTGTACAGTTCAGAATTAATTCTGCTGCTGCTGTCAGCAGTAACATAATAAATGAAGACAATTTAGCCAGCCTCAGTGGCAGCCATGTCCAAACCACAACACCTCCACCATGTTTCACTGATTAGGTGGTATGCTGTGGATCTTGGGCAGTTCCTTTTTTCTCCACACTTTACTCTTGCCATTAGTCTGGTACATGTTCATCTTTGTCTCATCTGTCCACAAGACCTTTTCCCAGAATTTTGTACCTGCTTTTTAGGTACTTTTTAGAAAACTGTAACCTGGCCATCCTGTTTTTTTACGGTTACTCGTGGTTTGCTCCTTGCAGTGCACCACCTCTCTCGGCTGGTGACGTATTCTGTGGATGGTAGTCGCTGACACATTCATCCCGACCTCCTAGAGAGTGTTAATTTCTGGGCTATGAAAAAAAATCGGTCACCGGTATAAGACTAAATGTAAAATGAATAAATAATAAAAACAGAAGTTCTGTAATGTGGTTTTATTTGACCAGGTAGAGTATAAAGTTTAACATGGATTTCTGTACCGCCTCTCATGTACGGACATGACATTCAAGTATACATGACAATAAAAGTAGGCCTATACTTTGTGTAAGCATAGTACAGATTCAATTACATGACAATTTAAAGTACATTCACTTATCTTATACTTTGAGAAAGTTTGCCACAGAAGTACACAGTCAGTACAACTTTTGTGTACTTTCAGTAAGTATAGAAAAACATGAATGTATTTTAAGCATATTGTTTATACTTTTAAAATCTATTTTAAATACACTTAAGTATACTGTTCCTGCTTGGGTAGGCCTACAACTGGAGGCTTGATGCATCAATTGTTAGTCTGAGCAGGCCATCATTAGGCCTGTGATGGAGGCTATAGTGTGATTGATAGCCCTAATGTATGAAACCTGTTGATATGGCTAAGCTACAAAATGAGTAAAATAGGCCACTGCATGGAGTTCGCATCCTGTGCATGTAAATATATTTCAATGTAGCTTTGACATGGCCATTGATATATTACCTTCTGAGGGCCCATAGGCCTACTCACTTGTCTGCCTGCTTTCCCGAGTCTGATGCTTCGCTGTGGGGTTTATGTGGGCAAACTACAAGCCTGTTGGTGGGGTTGGGGTTCAGCTGCCTCGGCTGCTTTAACCAGCTAATAAATATGAAAACAGCGGGTTAAAACTTGTATTCGTTCTGTGCTTGAAAGGATTATACACTTCTATAGAGTCCCATGTTAATCCCGAAACCTCATAATGCCCAATGTTGTCCCATAAAACTGTGTCGGACAATAGAGGGAGAAAGGGGGCTTTTTCACGCATAAGGGGTTTTCACAAGAGCACAGAGAGAGCGGCCCGTCCACGACACGCCCATGGATTATGCGGCTGCCGGAGACAACGCGGCTGGGAGCGGCAGGTGCGTGTGCCAGACACGGGGGTCGCGAGGCCGGCCACCGTCAGGGAGCTGACTATGTCGAATGCGCGCAGCTGCCGGGAGGAATTTTGTTCAGAGATTGTCACATCCATTTAACTTGCTCTTTTACTCCCCCTTGAGATGAAGTGGTCTCTCGTGGCCAGGTCCCCTCGACGTCCTCTCTCTGTGGAAAGACTAAAGGACCGCTAAACGGTGACACCCCTTCCACAAAAGCGCGTGGGAGCACAACCCATCCCGCCTCAACACCGTGAAATTGTGGATTAAACCGATAAACGGTGCCACTGATACCGACCTCGCATTTCTTGGAAAATGCTAATTGAATGCCAAAATCTAGAAGGCAGGTTAAACAAAGTCTTACCACAATAACTCAGTCTATTCCCTTGACGCTCCTTTTATTCAAGCCCACATTTCTAAATCATGAACTGCAGCCCTATAGCCGAACACATGGCTAGTGTGAATGAAATCATTTCTGCAATACGGAATTTATCAAATAAAACATGTTATAATCTGTCAGCTCACATACTGATGTTGCTTTAATATACACAGAAAGGTCTGTGTGATAATCAGGAATCTTAGTTCTAAATATACCATGTCACATACCAGAACCTAACATCTTTGAAGAAATTGTATCTCTAAATATTGACTATAAGACCTACATGTTGTTACTTGCAGCAGCCCATTTTAACCCATACTACTCAGATGGCTCACACCACCACCTTGATCCCTAATCTCTGTCATTCAATTCATGGCCCATTCCAGAAGCTTCCCCGGGGCTATATGGGTCTGCACGTAATCCCCAAACTCACTCACACAGCCCACTGGGGTTTGGCTAAAGTGCTATGTCTGTCAAAGCAAACACCGCTTTTCACACCATTACTGGCAAAAAGGATTAATGCTCCCTCTATAATAAACAATAAGAATAAATAACAGCAACGTTTATCGGACACAACAGCAGTGTGTGTGTGTGTGTGTGTGTGTGTGTGTGTGTGTGTGTGTGTGTGTGTGTGTGTGTGTGTGTGTGTGTGTGTATGTGAAAGCTTTAGAGGTGTCCAGTATGTGTGTTGATGTGTAAAGATACCCATTTAAAAAACAGTGTGTCTGCTGAGGCTAATATAATTCATAATATTCTGCCATTTTATCTTGAGCAGTTTCAACACTTAGCCCTGAAATCTGTATCCATGGCTGCCAAAATGGACAGTGCAGCACTGAATATGAAACGAAATATGAAATAGTGTGATAAACTGGTAGATAATCATCTTTTCATTAAACTTTCATCCCGAGCAACTTAAATATTCAAGAGCCCAATTACATAGCTTGTATCTTTTTTCTTTAACAAGAGCAGTCAGGGTGAGTGTATCTCGCTTAAGGGTTCAGAGCGAGCATCATTATGGGATGGTCACGGGGGAGTTGACCCATCTCTCATGCGCTGGGCAGAAACCAGACACAGAGATGGAACAGGCTGATGGGTGTCTAAATAAAGGATAGACAGACAGAGAGAGAGAGAGAGAGAGGTGTATAGATTTTCCAGGCGGATAGTGGAAAGATGTGTGCATTGTGATGTGTGCCACAAACAGGGTGCGTGTGCATGACCGTGTGTGTGTGTGTGTGTGTGTGTGTGTGTGTGTGTGAGTGTGTGTGTGTGTGTGTGTGTGTGTGTGTGTGTGTGTGTCAGTGTATTAGCAGTCAGAGCACTGAAGCCCAGGGGCTATTCCTGTGTGTGCTTGCGATAAAGGGAAAAGAGAGGAAGTATAAGGGGGGAAGGGGGGAAAGAGAGAGGAGAGAGAGGAGGAAGTTGGGAGGGGGGTTGTGCAGAGATAGAGGGGAGGGGAGAAAGAGAGAGAGAGAAAGGAGGAAGGGGTGAGCAACCAGCAGGGCTGATAGAGCTTCCTCTGTGCTGTCAGAGCTCCTGGATCATGTCCCCATCGGGCTCTCTCTCTCTCTTGCTCTCTCTCGCTCTCTCTCTCTCTCTCTCTCTCTCTCTCTCTCTCATGAAAAGAGAAGAAGAGTGTCTTGGCAGGGTAATTAAGAATGGCCTCTAAACACAGGAGTATGGCAGGAACGCTCCAGATGAAAGTAAATGATTAAAATAATTACAGGCTGAGAGCTGACGAGCCGGAGTGTGGGGTGGCCGCCGGACATTTGTCGGTAATTAGATAATTAATCTGAATGCAAATGATGAGCCCTAACGAAGCAGTCAAGCTGAACCAGCGACAACTGCCGAGAGTGAAATGGGGAGAGAGAGAGAAAATATGAAAATGAGTACAGAATATCCAGCTTCCAAAGCTGCCCTGCCAACACAAAAGCAAAGCCAACACACACACACACACACACACACACACATCAGAATAGTAAATCAATAACTGTAGCAGCACTCCACTTTAGTGGAGCTTGTGAATAAACCACTCCTCACATCTCCACATCTCTAACTTTCACTCATTGTGACAAGTAGACGTGAATAACTTGTTAAAAATACACAAGTCTTCAAAGGGTGCCTGACACTCTGTAAGCTGGAGCTACTGCATAACAATTTGTAATGCTACAGGGTGTAACTGTTATAGAGCCAAAAGAGAGGGGAAAGAATGGGTAGCCTACCTATGGATTTATGAAGGTTTACTGCTCTCTCTCTCTCTCTCTCTCTCTCTCTCTCTCCCTCTCTCTCTCTCTCTCTCTCTCTCTCTCTCTCTCTCTCTCTCTCTCTCTCTTTCTTACATGTTCTATCCTGCATTCAGTACAGACTTCAAGATAATCAAATGAAAAGAGAAACCCCACTTGAAAACAAGTGGAAAGCAAAGAAACAGAAGAGGGTCTGACTGAATGCTGTACTATTCAACAAAAATATGTTTCTCATTGCACATGTTTATAAAGTATAAAGATGTTGAAAAAAGAGGATAATGAAGGAAGGGGATGTTGCAATATATAATCTGAGATGCTGCGTGTGTGTCTGTGTGTGTGTGTGTGTGTGTGTGTGTGTGTGTGTGTGTGTGTGAAACTCTGTTTTTTTTTTAATGTGTTTTTGATTTTGAGTTTGGTAACAGATGCCATTTTAAATGTAGTAGAACTCTCATAGATCGGCACAATAAAGTAAGCGTCTCTATCTCAATGCCATCATGAAGAACACATGATCAGACCTCAGTCACATGAACGAAGACGGCCTCATACCTCATCATTCGGTCCCGATGACGTGAATACTCTGCGCCTCTCATTCAATTTGCTGTGTAATCTGACTGAACGAACGAGGTTGGATTTTCAGTCGGAACACATTTATTTTTTAATTGCACATCTGAAGCTACAGTATGGAGTATTTGATCGGGATTCAGGGGCCAGACTTTGTCTTGGTTGCTGCTGATAACATTGCGGCTAACAGCATCATTCAGATGAAACACGGTATGACTTCGCTCATTTGAAGGCTAGCCACCTAGCGAGCTAGCCAGCTGGTGATACAACTCAAAGCCATTCAGTCAGGAACTAATCAGGATATATCTATGGAGTAAACACATTTTAGTCTGTCTGTTATATACACTATTTTGTGCTGAAACATATTATTATTATCAGCATCTGGTAGCTAGCTAGTTCGGACCCCACAACTGCTCTGCCTCCAGTAGCTGCAGTGTTAGAAAAGGAAGCTACATCAACATTAGCCACGATAACTTCACTTGTCTTCCGTTAATACTGTTGATGTACTTGTGATGTTGCTTCCCTTAGTGTAACTTCGATTTGGCTAGCTGTAGCGATTGAACATCTTCACTATGGTACGTTGGTAGCCACCACCAGCTAGCTAGCTAGCGTTGCTAGCTTGGCTTGTTGCAAGCTTAGCCAATATGAAAGTGAAAGTGAGTCGGAGAAGTTAGTGAACACATTTTCGTCCATGTCATTGTCTGTCTGCAAGAGTTCCAAGTCATGAAATCGCCTCCACCCACTGATTATGTCGCCTATCAGGGCTTCTGATTTACTACCCAGCTAAATGCGAGTTTATTTCTTTGATCAAACTGACTTGTAGCCAATATGAGCTACTTGTAATGTACTAGCTTCTAGTGTTAAAAAATGTCACTTGAAAATGACACTTGTCACAATGGCTAAACTTGTCAAAATGACTAAAACATTGCTTCTGGTTTTCAGACTACGACAAGATGTTCAAGCTGAGTGAGAAGATTCTACTTCTATGTGTGGGCGAGGCGGGCGACACGGTACAGTTCGCCGAGTATATTCAGAAGAATGTTCAGCTCTACAAAATGAGAAACGGTGAGTGTGATTCCTGGTTTCACCTCACAAGTATTTACATTGATGGCATTTAGCAGACGCCTTTATCCAAAGCGACTTACAACAAATAAAAGGAAAGGTTAAAAGAAAGGTTCCCACCCACTGACCCACCACCACAGATAGCTAATGTCATTAGGCCTCTTCTTTTTGACTACCGTCTTATCTTCATTTAATTCAATGTACAGTGAAAAAGTACTCATATAATGTGTTTCTTAGTTCCTGTTCCCATCTGTTGATGTGGGCGTCCATGGATGTGTCATGGTCTTCCACTAATTTCACTCTTCCGTCTGTTTTTCAGGGTATGAACTCAGTCCATCAGCAGCGGCTAACTTCACACGGAAGAACCTTGCCGACTACCTTCGAAGCAGGGTGATTATTTTCTCTAGCAAAAACCACCGCCATAAGTGTAGAGGCCGTATAACAATTCACATGACTCATATGAACACTTCTCTTGTTTCTCACACAAAAACTCTCACACACACACACATTCCGTCTCCCTCCCGCACTCACACACCTCTCCCTGTCTCTCTCACACACACACACACACACACACACACACCTCTCCCTGTCTCTCTCACACACACACACACACACACACACCTCTTGCTCTCTCTCACTCGCGTGTGCATGTGCACAAAGAACTTAAATGTAGCTCTTATCACACAACTGCTTTGACTTGTGAAAACATCGGCCCTAAATTAGATGTCCAACTACATCACATTCATTAGCTTCATGCACGCTGAATTGCTAAGCATCTCATTACGGAGCTGCAACCCTCCTGTCTGCTGCTGGCGGTGAACACACAGCACCCCTCCGCTCCCTGCCTCACCACAGACGGTAGAGAAACGTTAAATGACCGCCACTTATTCTGATAGCTTCACAGGCTAGTCCCGTACTGGAAGGCTAAGTCTACCAGACCAATGTGCTCGCCACCGATTTCCCTGCTTCATTAAAGATGTACTCCACAATAAACATGAACCGTGAACATGTTCTTGCTACTGGAAACTGTAAAAGCGCTCCTTCTTTCTCAGCAGCTTTTTTTAAAACCGTTATGACAAAATAATACGGTAGTATCGAATGAAGCGGCAATACGTTTTCCCGTAGGGTTGGTATCATGGCTTTGGTGCCGTTGTACGGTGCAACGTGAGTCCTTCAGCCCTCTGTTACGGTGCTGCTGAGAGTTGTCTATGAGTGGTATGTTAGAGTGGTGCCAATGAAATTACTGGAGGCTTCAAATAGCTCCAAAAATTCCTTCCCGATTTATCCATTGGTCTAAAATATGTAAGTGGGCGTGGCTAACAAGACTTCAGACAGACAGAAATGGCGGAGGAAAAAAAAAAAAAGGCAGTTTCAGCCCCAAAAGTCATGGCTACCCTCAAATAAAACAATAAAACTGCCACAATTTTGGAATATCTGTCTTGAATTGTTTTAACCACACAAGTTTAAGTATAGCTAAAAAGTTTCGCGGTTGAATTTCTATTTCAGTTTTCCAAAATGAAAATCTCAACGAACAATATTTCTCAGACTGGCTCGCCAGGCAAACAAACGGTTGCCTGGCAACTTGCTCCATTGGTTTGCGTGAAAGAACTATTTGAGTCTCCATAAGCGTTAGCCAATAGAAAATGGACCCCTTCATTGGCGAACCCTCTTCTAATATACCACTCTGGCCTAACCTATGAGTTCAGGTGGGAACTCATCCTTACCTGTAGTAGTGTGTCTCAGTGTGGACACTGGTCCTATTTTGACAGAGCCACAAACCTTCATCAATATGTTATGAATCGGTGAAGATGGCGCTCTATTCTCAAGAGGACACAACACCTGCGCCAAACACGTAATGCAACCCTCCCTGTCCTCCCTCGAGTGTGTGTGTGTGTGTGTGTGTGTGTGTGTGTGTGTGTGTGTGTGTGTGAGAGAGAGACCATGATAGTTGTCTGGTATCCATCTCTTGAATCTCATCTGGATGCAACGGGTTAAGGTGTTGGGAAGAGTGCAGCCGTTGCCTGTCACAATAGCAGAAGGGGGAAAATAATTACAAAATACAATTAGTGCGGCGGGGGAGGGAGGTGGGGTACACAGGAGGGAGGAGGGGGGGGGGGAGAGATCCCAGGGGCTTAGAACCAGACCCAGAAGTCAACACGGCACAGACGGTGTGAGAGTCGGCGTGCCGTCGTCTGCGAATACTAGTTTCATTGTATGGTCTAGATATTTAAATAACATTACACATCCTGAAATGTATGCTTATCAAGGTTACAATCCTTATTGATGTAAACAGAATCTTCTTCTGCGATTTGCACAGGGTTCCCAAAAGTATTCAGAATCTGAATTGAAAGCAGTTTCTCCTCTGCATCCCACACCTACCTTTTAGCTACACTTTGCTATTCATGCCCACCCTGGAGCATATAGACAACGTTCACATATTCTGTAATGTAAACATGTTTTTATTTTTTTCGTCGAACATGTCAGTATTTTTTTTTTCTTCTCATGATGTCCACCTGAACGGAGTTACGCTCCTCTGTTTGGCTTAGAAGAGGACTCTCTGGTGGTTTGAGACCACAGGGGAGCGGTGGTAGCGTATAGCTTGGCAGGAGGGGGGGTTTCATGTACTGTGTACCTGCCAGGCGTCCAAAACAACAACTGGGCTTTCTGATAACCCCAGGAGTAAGCAACGAGCTTCAGACGAAGAGGAAGGCTGAGACAAGAAAAATAAATGGCAAGCATCATCACCTGAGGCCTCAAATATGCTGCATGCATTTCAGAATCCATACATATGAAATGCACCTGATAGAAACAGGTCTCTACTTGAAATTGTAGTGGTGTTGATTATTTATTTCACTGCAAAAATCCATAGTCTTGAATATTCACCCTTGAGTTAGGCCCAAAGAACAAGGGCTAGATGCTATGTAACCTCTCTGTTAGCATGGTAGCTTGACACCTAACCCCTCTGTTAGCATGGTAGCTTGACACCTAACCCCTCTGTTAGCATGGTAGCTTGTGTAAAGATTTGGCAGCTTGTTTAAAGGCTTCAGCAACAGTTTGTCTCGTTCTACCGTCACATATGGGGTTTTCTTTTTTAGAACAACACAGGCACAAATAATTACTAGTGCCATATTGCACTAGGCTCCCCTGCTCCAGCACAGATGAACAATTAATACAGCAGATTGAGGAGAAATGCCAATAAAGAGAACATGTCCTGGGGCACGGTGAAAAAGAGGGGGTGGGTAGAGGGAGCACTGGGTAGTGGAAGAGGAGATGGAGAGGCTTGGAACACTATGGTTTACAACCATCACTCACTACCTTATCCCCAAGCCCTACCGTATCCCCTTGCACCAACCATATAACCATCACTATCCCCCTAGCCCCCAGCCGTACAACTAACTCTCTTTCTAATACAATGACTACAGCTGTACACTAATAGCCTTCGTGTAATTGGTGAAGTTATTTAGAATACTGTGGGTGGGTGTGTGAATATGTTTGTGTGTGAGTTGAGGTGGCAGGTTTACCCAGCATGCTGCTTCGTGCCCTGTGAGGTGACATGAAGGAAGGAAGGGTTATTTTGATGCCACAGCTGTATTGTTACATTGTACCCTGTGAGGCAGGTGGGGGTGATGCCACTGGGATGCCCCCCCCCCCACACACACACACACACACACACACTCTCTCTCTAACCTAACTCTTCTCCACAGGGAGCGTAACCAAAGCCAGCCTTTTCCCTGTGGCAAATATCTCACCTCAAACACAAATGGATATGAGGACAGGTGTTCAGCTGACGTTAGTGTTGAGGCTAGGTAATGCCACACAATCCACATGGCTGGTGGCTCTACTCTCTGGCGTGGTGACAGTCACACTACTAGCACACGTTAGCGTTAGCCACGGACCTCCACCACCAGCCCCCACAGCATCAGTGTATGATAACTCTGTCTTGTTGAAAATGCTGCGATATTTCTTCTACAATCCAGAGGACCTAGACGCCATGACTGATTTGAGAAACTCGAATTTGTCCTGATGGAGGGATTTATAACAAGGAGGGAGGAGGGCAGAGCAGAGATGAGGCAGCTGAAAAGGCTCATTGGAAGTGAGAGGCTGGAAGGGTAAAAGAAGTAATTTAATGGCGAGGGAAGGAGAGAGGGAGAGACGACTTCAGAAGTTTTTAATGAGCGCTGGCGTTCCTCCAGGGGGTAGGGTGAAGGCGGGAGAGGAGGCGACGCAGGGAGCAGCGGGGGTGCCGGCTCCCAGCAGATGTCACACTGCCGGTGACACCGCGACCCCCCCACCCCCCTCCCTCGGCCCTCCAATCCATGTCGAGGCAGTTTCACACTCCTCCCCAATCCCCTCTTACTGTTGCTGCTGTTGTTGTTGTTTAATCTCCTATTTTGTTAAGTTCAAAACCAAAGCCGATAATTGGCAGTAGCAGTTTTAAACGCGTTGAAAAAGAAACTGTCCTGGTAACTTTTGTGTTGTTTTTTTCTTTTTTTCTTATTCATCTATGCTAAGCTGGCACTCCAATGGCCACCACCCACCTGAAACACTCATAATTGATATTCTGATTGATATACTGAGTGTTTTGATCTGAGTTGCGTTATGTATCACGTCGTTAACTTTCATCGTCAGATTTCCGAATTCTACGATTATTATTGTTATTGATTTTTTTTTAAAAAGTGTTTTACTACTCAAAGTACACTAGCCTAGCTAAAGCGCAACTCAAGGTCCTTAGTTCTCCGTACCAGACCTCAGAGTCCAGGGAGGCCCTTTAATGTTGTGTGTTGCAATGGTTGGTGTACCCCCTGTACCACTGGCTGGGATTATAACAGCGTCACCTATAGGCTGATTGCATTGCCATTACATTTTTCAGAGTAGTGGTGGACATGGATTTTCATTTTGCCGAAATTGAAAAAATGTCATCATTCTGTTTTTGTGATATTTAATAGATGGCGAAAGAATTTTTAAAAAAAATCCTTCAATTACAATTGGATTTCATCCCTCTGGGCTTGAACCACCTAATTAAGACACATCATACCATAACACCCTCTCCACCATGTGTCACAGATGAGGTGATATGATGTGAATCTTGGGCAATTCCTTTTTTCTCCAAACTTTCCTCTTGCAATCACTGGTACATGATAACCATGCATCTTATCTGTCCACAACACCTTTTTCCAGAACTCTGCAGGCTTTTTAGGTACTTTTTAGCAAACTGGCCATCCTGTTTTGAGTGTATATTGGTTTGCACCTTGCAGTGAAGCCTCTGTAGTTTGACTTCTGCGGATGGTAGTCCATGACACATTCACACATCCCTCCTGGAGAGTGTTCCTGATCTGTCAGACAAAACGGTTGGGGATTTTTCTTAATTATTGTTATTTTTCAGTCATCCACTGTAGAAGTCTGCCTTGGCCGACCAGGCTGTTTGCGATTTCTGAGCTCACTAGTGCTTTCTTTCTTTTTAATGATGTTCCAAACTGTTGATTTTGGCAAGCCTACGGTTTTGGCTATGTTTCTCAGTTTTCTCCCCCCAGATTTTTCAGCCTCATAATGGCTTCCTTGACTTTCAGTGACACCTCTTTGGTCTTCACTGTCCCAATATATCTGATATATATTTCCTCTCCCTCTCCAGACACCGTACCATGTGAACCTCCTGCTGGCGGGGTATGACGAGACAGACGGCCCAGGCCTGTACTACATGGACTACCTGTCTGCTCTGGCCAAAGCCCCCTTCGCTGCCCACGGATACGGAGCCTTCCTCACCCTCTCCATCTTGGACCGCTTCTACAGGCCGGGTACGGCATCTTTCTCTCTCTCACTGTCTTTTACTATTCCCCTCTTTTCCTTGCTTTGTCTTCACCTCTTCCTTCCTCCCTCCCTCGCTCTGTCTCTGTCAAGCTCTCTCTCACCATCTCTATCTCTCTGCTTTTCCCCTCTTCCTCCGTATCCAGTTCTTGCTCTCTTCCCATCCCTTTCTTTTTCCCCTTACCCAGTAGAATCCCGTCCTGTCCCATGGTTGTAGAGATTGGTTGTTAGTGTGAACCTGTCAGGATGTTCTCTCACCAGCCTCTCACTGTCCCTCTAATCACCCTGTCTTCAGATCTCACTCGTGATGAAGCCGTGGAGCTCCTGAAGAAGTGCATTGAAGAGGTGAGCTGGTCTTCTTTCATGTGTGTAAATCTCTGCAGCAGCGGGTTCTCAGCTCCTGGTAATGAGATCCACTACGGCCCGAGTCGGCTAGTTTGTTCTGATTCCATGAAATATATGCAAAGTTACAGTTCCCCGTTGAGAGAGCAATAAAGTTTTTCCATTTACGAAAAATGGTTGTGGGGCCGTTGATGCTTCCAGTCTATTCAAGGTTTCATCTTAGAAGAGAGATTAAACTGATTTCATATCATAAGGAACTGCCTTAAAAATCCCCCTTTCATAGATTTAATGTAAATTATATCAGATTCGTTTTCAACAATATTCCAGAGCTGTTATTTGTTTTAGTAAGCTATGATCTAACACCCTCCCCCCCCCCCCCCCCTCCCTCCCTCCCTCCCTCCTCCAGCTGAACAAGCGCTTCATCCTGAACCTGCCTTCCTTCAGTGTTCGTTTGATTGACAAGGAGGGCATCCATGACCTGGAGAAGCTGCCCCTGGGCACCAAGTGACCGCTCACTGTTGACTTCCCCCTGATGCCCTCATTTTGTACCGTAGACCTTCTCTTTATGTTTCAATAAAATGTGACACACTGTTGAGCTCTT
This sequence comes from Argentina silus, assembly GCF_951799395.1. Lineage (NCBI taxonomy): Eukaryota > Metazoa > Chordata > Actinopteri > Argentiniformes > Argentinidae > Argentina > Argentina silus. The sequence goes on from NC_139665.1 coordinate 7,020,940, forward strand.
TGTCCTGTGGTGCTTTCTGTGTCCCCTGTAAGAGAACAGCCTCCTGGCTCTGTGCTGTGTACTCTGTACTGTACTCACTGGTATGTATGTGTGTTACCATGCAGGGAAATGAAAAGCTATTTGTTTATTAAATGCTGTTCAATTTCAGTTGTTTGTCTGTATGACAAAGACTAACCTAGGCTCCCAGTCTTTCTTCTCACGTTTCAAAGGAGGCGTGAGAACAGGGTGATGTGGAGGCACAGCTTCGTGAGAGTATAAATGTTCAAATGCGGAACAAGCTAACAAGCTTCATACAGATCAGTCTTTGCTGAAAGGCATTTGTGTTGAAACAGTTAGGGGCTTCACACACAGGGTCCAGCTGAAACATACTAATGCGCTGTAGCACATATATTCTTTAGGGTTAGGGTTAGGGTCATTTTCAAAATGTCATTATCTTTCTAATAAAATGCCTGAAATAAAACCTGTATGACATATTTGAAAATATACTAGCCTGTTATGTTTACATTAAAATCATATTATTACAGATATAATCAACCGTGATTATGAATGTTTTTGGTGATAAATGTCCTATACAGTATATATGGATATACAGTATAGCGTGTTCCTTCATGTACACCTTCATGTACAGTATTCAGTGTATGTTCAAATGTAGACTGACTAATTAGCCAGTCGTCATAACAACACTGATCACTGTCATGTTCCTCTGCATGGCCAGACAGCCTGATGAGGGAAAACTAGGCCACAATAGTTAACATTAAGCCATATAGAGAGAGAGACAGAGAGAGTGAGAGTGTGTGTGTGTGTGTGTGTGTGTGTGTGTGTGTGTGTGTGTGTGTCCATCTCTCTCTCCCTACCACAGACAGGTGATTAATAAACATTAAACAATCCCTCCTCTCCCAAACACACCGGAATCTGACGGGAAGAGCAGCATATGTTTGCCTGGAGGCATAGAGAGATGGAGAACAGCCCCGCTGAGTGTGAGATAGGGAGAGGGAGGGAGGGAGGCAGGGAGAGAGGGAGGGGGGCAGGTCACAGGGAGATGGAGGGATGGGGGAATTGACACTGGGGGTGATGGGGAGGAAGGAGTGAATGAGAGAGGGAGGGAAGCAGGTAAGGAGGTGTAGAGAATGGAGAGAAGGAGCAGATAAGAGAGGTTGAGTAACAGATGGGGTGAGGAGGAGGGGGACGGAGGGAGCCGGGGTGTGTGTTGTGCTCTGGGGTCGTGGTTATCTCGGCGCAGGGTGGGGAAGAGACACAGTTGCGGCTGCTGTGTTGGTGAGGGATCGCTTTCACCAGATCATGCCGGCGTAAATGGGCTCCCTGCATTCTGAGTGGCCCCTGGGGTGCACATTCGCATCAGTAATTATTATTTTGTGTGTGTGTGTGTGTGTGTGTGTGTGTGTGTGTGTGTGTGTGTGAGAGAGAGAGAGAGAGAGAGAGAGAGATTGGAGCACGGGAAGTGTATATCTGAGGATAAACCTTGAACTACTTTTTTTATTTTTATTAATTAATTTAATTGTTGTCTGTCAGAAATCTATATATATAGAAAAAAAAAAATATATATATGCTATGAATGCAGGTTTTATATATATATATATATATATATATACACACACACACACTCACTAAACACTTTATTAGGAACACTATACTAATACTGGGTAAGGCCTCCCTTTGCTCTCAAAACAGCCACAATTCTTCGTGACTGGATTCCACAAGATGTTGGAAACATTCCTTTGAGATTCTGGTCCATCATGACATGATTGCATCACGCAATTCCTGCCGATTTTTCAGGTGCACTTTCAAGCTGTGAATCTCCCATTCTACCACATCCCAAAGGTGTTCTATTGGCTTCAGATCCGGTGACTGGGAAGGCCACTGAAGAACACTGAACTCATTGTTATGTTCTTGAAACCAGTTTGAGACAACTTCTGCTTTGTGACATGGTGCATTATCATGCTGGAAGTAGCCATTAGAAGATGGGTAAATTGTGGCCATGAAGGGATGCACAAGGTCAGCAACAATACTCAAATAGGCTGTAGCATTCAAATGATGATTGATTGGTATTAACGGGCCCAAAGTGTGCCACAAAAACATTCCCCACACCATTACACCACTCCCACCATAAGAAGGTGTACAGGTGTTCCTAATGAAGTGCTCAGTGAGTGTGTATATATATGATTCAATGTATAATGGTGATGCAATTTATTAATGGTCAGTTGAAGTTGTTCAGCCACTGATATTTTAAAGAGGCATATATTTAACTCATTTAACTAATATGTAGAGTTATGATGGGATGAAGATGCTGAATAAACCCATATGCTCCTGGTGATGAGAAAACATGAAACCCAGTTGTTGTTATTCTTTAATAATATATTACATTTATGCCGTAATACAATAATAATAATAATAATAATAATAATAATAATAATAATAATAATAACAGCAATAACAATAATAATAAACATACACAATAAGTACAAAATGATTTGTGTTTTTTTCCTTCATTTACCAACACCTACCCTCCCCTCAAAAAGTAATAATTGGTATCTCCCTTAGCTGCCGTTGATACCATTCCCCAACGCATATCCCAAAACCCAGTCACCCCAAAACCCAGTCACCCCAAAACCCAGTCACCCCTCAACCACAGAATAAACTGCTCATCGTACGGGGTGGGGTTGACAGTTGTCCAATGTTCAAATGCGGAACAAGCTAACTGCCAAGTTGTTATCCTGGATATGGCTTCAGGTGAGTCGTGATGGTTTGAAGGTGGGTCCGGTCCAGGCAGTCAAACAGAAGGGAAGAAGGGAGGTCCTATGAATGCAGGTAAGAGAACTGTGAACAACAGGGACATGGAGCCAGACCTCGTCCTGAAATGTCATTGGCAGTCGGACAGGACGTTGCTGTAAACCACAGCTGCTGTGAGAGGAGGTCCATGCGTCTGACACACATACAGTACACAGATCACCACCCCTCCGGGTGCAGGGGACCAGAGTCACGGAGAGGGGAGAGAGTCTCAGTCTTTGTCCTCTGACAGGAGCCTAAGATGGAGGACGAGGAAGGGAGTCATTTACGGTGCTTCATCTCCTTGTCGTGATGGCTCTTCCCACCGCTCTCTCCCTTCTCCAGCATCTTGATGGCCTCCAGGAGGTAGCTCTGGAAGGCAGAGAGGGCAGCGCAGATGGCTGGGGTACCAAAGCCGTGGGTGACGAGGCTGAAGTGGGTCAGGCTGCCCTGGACCCCCGGTTCTAGACAGGGGTTGGGGCGACTCGCCCCAAGAGGAGACCGGTCCTGGGACATCAGGTCCACAAACTCCTTGCAGATTTCCCTACAGGATAAAAAAAAAAGTGGGGTTAACAGAGAAATCGTTTGTCTTGGCATGTTTGTTATGTTTGGCACAAAGTTCTTCATTGACATAATACAATATTGTACTTGGTATGGTTAGGGTTAGGGTTAGGTAATAGGTAATATTGTTCCTTCTGTGTACTACAATTCCGGCATATTTTATGTCGTTAATGTTTTATAAACTATAGAATTCAATTCTACCTGTCAACATTTTCAAAATGTAATATTTAAATGGGACAGTTGTTGCTCTCATTGATACTGGACCATTTCCTCTGCTCACTGCACACAGTAGTTGAACATGTCTTTTCAGTTTTCGGTCTCTACCACTATGTCGACGGAGAGTTAATAGCGTGTTAGAGGCAGGGGAGGCCGGTGGAGGTAGACATCGGAGGATGGGCCCATTGCAATGCATGGAACGGAATGAGGAATGGTATCCAACACGCGTGTTGGATACCATTCCTCATTCCGTTCCATGCATTACAATGAGCCCGTCCTCCGATGTCTACCTCCGCCAGCCTCCCCTGGTAGGAGTATAAGTGAAAGCCACGTTTGCACTAAGACTGGTATTTACACCATTAGGAGACAGCCCTAAGAGGGAGACTATGTGCTGTGTGAGTGAAGCCGGGCCAGACGGGGATCAGAGACTCACTTGGTAGCTAGCAGCATGCTGCGCCGCGTGGGAAGCTGCTCCGGGTCGCTCTGTCTACACAGATACTCAGCTGTCGCCCGGGCAGGGAACTCTGTCTCACACACGTAGCCAAAGTCACGCGCCAGGTGGACTGCCTCACCTGAAGGAGGAGGAGAGGGAGAGAGAGAGGGAGAGAGAGAGAGAGAGAGAGAGAGACAGAGAGACAGAGACAGAGAGACAGAGAGAAAGAGGGAAAGAGAGAGAGAAAGAGAGAGAGAGGGAGGGAGAGAGAGAGAGAGAGAGAGAGACAGAGAGAGACAGAGAGACAGAGACAGAGACAGAGAGACAGAGAGAAAGAGGGAAAGAGAGAGAGAGAGAGAGAGAGAGAGAGAGAGAGATGAGCTGAGGTCAATGTGGAGGGTTGGCTAGAAATAAGGCAAAACTCATAAAAAAGCTTTTATGTGAAACTCTTGGTTTGATTTATGATCCAACAATCATTCATGGTACTGAGCAGTGTGTTCTTTGTTATCTTTAATATATTTTTTCTGTGATTGTGCCAATGAATTCTTGCAACAACAAAAAAAAGGGGAAAAAAAAGGAAATTGTTTATAGGGACAGTAAATGCTATTGAGATTGAGAGAAATTTGACATCAAAGTGTGTGTGTGTGCGTGTGTGCGCATGTGTGCGTGCATGCGCGCATGCGTGCGTGTGTGTGTGTTCGTATGTGTGTGTATGCATGCGTGTGGGCGTGTGTGTGTGTGTATGTCATTCTGGGCCTCTTACCCTCCACTAGAGCCGTGAGCAGAGTGACATTGGCTGCCTTGCGCCGGCCTGCGGGGAGATTGAGCCCAATCTTCTCCAGACGCTCCCTCAGACAACGCCCACCATTCTTTGACTTGGCCCTGAGGGAGGAGGAGAAGAGCAGCTCAGCAGACCTGTCTGTGTGGCCACAACAACCCTCTGTGTCCCTGGCTGCTCACTCCTGGTCTGGCTACACACACACACGTCTCTAATGCTCTACACACACACACACACACACACACACACACACACACACACACACACATGTCTCTACATCTCTACACACACACACACACACACACACACACACACACGCACACACACACACACACACATCTCTACATCTCTACACACACACACACACACACACACACACACACGCATGTCTCCCTATGGCCACACTCTCCTGTCTTGGAACATTCATTTTCAGAACTTTTGTTGCCCTTTTCAACCGTCAGATAAGGTGCCAAGGCAGTGAAAGCTCATTTAAAAAACAAAAAAGCAGCCTATTAAAAAAAATTATAATAATAAAAAAAATTGAATAATCTAACAACTTCTATTATTTTCAATTATCTTCAATTTGCCGTCACGGAAGGGGACCGCTTCAAACAGAGTCAGTGGGGCTACGCGTTCTCTAGTTCATCGTCGTGCGCTTTCTGTCCAAGCCCCTCCCCTCTCCTCTCACCTGCGCAGGACTCCGCCCAACAGGGAAGCGTTGAGACACTCGGGCGGGGCCAGCCGTCGCTGCACCTCCCCCACTGTGACCTTGTACTTGGAGGTGGAGCTGAGCAGGGAGAGGCGGCCGGGCACGGAGCAGAACACCTCCCCTGGGTTGGACACGGATCCCATCCCCAGACACTCCTTACTGAGGGAGAGGGCTGAGAGAGATGAGCCATTCAGCTTGGA